>NW_001813976.1:522584-560897 GCF_000149585.1 Histoplasma mississippiense | reverse complement strand
CTGATGGAGAGAGAACAGCCTTATGAGCGATCACTTAAGCTCGCAGGAATTCGACAAGTGCGGGAACGGACCTCGTTGGCAGTGAACATTATTGTGATAGCATGGAGATATCGGATAGGTTATGGGGAGGCATCAAGGAAAGTAAATCGTGCTGGATCTCAGGACCCCAGAGATCGGAAGACGGGCAGCGGATTCCTCCCAAGAAGGGGGAACAGCACTTTTAGTGGAACATCTTCCGGAGTACTTCCACTTGGTCAAAAGAAGGAGAGGAAGACGGGAGCAGGAACAGGAGAGATAGGTTGCAGTGAGCGAGGTTGATGAGGTTTGTGAGTTTGGGCAGACGGGGAGAAATCCGGGAAGTTGAGGTTTGGAGCAGCAACGGCGAGTGACGCACAACAGCTGACTCAAAATGGCACAACCACCCAACCAACCAACAGGGACCGCCAGCCGCCAGGCAGTGATGGAGAGGATGGAGCGGGTGGACGGTGGAGAATGGGGTTCTGCTGCAGCAGGCCTGGGTTCCGGGGAGTTGGGTTCTGCCTGGTCTGCAATCAAAGATGCCTGTTGTGGTTGCTTTTCGTTCGATGCTCGTCGTCGTCCCTTGGGTGTTTCGAGCTCGATCGTCCTGACAAATCTCATGTCATCGCTGGTTTGGCGGTATTGGTATCGCAAAGTACCATACGATATGGTACAGCTTGTAGTCAATGGCTTGCATAATCCCCCATTGAGCCAATAGGATGCTCCGATCTCACTTGCGGCACAAAGCCGCCGCGTACCAGCGAAAGATAAAGTTGGTATTGTATTATACAATACGGTATCGGATTTCAACCCAACCGATCACATACGCCATTCCTCAGTCATCTGAGGTCACTCTCATGTATAACTACTCAAATGGTGCGAGAACAGATATATACTACGACAGATAGACTGCGTTTGGCCTGTGAAGTAACAGTTCTCTTCCTACCCCGAATCGCAATACTTGAGCAGACCCATGGGATGCCGGGTTCTCCATCACCAAACAAATGGCTGGACAGCTGGCTTGGGCTCACATAATGTCTGGACCAGCAGATGATAAACCACCCAAACCGCCAACAGACCCAGGCCCAGGGCTCCAGACGACTCAGACGAGGCAGAAGGCCAGGCTCCTTTACTGCAACTGGCTGCCTCACCCCATTCCCAGGCCGCGCACATTTGCTGCTACTGGTGCTTCACTCGCAATACCACGCCCATGCATCGACGCAACGACAAGCAATAATACTAGTATTTTTGCCTGGAGTCGGCTTCTTTTATTCTACTCTCTTCCCAACCCAGCCATGCCCACTCAATGAACCTCTTTCCTCCAGTTGCGAACGCTGTTTTTATGTATGATAATCGCCAAAACAGCTGGGAAGTTTCAGGAGACTTGTGCTGCAGCTGCAGATCCCTCGCCCGCTCCACATTTTACAGCGTACTTTTACTTCTCCACACAGCAACTTCTTTCTGTTTGACTGGACTGGATTGGATGGATCCAGGATTGGCGTCCATCGGCCCACCGGCCCTGCTTATTTTAGTAATAAGGTAACAGTTATCCACAAGCTTCTAGTTAACACCATTTTTCTTAGCGACAGACACACAAAAGCATAAGAAGCGCACGAGAATGCAAGGGGACGCAAGCGTTGAGGTTGGAGCCGGCACTCGGTCTATTCCTTGGACCAAAAACCCGGTTATTGTCACAATGAGATCAAAGCGGTGAACAACGTGGCACGTTATGAACCCAGAGCGAAGCTAGGATCTATTTAATGGATGAATGTGTCCGGGTCAGAGGAGAATCCCGTTGTTTCAAGGAAGGGAGGGGACCTGAGGAAACCTCAGTTCATGAAACCCGTCCTGCAGCTTCCGGTCATGGGCCGAAGAAGGTAGTCGTCGGGAATGGCTTCGCCCGGCGAATCTCGTCTCAACCCTTCAATAAATACAGCTACTCATCTAGGGACCCGTGATTGGCTAAGACAAAAAAAAAAAAAAAAAACGATATATCTCGCTGCTCTCTTTTTTGTGCGTCTGAGGTTGAGGTTTCGGGTGTTTCCTAGTATATGTACGCACCCCGTACCTCGATAAAAGGTAGCCCAAGCTCGTCAAATGATAGGAGAAGCATGTAATGAAGCGGATTACTGCATTGGAAAAAGCATGTCGTAGCACATCTTTATAAAACGATGAGCTGTCAAACCTGTATAACAATTATCACTATATAATAATCCTTTTTCATGAAGTTTCGGGGCCGAGCGCTTGTTATTTTGCAAAGTTCTCTCTCTCTCTCTCTCTCTCTCTTCTTTTTTTTCCTTCGAAATATTGGTGCTTAGCTCACTAAGTTTCTCTTCCCCTCTCCCCATTGAGGTCATTCTTTGCTTCGTGTACAAGACGAAAACGTGACGAGAAGCTGTCATGCAATCTAGAAGCACTTCCAAGGCCTGTGACTGGACTGACTGGCCTCGTCTCGTGAGTTTGCAAGCTTGACCAGCCACCAAGAAATCGACACAGGATAGAGCGAGAATGACAACGACTCGCGAGCAGCTCTTGTGCCAGGCTCCGGGTCATGAGCAGTGAAGGCTGTCGCGTCCCGATCTTGGCTCCTGCTCTTAAGCCTCCTCCTTTCAACCCTGCAGCTTGGTCTTGGTCAAGGCGACACCGCCGCCGTTGAGGTTAGCGGAGCGAAAGTTGCTCATTTGCCCGCCAATAATGGGCGCTCTGCTGGCAGCAAACTACGGGCCCGGCCAGCCAAACAAGCGCTAGGGCGGAGAGAGTGCAATCGAGGCCGATTTGTCGATTGAATTTTATGCCCTTTCTTTTTGATTCTGGCCTCGAAGCAAGCAAACATGCATACATGCAATCCAGGCAGGGGAATTTTTCCCCATTCCAGCGGTCAATCATTGTGGATTTATTTTCTTTTTTTTTTTTTTTCTTTTTTTTTTTTTTTTTTTTTTTTTTTTCCTTTCCCGCGGAGTACATACTTGGCTTTGATGGTGATGTTTGGCTTGATTGAGCCTCCGGCTGGTCAGTCTATGTGTTTCGCAACGGCCGACCACAACAGCACCCGAAGGGGACAGCAAAATATGATGGATAACAATCGGACAATTCTTGATACTGCTTCGATGCCGACTGGGGTTTCAAGCTTGCGTCTTCTTGTCATTTCGCTAGGCTACCAAAGTTTTTTTTAGGGGGTCTTCTTTGGCGTTCTTCAGAGCACAGCGTTGCCTAATTGCCCGGCCGAGAGGCAATTGCTGCCTGGGATATGAAACGAGCTCAAGAGCTGGCCATGAAAAGAAGAAGAAGAAGAAGAAGAAGAAGAAGAATCGAGATGCTTTTGCGTTCGAGTTGTGCTGTTGTTGCGTTGTAACCCCCTCGTCTTCGATCGATGGACGAGAACGGCATCCTCGATAGAAGCACTTGCTTGGAAGGGATGAATATGGGGATTCTCTGAGCTGCGTTTTCTGCGATTTGGGCATTATCCTTTCTGCCATGAGACTGCGAGAGTAGAAGCCTTGTAGAGATACAGCGGAGTTCGTCCAAGTCACGAAGCCGAAGACTCGAATAAATGGAATAGTGGCTGAGCAAGTTATGAGGATATCATTCCAGTTGTATTTTATTATGGAATATCATCATATGGGAAAGGGAAAAAAAAAAAAAAAAAGCGTTGGATTCGTCGTCAATTGCCAGTGTCGGAACGATGGAATGTCCGAATATTGACCCAAATACTGAATATAAAAAGAATATTCACTATGACAACTCTGATAATTACATGATAAAAGGCAGTATTTATAAGGAAGGGAATGCTCGATTATACGAGCGAGACTGTGCTCAGGTCTCAAGAATCCAGAGGTGATATAAAATCTCTGATATAACTTCAAATTATCCATGATGGCCAGTTTGACACATCTAGTTCCTCAACCTGATATCTCGCCGAGTTCACCCAGAATCTCCCAGCCATAGCTGCGATTCCTATCCCTCTATTCCATACTCGTTTCTCATCTCCAGATCAAACACGGGGAAAATGCTCTCGACCTCTCGCCCGGCCTCATGGAGCGGTTTGCGGGCTGTGATTGGCTCGAGTGGGTTTACTTTCACCGGGCGATGACTGATCCCATCTCCAGCAAACCTCTGCCAGAGCAAATACCCTTAATCCTCCTCCGCGTTCTTCTCTCGTCCACCGTCAACGGCAACATTAGACAGGAATACAGCATGCCATTGACAGTCGCGGCTATTTGGGCCCTGCATTGACACAAACGCTTTCTATCCTCGGCAAATATCGAGCCCTACAGTGCACTAACTACGACTACGGCCGTCGCCACAACGTAAAACTATTCGCCGATTTCCACCTTTCGCTCGTCAATCTCTCCACGGCAGACAGCACCATCGGAACGGGACAGACCTCTTCCATTCGAATCGCTATATATCCATAGCTGCGCACATTCATTCGCCGGACGAGCAATACCCGATCTTTCTCGTTCCCTGTCTGTCTCGCAACCCTAGCTTTGTCCTACACTCCCCTGAGCAAGAAACAAAAAAGGGAACTTGCAACAGCCAACCCCGCGATCCGTCGAATCGAGGCGACACCGCGGTTTAAACCCTATTCGGGGTGTTCAATAACTGGGGGGTCCTCTGTCCGGGATCCTGCCACCGCCCCACGCAAAAGCACATGAGTAGCAAACTCTGGCAGTATTTTCTCCAAGATGATGTCCAGAGCTTCACACGGTTTCTGGCAGACACCACCAGCTCCAATACTCAACGGAAAAGCAGTAGCAATGCATCTGCCTTTTCGGGCCATGGAAGCTCCGGAGCCGCGCTAGGGACATCACCAGGCTCGTTCTTGAAAGGTTCCCACCCAACTGCTGCTTCATCGCCGAAGCAGCCCTCCTCCACCACGCGGAATGCGCCTGTTATATTGACTCGCGCTGATGTCAATGTGAAGGATCACTATGGCCGCACGTTATTGCACCTAATAGCTTCGTCGCAGAAGGAAAATGCGATTGAATTTGCTTCTTCGCTGCTGGAGGTGCCTTTCGTGGATATATATGCCCAGGATCTGGAGAGCGGGTGGACTGCGCTCCATCGCGCGCTATACGCTGGGAACGTGGCCATTGCGCAGGCCCTTCTTGCGAGGGATATTCGCGATGCTACTGATTTCAGGCCGCCCGGAGGAATCCCCCACCCATCGGGTGGTCTGATCAAGATCAAAGACCGCGAGGGAAACAGCCCCTTCGACGTCTTTGGAGCGACTATTCTGCCTCGCGATATCAACAATGCTTCGGAATATAAGTCTAATTCAGATTCAGATGATGCAGCGTCAACCGAGTCTTCCATCTTGTCCGAAACAGAGATTGTGCATGAGACGGCCTGGCCGGCGAACGTAAAGCCTGTGGTCAATATACTTGGTGATGAGGTATTCACTTTCGGTAGCAACAAGAATCTTAATCTTGGGCTGGGTGATGAGGATGACCGCCAATTCCCCGAGCGGATCTGCCTCACTCGCCCAGATCATCTGTTATACACTTTCAATCGCGACCACAGAGTAGTTCGTGCTGCCCGTAGAGGGTCAGATCCCCATGTCGAAGAGTCTGATATCCATTCTGTCAATGATATTCCTACTTTGGTTCGAGCGCGTCCCATCATCTACCAACAAATTGTGATGTCAAAACTACACACCGGAATCATTACAGATGACCCGGAGTCGAATCTGTTTATGTGCGGGTTTGGTCCAGGAGGGAGGTTGGGAACTGGTGACCAAGGTACTAGATTCAGTTTTGTTTGCATCGAGGGCGGCGGTCTTGCGGGGAAGAAGGTAGTTTCCCTGGCCCTTGGCCAAGACCATTCCATCGCCGTCTCTGAACAGGGAGAGGTGTTCAGCTGGGGAAGTAATAAGTACGGACAGCTGGGATACGCGCTTCCCAAAACCATCCACAAGAACGATGTGCCCATCCAAACTACTCCGCGGCAAATCTTCAACCCTTTCAAGAAAGAAGCCATTATCGGCGCGGCTGCTTCTGCCATCCATTCTGTTGTATTTACGCCCACAGGTCTATATACGTTCGGTAAGAATGAAGGTCAGTTGGGTCTCATCGATGCCGATGCCCGCTCTCTCGAGACACAAACAATTCCCCGGAGGGTTGGCGCGTCGCTGTTCAGTTCGCCCATTGTGATGGTTTCAGCAATCGATCGAGCCACGACCTGTTTGCTCGAAAACCACGAAGTTTGGGTCTTCACCCATTACGGTTACTCTAAAATTGTCTTCCCCCTTGATGGTGCGTCGAGCTTCATCCGAAACAGCTTCATGTCGACGAGATACGGCTTATCCACCAATCACATTTCTAAAATCACATCTGGCGGCAATACTATATGCGCGATGTCGACATTCGGCGAAGTCTATACAGTTCATGTTAGCCGCAAGGCGGATACTAGTTCTACAGCATCATCCACCACCAACCCAGCCAAGATCCGAAATTCGTTGCCGCAGCCGTCTCGCGTGTGGTCTATCAAAAAATCCCACATGGCTGTCCGAGACGTTGACGTTGGTCAAGATGGATCCATCATTTTATGCACCGAGTCTGGCTCTGCGTGGAGAAAGGAAAAGCGCGCCAAGATCAAGGAGGCTGATGGCAAAACCACAGGAACTTCTCGTTTGAAAGACTACAAATTTGTTCGGGTTCCGGGCCTTTCCCGCGTCGTAGCTGTTAGGAGTAATGCGTTCGGGGCATACGCGGTTTCTCAGCGCAGTTGCGACGTGGCTAAAGAGCAAATAATGATTGATCGTCCCTCTATATGGGATGATTTCTGGCCCCTCTTAGCATTTAAAAGCATATTGAGGGATCGGGACTCTGGTGATACCTTGGTGATGTCCATGGATGTCGTTATAAGGAACACGCTTATCGAGCCTTGCAGCCTTGAGTCGGAAATCAAGCTAACATTGGATGATGCTGTTCGCTCCGATTCCTTTCGACCAATTGTTTGGGTGTCGACAACTGCCTCGGATGTTCGAATTCCTGCACATGAGTTCATTCTGACTGGCCGAAGCTCGGTTTTGAGAAGGGCTTTGTCTGAATTCCGTAAGTCGTATTATCATTCCGTTCCAGACACCTTCGACATCGAGTACGATAAGAACGGCCAGGTTTCAATCAAGTTTCACGACGTCGACTTCCTGGCCATATTCAACCTGGTGCTGTATATGTATGCAGACAAGGTCTATGATGTGTGGACGCTAGTGCGCCACTCACCCAAACATGCGGCGCAGTACAAACGGGTTCGAATCGAAGTCTTGAAGCTAGCAACGGCACTTGAACTTCGTGAGCTTGAGCGTGCTGCGAGATTCATGATTTTGCCTAGGAAAAGTTTACACATAAATATGGAGCGGGCGTATGAGGATCCCAGCCTCTTTGGATGTAGTGACGTGGTGATTGAACTTGATGGCGGCAATGCAAGCGCCCACAGGCAGATTTTATGCGCTCGCTGTCCGTTTTTCAATGGGTTGTTTTACGGGAGATCCGGCGGTGTTTGGTTGGCCGGAAGACGTGATGGTGTCTCCGATTCTGGTGTTGATCCTGTTCGTGTCGATTTGAAACATATCCGTCTTGGCATCTTCAAATTTGCCTTGCGTCATATATATGCGGATACGGATGATGAGCTTTTTGAAGACGTTAAATTTGACGAACTGGATGATTTGATTGACCTGGTAATTGATGTTATGGCTGTTGCAAATGAGTTGATGCTGGATAGGCTTGCACAGATATGCCAGAAGCTGCTGGGCCGGTTTGGTATGGATGGAGCTTTTCTTTACGTTCATGAGAAAAACGCACAAATGGCTAATTCCATGCAGTCAATAATCGGAACGTATGTCATTATCTAAATGCAGTTGCACCGTGTTCGGTGACCGCTTTCAAACAGGCCGCGCTAGAGTACATCTGCTTAAATCTTGAAGCTATGCTGGAAAACAGGTATGTAGCTATTTCGCTGCTATTCCGGAATTCTCATTCTGTGGTTTGTTATTGTTACTTGTGACTTATTTCTTCGTTATAGGCTGCTTGATGACCTAGACGATGATCTATTCTTCGAACTCGACGCTGTCTGTCGAGCAAACCAATTAACATGCCAACCAGTTTCTCGGGGTCGGAATTCGGAAGATTACATCGCGGAAAGATACCCAGAAGTAATTCCTCTGCTTGAACAGGATAGGCAACGCCGGATAGATTCAATGAGGCTTCGTTCGCGTCTGCACGAAGATGAGTTGCGGGAGAGTAAATTCCGCACCGGCACCAGTGATAAGGGCGGTCTTTCCGTCAAAATTCGGCAGTCTGAACCTGTTCTCAGGGAGGCGGAGTCGATCGAGGAAGCGAGTCCAGCACTGAAGTCAAAGCAGTCAACGGGAGACTTGATTTTCCATATGGATGATGATCACCTCCTGCCCTCCAACCAACATGAAGCCAGTGTCCAGCCATCTCAGAAACAAATTGATTCAATGGATGTCGAGGGACGACCGTTGCCGATGGAAGAAAAAATTCGAGATACTGGAGCCAAAATGTCAGCAGCGTCCACAGACCCTGATAGCTCGTCTACTACGCTTCTGGTAAAATCTAATGAACGAGGTCCTGCTGGTGCTCCATGGAGTTCTGTCGGACTTGCAAATACTAAAACAGGCTTGAAGGATATCATGGCAGAAACTTTAGGATCTCATCCATCGGGCGTGGGCATAAGTATATCGACTCGACGGGATGCGCCCGTAACAAGCAAACTCATCCCATCAAAGCTCTCGCAGAAAGAGCGTAAAAAGCTCCAGCAACAGCATGCCCGTGAGGTATTTGAACAACGAGAGACATCCAAATCAAAACCCTCGCCACCTTGGCAAACCGTCGCCAGCAGATCATCTCCGGCACCTTCATTGACGCGGGCAGAATCCCAGTCAACTATGAATGTCTCGACGCCGGCTCGCACACCCTCCAAGCCGCCAATGACACTGCGGCAAACCGTCGCTGGTGTACCTTCGCCGCAAAGCAGTACGCCCAGTCCGGCTCCACAGGAGCAGCAACATGCACAGGAAACCCGATTACCGCCTTCCACACCAAAAGCGTCACCCCTACCTACCTTGAAGGCAGAGTCATTACCACGACAACCCTCCTCGTCTGCCACTCCTCCATTGACGACGCCAAACCAGACGGCCTCACGATCTCAGCCCTACGCCATCACTACCCGCAATAGAGACGACCACCATCGCCATCCACGGCAATTCAACTACTCCTGCCCTTCACCTTCCTCCAGCTCATTTTCCCTAGCCTACATTCTCGAACAGCAGCAGATCGAGAAAGACGTGATCCGGGAAGCGGCTACCACCAAGCATAAGTTGCAGGATATCCAGCTCGAGCAAGAGTTTCAGGAATGGTGGGATCAGGAGAGCAGGAGGGTGAGGGAGGAAGTTGAGAAGGCAGAGGCTGCGGCGGCGAGAAGACATGTGGCTGTGGGTTCGGGACCGGGGAGGGGAAAAGGGAAGAGAGGTAGGGGTGGAGGGGGAGATGCTAGTGGTGGAGGAAGAAGAGGTGGATCTGCGCATGGGCCAGCGACAGGCAGTGCCCAAGCCCGTTCTGATCGGGGACGAAGGGGTGGTGGTGCCATGGGAAATATCTCCAACGCTATGGCGGTGACGTCGAACGATGAAGAAAGCCCTGCCTCTCAGCTGCAAGTGCAGAGCGCTGCTGCGGATGGAAATGGACGGAGGGTTGTTTCTGATCGAGGAAGGGGAGGTGGTCGTGGACAGAGTCATAGCCTTGGCCATTCTCGAGGGAGAGGCGGTGGAGGCGGTGGAGGTAGAATTGGGCCTCGTGGCAAGGGGAAGGAGAGAGCAGTATCGACGTCGTGAATAATAGTTTGTAAAGGACGATTGTGTATTGTATCTTTATTTCCTTGCCCCCTAATCCTAACCCCAAATTCTCAAAATTTTAACCCTTAACCTGAGTGTTGGCGGGTTTACTTGCATTCGAGATTCGTTTCGTTTCTTGGTGTTTTGATGAAAGCAAATTTTTTCAACGACTTTCTTCAATTGTGTATAATTTTATGGGGTCATATAACTATTAGTTTTCCCTCAACGGACGAAAAATCGAAAATACCATGCTGTTGAGACTATAAGTAAAAATAGTTATGTATAATATCATTCATTATATAACAATCTCTATTAAACTATTCAAAGCTAATCACTGATCTTCACATATGCCTGGTTACTTGGCATTTCTCACAAATATACTCCGTACAGGAGAAGGGTTTTTCATGCCGTGATATAAATATATAGAACAGAAAAAAAGAAACAGAAACAGGGACAGAAAAGAAAAGAAAAAGAAAAACACTCAGCAATCCGCACCCCACCCCGCCGCCTGATTGTACTCTTGCCTCACCTCCGCCAACCCCCTAACCACGCCCACCAGAGAATCAGCCCAATTCCGCGGCCTGCTTTCCGCCTCTAATTCCGATCCCGCTCTCCCAATTTCAACCCCAGCCGCTCTATCCGCCTCCGCCCTGGCCACCCGAGCTTCCTCGAGCCCTACCATCTCGCCATCCTTCGCCCTCGCCAGCACCGATCGCTTAATAACCGGCGTGAAAAGCTCTAGCCACATCGCTTCGCTAAGGCCACAGGCATGCTCCTCATTGTAGCGCGCGTACCACGTGGCTGTGATCGGCTCGAAGGGTTTCTCCAGCAGGTAGAGGAGGGGCCAGGTGATGAGCCAGAGTTGCAGGAGGACGCAGACCCACCAGACGAAGGTGTTTGTGCGCAGTTTGTTGACGAGGGTGGGGGAGTAGACGGTCAGGTGGGCGTTGTGGGTGTGCATTTCTATGCAGATGTGACCGCGGTAGTTGAGGGAGCGTATCAGGGTTGTGATACCCTTCTGGATGGCGCCGTAGTCCCAGGCTTCCCAGGTGCGGTGGAAAGTGAAGCTGGAAAGGAAGAGGTGTTTAGCTTTTGTTGGGGGGAAGGGGGGACATTGAGACATATCTACTTCCATGTATCTGCAGGATAAACAAGTAAGGATACAAGGGAGGCGAGAACTCACGACTTAACTCGCGTCTTATCTTCGCAGTACCGCTTGCACCACTCCTCCAGATCTGGTTCTTCACTGCCAGGCGTCAACCCCTGAGCCTCCTCAAGCTCCGCATCGGTACCAGCAACAGCAAAACCTCCACTCCTGCTCCTGTGATGAACACCTTTGCTTTTAAGCCGCACACCGCGACACGTCTTCTTCCAATCTTCAATTCTCGCAATGTCCACAAACCGACACCGATGCCCTGGCCGACCAACATCCGGCAAGACGGAGTTGAGGCAGTTTATGCGAAATTCAAAATCCACCACAGTCTCCTTTGTGGTGTCCGTATGGTGGGATTTCCTGTTCCGTCCATAGCTCTTCACCGACTCCGTATGTATGCCCTTGACAACGATAATGGGCACGGGCGGGCGCTGGGTTTGATATGTAATCAGTTTACAAAGCGCTTCGGGATCCTGCGAGAGTTCTGGCGATAGGGTCACTGTGTAGGTCTTCTTGGCGCGCGAGGAGGACATTACTCGCCCGCCGGGGACTTCGTAGTCGCTTACTAGACGGTCTACAGAGGAGAGATTGTTGCGGCCAGGAGTGCTGGTGACGTTGGGTTGGATGAGAGCTATAGTGTCATCTTCTGTGTATGCTGGCGGACTATCCTCTGGCTCAAAGTGTTCATATGATTGGAGAGAATGAGCGGAAGCTGAGGATGAGGGGACCGGATCGTCCCTGTAAGGGCGGGCGACTTGTGGAAGACCCATGGGTTCAGAGGAAAAGCGAAACGAAAGAATGGGGATCTCGAAGATATGGAAGGAAATCTTCAAAATCAATCGAGTGGGCTAGAGGGCAAGATATCACTTGCGTCCCGTCACAACAAAAACGGTACATGATACTGAGCGAGTATCCTGTGTCAACCAGATTCTCAGCCAACGCTAACGACTTTCCATTTTCTGCGAGCAAGACAGCTGGCCTGGCGTCTCGGTTAGTTGCTAGAGGGCGATTTGGCGTATCAATTTCTAACCATACCATCGTATCGATACCTGGCTCACAAGTCCGGCCATGCCTGGGCAATGACTGGACTGGTTTCTTTGCTTTTTGCCGGGTATATTCATATCTTAGCTTCAATCACAACGCCACCAGGAGCGCAGCGGCACGAGGATTGTGTTCAAGCTTTTGGGGGGGGAAGTGTGTCAGAGAAGGCTCCTACATGTCGTTCTGATCCAGGGGGAGTTCCCCGAACATTCCTGGATCTGGTCAGAGATAATCTCCGTAATGTAATTGCTTTGGAGGAACATGGATAAATACACAACTGACGGACTATATCTACTCTGTACTCACCGCGTCTGCTCAACCACGCAAAGGAGACATCAATATTAAACTAACCCACCCCCTTTAACTAACAACTAGGTAAAAACTGCTCAACAAAACGAGATAATGCACGATGAAAGAATAAAGAACTTGGTTTTTGATAAAATATGGTAAGAGGACAAAGGCTGGTTTGGGATATGTTAGAAACACCAGAAATTGACGAATTGTATATTTGAAGGGGGAAAAAAAAAAAAAAACAGAAAAAGGAGAAAGGAAAAATAATAATATTTAACATGAGAGATGTCAATCAACGAATGCTAGATAAATAGTGTAATAGTATGTGACAATGTAAGATAAAATAACATGTCTCGGGAGAAGAAAATAGGAAGACGCTTTCTGTGATGTGGAGTAAATCTCCCATGCCAGTTATGAAAAATATAGAGAGTATGAAAAGGAGGATGGCCCAACGTAATGATCGAATCATCAGCTGAAAGAGCTCGGTGAACAAATCATTGTAGTTACGAGCTCACGCATTGCGGAGTATACATATCACCAGAGCAGAAGAAAAGAAAGAAAAGAAACAAACATGCCAGGCGGGATGAGATGCGTTAAAAGGGTTGTCAATCACCCGCAACGGCTACTTCTCGACTATCCCATATCCGTCTAATGAGTAGTTCCGCTTCATTGGGTTGATATGCGGCATGCCCATCGCCACCGCCAACGCCACCGGCACCGTCTTCATCATCTATCGGTTCTTCGTACACGTTTCCATCTGCAAGAACAATGGCAACCGAGTTGGGTCGTTGCTGCTGATGTTCCACATCCAATCGCTCAGCGGGCTCATCTGAATAGTTGACGTGGACGGTATCCTCCGAAGTCCTGAATCGTACCTGGCTGGATGATTTGGGCAACTTGCTGATAAACTGGTGGTTGACGGCGGGGTCGGAGTCAACATTTCGCGATGAAGGTGGGCGAGAAAGGGCTCCGTTGGCGACGACGGCGTTCTGTCCGCTGGACCGGGTTTGAGGGGTATTGCTGGATTTCGCATCCGCCCCTGCCATCATATCGAGCCTGAGCAAGCTTTCCGCGATGGGAGATCTGAAACGGCGGACTACTGAATACTCTGTAGTGAATTTATCATAGACCTTGCGGGCACGTTTAACTTCGCTCTCGGGATTTATGCCTGTAGTTCCTCCCATTCCCAGCAATGCCCTGCGGCCGTCTCTTGCATGGTCCCGAGAGCCGGATCCAGACTGAGTAGCCACGATAAATGTGGGTTCCATCGAAGAAGGGGCAATGGTTGGGGACGGCCCGGACATAGATGGATCGGGGGGGGAGGTGGTAAGAGTTGCGGTTCGTTGTAACCATAATTTTTGCTGTGTACGTGAGGGTGGCTCTTGTTGGCGACCGCGAGAGGTAGGCCGTCTGGAGCCCTGCGTTTCTGGGGACGGTGGCGTGTTTGGGTTGTAGTGTGGCAGGAATGAGGACGGGGGTTCAGAATCAGCCATGGCCCCAGTTTGGGAACTGGGGTTGTTTATAAGGAATTTGGATACCCCCCCTTCAATGGAAGATGATGTTCCATGCGGATTGCTCGTTGACGCACTCCCCGCAGCAGACCAGGAATCGCGGATACGGCCTGAAGGGAGAGTCGGAAAGGACGGCGGACGAGGACTTCGTTCCACTGCTGGTGGCGTTGCGGTAACTGAGACGGATGATATAGCAGGTGGAGCTTTAGACGAATGCGGTTGATGAAGGAGACGGGTAGCAATATCGTCCTGATAAAGGGGTCGTGAATGCTGTCCCTGAGGAGGCTCAGCGCCGGAACCATTGGCGCGTTCTGTAGTGTGCCGCCCGGCCTCTCCCTCAAGATCGCCGCTTGCTTGGGCTGAAGGGGATTTTTGCGCCTGGAGAGGAGACTCGGGGCTATTGTCCACACTCATTTTGGACGTAACCACCGAATTCGGCCTTGTGCTTTCCGGAGAATAAGAGCTATTATTATCTTCCCACTCGTCGTCGTCGTCCTCCGAAGCCACAAGCTCGAATCCCACTTTCTTTTTCTGCCCCGCTTTATCAACTGCTCCCGTTTTGTTCATCAAAGGCGATTTCCTACCGAGAACCCCTGATATATTCCTCAGTAACGGGGTGGAAAGATTTTTCCTGATCGCCGTATTACCCCCTTGGCCCGTCAGCGAAACCGTTGAGCCATTCCAGCGAATGTGATGATGGCCAACGCGAGGGCTCGAATCGGGCGATTCGGGCGCTGATTTTTTGCGTTGGTGGTGTCTTAACGCAGGTGCAGCGTGTGTGTCACCCTCGCCTAGAAGATTGTGAGCCGCAGCAAGTCTCTGCAACCTATTTATGTTTTTCAGTGACGGGTTGCGCGCATGCATGTGTGAGCGGTGCGAAACAACCACATGTGGCCGATTATGTTTGTGGGTCGATGTTTTGTGATGCGAAAACGTCGGGCCCGCTTCAGCGGAAGGCGATCGAAGTGGATCTGACGATGCTCGCTGCGAGGACGCTGAATGTTTAGTCGGGGACGACGTACTGTGTGACGGCATATTGGCGACAAGGAAGGGCGAATCAGAAGTGGTTATTTGCCTGCAGAAGCGCTCGTCCTGTTCCTCTTGAATCCCGCAGACGTCATGGATCTCGCCACGAAGATCGATTCCGATGGGGCTAGCTGCAGGAGGATGCGGCGCAATTCAAAGGCGCTCGTGGGGGAGCAATCGAATGTTCCGTTCGCGATGGATATAGGCGTGGTTGGGAGGTAATTGGAAGATTCTGACCGAGATGACCCGTTGGGACTTGCAGGCAAAGCTCCAATCGCGACACTGCCTTGACTAGTCAGTACACACAGGCATAGGTCGCTGGCAAACCAGAAAGAAGCATGACGGATTGACTGGAGAGTGGAAGGGGAAGAAGGGGATCCTGGTGCTCTGGGATGAAGATAGCTACAGTTCCAGGATAAACAGTTTTCCAATAAGAGACACATCTCGGCGCAAGATAAGGAAGGAATGGCAGAGAGATCCCGATACTGAAGGCGGTGAGGGAGGTCACGTGCAGGCCAGCGTGGAGACTTCCAGGTTACAAGGTTACTTATCTACCATTCAAGACACGAATGACCAGAGACAATGGGATTTGTTCTAGCCCTTCGAATAAATAGGCTAAGATAAAAGGAGCTATTAGAACAGTAGTACACATGTAAATAACTTCCCATCCAGACGTTCATAAAAAAAAACCTTAGTTTTTGGCATATCTCAGAAAATCTCATGCACTGAAAAATATAATATAACAGAGACAGTGAAAACGTTTTCTTCAAAGTAATTAGATACGGTTCGTCGGGGAGCCCCATCAGATTAAATCAACCAAGCAGGGAGAGAAAAAGGGTGAGAGAAGCCACATTGGGTATCAAATATGGCACGCAAAGAGGTGCGCGAGGAGAATACAACCGGCGCCGTGAGTGGAAGGAAGGTCAGATAAGGAAGAAAGAGTTTCATATGTCTATCAAGGGTGTTTCTTTAACCGGATGCGGGGTTGCATGTTGCTGTTGGTGGGGTACGTACGATTGCTCCACGGTCGGCGCCATGGGGACGAAACTTTGATAGACGGGATTTCCAAGTGGTGCCATGTATTGGGGACCTGCTCCGGAGTCTGGCTGCGGCCAATTATTATGGGGTTGGGAGGGCTGTGCTGCGCTTGGTGGTAGGGAGCTGGCGCCTTCCTGTGATTGGAGCTGGGGTTGGAAATGTGCAGCGGAGGACATTTGCTGGGCGTTATAGGTTACAGGTTGTGGCTGAGGAGATTGAATCACATCTGAGGAAGGATAATAGGTAGGTTGCGAGTGGTTCGACCGCGGGGTCGGTTGGGCTGTCTGGAACTGAGAGTCCCTTCGCATTGTCGGCGACGGAGGATATGATGGCTCCGGTGCAGGAACGTACTGTGGTGCTGTGCCAGCATTAGGGTCGTGGGACACGGGGATAGTTACTCCCTGTGGGAGATAGTAACCAGCTGGCCCAGTTGTGCCCGCCTGTTCGGCCTGTCCAGATTGCGAAGGTTCTCCTTGAGGCATTGGATGGACGTGATATTGAGCTGGATTATGTGTAGATTGCGGTGATGCGAGTGGCTGGTAATGATTTTGGGCGCTGTTAATTTGCTTGGATTGCGAAAGCACACCGGCATGCTGTTCGTTGCCAGGTCCGGCGGACAAATGGCGCTCAGGTTGGTGGTATTGGCTCGGAGGAACAGTATTTTCTACAGGTCCCGACCCAAAATAGAAGTTCTCTACACCCCCCTTATTATCTGGTAGGTTTGTTGGCATGGATGGATATATATTTGAAGCAGGTTGGCTGGATGGTAGATAGTTGTAGGTGCCCAGAGTGTGTTGTGCGTAGGTGTTTGAGAGACGGTCTTCAAGCATACGATCATAGTACCTGACGACTGTTGATAACTTGGCATGGAGGTCGAGAAGGGTATCTAAGATTTGGTTAGCACAGGGCCAGAAAAATTCGCTTGTAGAACATACCATGTTTACTCATTGTTTCCCCGTAAGTACGCGCTAATTTAGGTCTTAAGGCCCCTATGCTCTCATATAGTTCTTGTATTTGTGGTTCTCGCAGGATCGTGCCAGGAGGCTGATGTTGTAACCTATCAACTAGTGTGGCAAACAAATTAATATTTTCTGCTTCAATAGCAGTAAGCTCGTAGTCTTTCTTCGGCATGAGGGTGGTGGACATGGCAGTGGACGTAGATGAATTTGCTACAGTCGTGCTTTTCAGAGCAGCTGAGTGCTTCTGCTTCTGCTCTTCCATATCTTTCAACGAAGCTTGGATGGCAGCTCGCAAATCTGGATCATCATCTTCCAAGGAATCCCCATGTAGCCCGTTTGCTTCCTGCACCTTCGGCTCAGGTTTCTTTAATTCTGGTGTAGCCGCCGATTTGGTCTGTGGGACATATCCAGCACCAGTATGAGCTTTTACCTCTTCAAGGCTCATCTGGAGAGCACGTTTTAGGTCCTCATCGAAGTCCGACTCGGCTCTCCCACCACGAGGTTCCATCGGAGCTACGGAGGGTTTGGAGCTCGACGCAGGTTTGAGTCCGGATCGATTTGATGAGTTTGCAGGATTAAAAGATTTCGATGTTAGCTTAGCATAGCACCCGTCATCGACTCTTACGGCTTGCATAATCCCTAGGTGAGGAAGTGGAATGCTTTTGCTAGAACACTGTGCATCAAAAACGCTACCGCAGTTCCGGCAGTGATGTTTCCGGTTAGTGAAGGTAAAGGCAGTTCGACAGCGCATACAGACGTCCGAATCTATCCACTCTGGAGGCTTTGGGTTGGTTAAAATACATATTTGTCGAGGTCATAATAGCCCTGGTTGAGTTACTTACGGCGCTGCTGTCAAGCATGCTGCTTGCCATCTCTGTCTTTGGCGGAAACTGATAACCTTCTTTTTGCAGACCCCGGTAGGTTTCGCCAATATATGGTAGATCGGCACGGGTTTGCGTAGCCAAAGCCCATGTCTGAATCAATTCTAGTACTTTTGTCTTTACCTCTTCGTTGAGAGCGGCGGGTCCGGAAGCTCTCAGCAACGAGACAAGATTATCCATGAACTCCCGAGAAGCGATCTCCGCAAGAAAGTGGTTCCCGCCATTTTTGACACATGTATCCGTCAACTAGATATCGATTGGCCACGGTAAGCAGACGAAAACAGACAGGCCAAGGTTGGGAAGGGGTAATCGAACCTTTAGGGTCGCCAGTTGCACATTCGGATTCCTGCTCTCTAATCTTCGTTTCAGTGATCGCATAGCATCCTTGGGCTGTACGCTCTTCGATCGGATAACATCTGAAATCTCTAGGTTCGCCGCAATATCCTCTCTTTTGCTAAGTTAGAAACGCGCAGCAATATAGTTACCGCTGATGGAGAAACGTACAGGGATGACGAGGTCGCTTTCTCAACCTGCTCATCGAACGGAGAGGTAGACGTAAACCAGCTCGCCATGACGACGGTAATCTGCAAATCGAAGTTCAGGAACTCTCGGTACGTAGCGGGACAACAGAAGCTATGGGGATGCGAACAGATGTTGATCAACTAGCAGTATTCGTAGAGGGGGATTCACCAGGACGATGGCGGAGGAGAGGAAATTTAAGCTCGGTGTGGATGCCAGAAGTGTTTGATTGCGGTTAGCCACAGACTGCTCAGTCCAACCTCCAAGTCAAGGCTCCAAGGTAATCAAGTAAATTTCAACACACAGGCGGCCTTTAAAGAGCTGGGTTGTTGGCATGGTTGGAGGTTTCATATAAACGCTGCCTTGCCTCTTAAATATTAAATACCGTACAGACGAATACTTGTAACCTATGGTACACTATTTCTGCCTAGTCATGTGAGCGGCATCAAAATCCAGCCATGTCCACTCGATACAGATGTTCGACAACGTTTCCATACGGAATAAGACGCAGCCAAATACCGCCTCCTGCTCGCTGGCTGTGACGTCGTAAGACTTCCCAGCACCGCCTGTGCCAAGACTTCACCGTTGTGTATCCATTTGCTCGCTACAGGACCAGGGAGGACAAGAGTGCGACACCTCCGACTTGGATGGCAGCCTTTTCACAGTCACTGCTGTTCAGTCCTTTGGATCTCTTAAGGCCCCTATATCCATCGCTTGGGCCCCTATTTTTCGCTCTTTTTCGACCTCCTCTGGTATACTGTAGCGGGGTTTGATCCCGCCGCTTGCGAATATCGCGCTCATGAGAATGCGAATCTGCTATTCTTATATACCGGTCCTGTGATATACTTCGTGCAGTGGGGTTCCCTCCTTGTTAGGGATCCTGCGAGGAGACGCCTATCTCGATCGTTTCTAGCAGCGATAGGATAATGCGAGGTCAGAACAACATGGGCGGCGAGGACCCATCCCGGGGGATAGGTGCCTCTTCAAGATCTGTTCCGCAAAGCCATTCGAATCATACTGTTGAGCGACTTGAGGATATCACTGCGTCCATGAAAATTGATGAGGGAGCATCCGTATGTGCACTTTGCTGGCTCCGTGACAAAATGTTGAGATATTTATCCAGGTGTTAACACGATATCTTTTACCATAGCTGAACGAACTACTCCGCACCTCGGAAGATTCCATCCAAAATTCCAAGATATCCCTAGCAAATGGGAAACTAGATCTAGCCTTCGATGACTATCTCCGGGCTTCAGAAATCACTATCAACGCCATACCAAATCACGCAGATTATTATTATATGAGACGACAACATCCGGGGTGGAATGATCGGTTTATAAAAATGTTGGCAGTAAGTTCGGGAGAACATGAGATGCCCCCCGAGTTTCAGAATGGCATGGAGCATGCTAATATCTATAGACTATTCGATCGCAAGAAGAAACTATGTCGAGCGTAAAGCACAAGATTGACCAAAGCAAAAAGTCCCTCAACGGCCATCAAACAACTTCTCCCGCTCAGGGGAAGCTTTCCCGCACATCTCCCACCGAAGTAGATTCTGCTTATAGCCCATCTCTCCCTATGCATCGTCGCAGCCAACCCTCGAATGAACCTCCACTTCGCATGCCCAGCCCATCCAACTTCCAGCCCAAGCGGCCCGCATCTGTTACCCCACAAAGTTATTCTATCAGTCAGCCAAACACTGAGCAGAGACCCGGATCGGAGATCCCTCGCAAACAAGTTAATTCAGAGATCAGTGCCTCAGATAATCTTGCCCTGAGATTTGCGGAGTTGAGGAGGTCACGCCAAAATAGAAGTTCAAATGCGGCTGAGCAGAATGGCATTCCTCACAGCAGTACATCATCCCCATCATCTCCAGCAGAGCGGCCATTATCAAGAGACAACGCATTAAACTACCCTAACTCAAGACCTCTTGGACCCCGCGATATGAGCTCATCGCGAAATCCTCCTGTTATACCGCCGAAAGTTCCATTACATGTAGCAAACACCTCACTTCCTCGCTACCCGAGTCCAGCATATAGTCCAGTGTGGACAGTTCCATGGCAACCGCCCTCGAACCCACCCAAGACATCAACTGATACTGCTAACCCGGGTATATCTCTCCAGACGCCGTCTCTCAATGGCTCACTGAGTGACAATCTAAACGGATATAACGGTGACAGCCCATACCGATCCCAAACGCCAAATAGCGTTTACTCGAGGGGAGACGCACCGAGCCGCTCCGCAGACATTCCTCTGCAGCCAACTATACATCCGGATAGGCTGTACGATTATCTTCAAAAGTACGATGTATTACTCATCGATGTCCGCCCGCGGGATAGGTTCGACGCCGGTCACATTTATTCCAAGTCAATTATATGTATAGAGCCGGTTGCTCTTAAAGAAAATGTGTCCGCTGAAGAGCTCGAAGATCGGTTGGTTCTCTCTCCAGAGGTGGAGCAGTCTCTTTTCGGCAGAAGGAACGAGTTCGATTTGGTTGTTTACTATGATCAGAATACGCGGGAGGCGTCCTACCTTGTTGGCTCTCCAGCAGGTAGCAGCCTACCACATCTGCGGGCCATCTACGACACCTTATACGAATTCAATGCTTACAAGCCCCTCAAGGATGGGCGACAACCTGCTCTTTTGGTTGGCGGGCTTGATGCGTGGATCGATCTCGTTGGCCCTCACGCATTAGCTACTTCTAAAACAGCTGCTGTTATGAGCTCAATCCATGCTCGGAGGCCAGCCCAGGTCGCAGCCAAACCTCTTAAACGAGTACCTACTGCTAGCGCAAATTCCAGCTGGGAAGTAAGAAAGCGCAGGTTGCGTGAATATAAACCCCTTAACCCCGAAGAGGAACGCGTCTGGCTCGAAAAAGCTAGGAATGAGGAAATCGACCCTTCCACTTATGTAGCAGAGGATGGGGCTATCACGGAAGAGCCTGATGGCTATGATAATCAAGAGCACCCCAGTCCGTTTGTGCATGATTATGAAGATTTCTTTAGAAGGTTCCCCGAACCTCATGATATTAGACAGTCCATGGTTGGAGCACATGCGCAAGCAATCTCACCTCAAATTCCTTTGCCTGAACCTTCTCTACCTCCGTCACTTCCTCGTCCTACGCCGGCAGTTCCTCGACCCATATACAGCGGCGTGTCTGAGGGTAGGCATGTTCAAGCCCCCCTTGCCCGGCAATCATCCGCGTCTAAAACAGCGTTATATGCTTCAAGTTCACCAATTGACCGCATGAAATTACCACGCACCGGCCTCGTCAACATGGGTTCGACGTGTTATATGAATGCTATCATCCAATGTTTGAGCGTCACCGTTCAACTAACCAAATTTTTTATCGACAATCGATTCCATTCCCAAGTACAGAAAAACTGGAAGGGCTCGCAAGGTATTCTTCCTGGTTTGTTCGCGAACCTCGTAAGGTCGTTATGGAAAAATGATGTCGAGGTTATCCGTCCTACGTCGTTTCGAAATTTTATTGGACGGCTAAATCCCGAATGGGCTGGCAGCCGACAACAGGACGCAAAGGAATTTTTTGACGTTCTCCTCGACTGCCTACATGAAGATCTGAATTTGAACTGGAATAGAACACCGCTCAGGCCGCTGACAACTGAACAAGAAATGCGCCGCGAACAGATGCCAATCGAACAAGTTTCAACAATCGAATGGAATCGATACTGCCACCGCGAATACTCCTACATTTCCTCATTATTTGCCGGGCAACATGCCAGCCGACTTCGCTGCAGAACATGCCGGCGTACTTCCACCACCTATGAAGCATTCTTCAGTATCAGTGTTGAAATTCCGACATCCCCAGCATCGGGCGCAGGAGACCTCTATCAATGTCTCAATAGCTACTGCCAAGAGGAAATGCTCAGCGGTGACGAAGTTTGGAAGTGCCCATACTGTCGTTCCGAACGCGAGGCCACAAAACAGATCATTCTCACAAGGGCTCCTCGTTTCCTCGTAATCCATTTTAAACGCTTTTCGCTCTCCCGTTATCAGCAAACGCGCAAAATACACACCGCTATCAACTTCCCCATTACCGGCCTAGACATCACGTCGTTTATGGCTCCGCCCATCCGCACCTCATCTGCCCCCAACGGGAGAACTGATGGGAACAATAATCAACTACAGCCGGAGCTTGCGACCACCCCCCCTTACATTTACAACGCCTACGGCATCGTCCGCCATATAGGCTCCTCAAGTAGTGAAGGGCACTACATATCCCTCGTCAGAGATGACCGCCGTGGATGTTGGCGCAAATTTGATGACCAACGAGTGACAGATTTCAACCCCATGGGCTTGAAGCCGGCTGATAGCCTTCAAAATGATCAGGCATACCTTGTATTTTATGAACGAAAGCTAGCATATTAGACATGAACTTGGATCCTTTTTTTTTTCTCTCTCTTTTTCTCTAATTTCATTATTCGATGTATTTTCTTCTCTGGCACTACGCCTTGACATTTCTAGGCTTCGGATTCCCCCGGTGGATTTTGCGATAGCTGCTTTTAAATTAGATTTAGTTCTCTCTCTGAGCTTTATACACTTATTTTTCTCCGCTATTTTAACGAACCTTGTTTTGTGACTCACCTTTGTTTAGATTAAAGAATGAACTTTGCTTGATGTTTCGTGTTTCTCAAACACAATGTGACTCGCCGTGATGGAATTTCACAACCTATTCTGTCATTCCTGTTGAAATTGGGTATATATTTGTACTATTAAACCAAATAAAAAAATAATAATAATAATAACAATAGAGGCAGGGATGCCGCTACAGGAGGCGCATTTTATCCTATGTTCATTCTGACACGAGCCCTTTGGGATATCTCACATCCACATCTACATCCACATAGCAGCCATTCCGAAAGCCACAATCCCTGGCAAAGCAAAGATCCCGACCTCACCATTCCCATCTTTCAACCCAAGCAACGCGCCTGCAGCCGAACTCTTCTTCGGAACTGCATCAGCTCCCGTGGCTCCCGTGGCATTATATGCCATAGAGATATTCGTATCTCGAGTTATGCCCATCAGCGCCAGTCCTGGTGCGCCATATTGCAGGTTGAAGGAGATGGTTTGTCGGCCGTTTTTGGCATTGAAGCCGGGGATTGCTGCGTATTGTTCCCCGAGTTTGTCGATGATGGAAACGTCAGAGAAGGAGCCAGCATTGAGGTTGAGGTCGTAGGTATACCTGGACATCCAGATACAACGTGCGTCAGTGAAATGAGGGAGTGAGGTGTTTTAACGGTCAAGGTTTTAAGGAAGATACAAGCAAAAGGAAAGAAAATAGGAAGGAAAACATAAAAAAAAAAAAAAAAAGGAAACTTACACTCCTGGAGGCAAATCGCCGATATAAAGAAGCAGATAATTCTCTCCTGGCTGTTCGAAATCCATCCACAAATCCTCTGAAGGAATATTTTAGTTAGCCATGTACACCTTTATTACGAACAGCCAACGGGGCATCTAGATTTGAATAATTTGACTTACGGCCTGTAACATCCCGACTAGAGGTGGTCTCTATCTCCCGTTTGGCTCTCCCTCCACAATTTGTGGAAAAGCCACTTTTCGGGCGGCGCGTGGCACAGTCCCACCCAACAATCTTCAAAATGTAGGACCTATCCGGGCCACTGGCTCTTTTCCCGATGCCACTCAGATAACCCCCTTGGATATTCTGTTGCCAGGCCGGCACACATATGCTTGTCCCCCTATTGGGATTTCCTCCCTCTTTCGAGTTCGCTGTAGATTGCCGGGTCAGAGAAGATATCCAGAGTGTTGTCTTGGAGGTTGGGTCAAAAGGAAAATATTGCCTACCGAATGGAAACTCATCACATGTAAGCTGGAAAGGGTGGTTATTGCTCAGCTGGCTGGCAGAAAAGTCTATAAATTGATAATACTGATTGCAAGGCGTATTCGGATTCGCGGGATCGCAATCTATATTTTCTGGTTCTGTATGTCAACTAGGCATCAGCGACGAAGGTGCCAAGAGGATTAATTGCGAGGGTTTCTTGGAACTATACTGCAAAAGTCGTCAGGGCATTTCTTCGATCTATTATCGGCTCTGGTCTTCTTGTCTGGCTCATACTTCAATTCCATCTCTTCCGTGACGCAGCCAGTATAATCCTTTATACCTAGCGTATTTTTCAGATTAGTTCATTATCTTTTAATATATCAGATGTTAATCAATGAACAGGGTAATTACCGTCACACATGCTATTTAGCACCTGCACAGATATTCATCAGCAAGATATTCAAAAGGAGGAAGCATATCTCAAGTTTCTCGTACCTCCCTATTATCAACGCAAACCCCCCGCAGACCCCCCCTCCCATCAGATACCTGCATAATTTTCTCCCTAAATCGCATGCTTACTGTGGGTGGATTTCCTGGAGCAGCTTGTCGCGGTCTCTTAGGAACAGAACAACGAGACGAAGTTGGCGTGGTCGTTGACTGGGTTTTTGTTGAGGACGACGTAGTCCTGCTGACTGAAGTCCGAGTCATAGTGATCTGAACGGGCGTCGAGCAGCTTCCGTCAGATCCACATTTTCCTCCCTGCGGACAGCAGTTTATCGGACAGCAGAAGGTTCCCAACAAGCAAGCACCCGAGTAATCTGGACAACAAAAATGCGTCTCTGGCCAAAAGTAGTATCGCGAGCCGCAACATTCGGCACCAGGGGGTTTGCATTTTGAAGGAACATTCGGACACGGTACTACCGACAAGTTAAGGAGGCCGAAAAAAAAAAAATGGAAAGAGACACAAAATTTGAAGGGAATAGAAACAGACAGATGAAATTAATAGCTTCTGCTACCCCGGCAGCAAATTAGGAGAGGGTATCTGGAAGAGGGGAAATTAAAATCGCCATACCCCACAAAGGATTTATGCATCGCGATCCCTGACGCTTTTCTAACACTGCATCTCCGAGTGCGCCCGGAGACCTAGCTTCCAAGGGAGCTTCTTCGAGGCCAGAGACCAGATTTAAGGTGAAGCCAAAGTTGTCTGCTTTCACATATGTCTTTCCATCATGGAGAACTTCTTGCGCCAGAACGGGTAGGGCAGCAAAACAAAGAAACAGAGTGTAAACGTAAGACTGTACAGCAACCATATTGCAAGGAGAGGGAAAAAATACTACTACCATCACAGTGAAAGTATGTATGTTCCAATGATAAATATTTAATGCAAATTTGAGAGAGGTCTGATTAAGATTAAGATTATGGAGGGCGAACGAAGGGCAGGAAGGTCAGAAATGTTCATCTGTACCTCGAGATAAACGGGATATAATTAATATATGTAAAAGGCATCCTCTGACGAGAAGGTGGCTCCTTATGGCAAAGAAATATGGCGATCATTCAGAGAGCAACCAGGGCTTCTCGATTGACCGACTTGGGCTGTGTCTGTTCCGACCCCGCCTTGCAGATCCCCCAAAACAACCTCTCTCTTCAACAAATGAGCCTCGCATTTCCAGGCTGGCTGCCGAGCGAAATCCTTGTCATGACAGGTCGGTGTCTCCGATATGGTTGTCACAAACACGGCAAAGAAAATGGACATCCACTGCGGAACAGGGATGTTAGACGGGGGAGCAGATATGGGTATGCATGCAGGGACTCTGGGAGAACATGTCGGAGTCAACGCAGCTGTTCGTAATTTGGCACTTGGTCCCTGGAGCTGTGGCGGGGTGGATGACAGGGAGATGGAGCAAGGAGGTCAGAGCGTCGATGACTGTTGAGCACTGCCCATTTCCCCCTTCCAGATGGCTATCGCTACAAGTGAGGCTAACATCACGGCCTGCATCTAGTAAAGTTTAACTGCTCTATTCAGATGTATCTGTACAAATTACAAAGGTCAAGAGAAGCAAAGAGTGAGTGAGGAACTGATGGTTTGGAGGTAGACGTTGAGTTAGCCATTTAAGCTTATTTATTTAACGTTTCCAGAAGCAAAGAGCCCCATTTCACTTCCAATGTACAGATTAGAGACACACCACATTCTGCAGCTGAAGATCCACCTACGCTTCCCCTCTCCCCAGTTTTTCTTTCATATACGAAACAGAGTGCTATGTACTCCGTACAGCCCCTGTTGATTGTTGCCTTCCTCTTGACCGTTGTCAGCAGGCTCTTGCCCATCAGCAAGACCACCCTCAGTATCGCGACAGCCAGTACATCCATTTCTGCATTACCATTCCATAGCCAAGTGACCATCAGCTTCGGAACGAGAAAGGCTTTCCCGGCCCGGAGCAGACGTGGAGGATATGGAATAGGTGAATAGCATCCCGACACTCATTGGAGAACATCGCTCTACCATTGCTTGCAAGCATCAATTTAATAGTTATTCAACAATCCGGCTCGCCCATGATCACCAACTCCCCGGCACTATTATCACTGAGGGCGAAACCCCCCGTCAATTGACAAAGGATAATAATCCAAATTGGCCTCGGAAGACATATTTTCCCAACCCTTGCTCAAGCAGTTAGTTCTCTTTTGACAGCCCCAATGGAAATCATCAACAAATACACGCCTCATGCGCCACGGCATGCAGGACAACTTATTATCTCACGATGTGGCAAAATGCCCACAAATAAGCTGATGGGTGTTGGAAATTTACCAATCCCAATTCGCAGACTATGAGATGCCATGTATCATTTCAAAATACACCTTTCCTAGCCCTTCACTCACCACCAACCCCCAAGAGAGAAATTCTTCAACAAGCGCATCACCACCGCACACATCTGGACCTGGATTCTATTCCATGGACAACCCCCCTTCCCGGAAACCTTCACGAGGTATCCAGACGGCATAATTGCCAAGATGGACAAATATTCCGTCCTATTGCCCGTGCGCTGCCCGGGGGGAAGGGAGGGGGGGGGGGGGGGGGGGGTTTCTGCGTTCACCGCTCGGGATCACAGGTTAGTTCGCCAACCACCAGCATGTAGCTGTCTTCCACCCGTCGTCACCAGCAAGCGGATCCGGGACGTGGCCCATGGACGAACTCAAGAGTTCAGAGCTCCCTAAAGGACACATACCGAGGGGCTATGATGATATTCGAGTCCGTGGAAGGACCCACGGCGAAGAATTTTCTTCTGCTCCTGGCGTCTTGGGTTATATGGCGGCGACCGTTGGGCGAGGGTGGGGTTGGAGAAGTCAGATAGAAGCAAGCAAGCGGGGGGGGAAGAATCCGCTTTTCCATCAAGGAGGGCAACATGATAAATAATATATAAGTACGGGTCAGTAGGCTTCGTGCTACTGAGCACCTTCTATTCTCAACGATCAAAATTGCGACCCATATCCATTTCCTTTCATGTTATCCATCTCATCTTCCATTATCATTGTTATTAATTAGTCTTGAACTTCTAAACATTACCGCTATCCTTCGTTTATTATCATAATTGTTTTTCTCGCACCTCCTTCCTTCCCATCCAATAACTTAATTTAATTTGCTTTGTTCCAAAAAAAAAAAAAAAAAAAAAAAAAAAAAAAAAAAATTAATAGAAAATAAAGACAAGAAACAGATAAACAAGCTACGAACTCACCCAAGCTCTAAAAAAACTAGTTGGTCAATCAAGATAAAGAAAAGCGAAGGAGTAACTCCATCTGTATAATTAAGTCGAAGAGTAGAGAAGAAAAGATTCAGAGCAAAGCAAACCGGAAGAAAGAATTAACTCCATTTTCTGAGAACCCTCGCAGCATTTCAGAAAAAGTTTTTGGTTATGTTGTATGAAAATGATATTGATAGTGAGAATGCAAAGGAGAATGAAAATGAATATAACAATCAAGACATTTTATCAATCGGTAACAATTACAGATAAAAAAGAAAAGTAGTAATTCACCACCGTCCTACATTACAAAAACTACAGCTCATCATGTCCGCTCGGCTCGTCATCTTCACCACCAGCAGCCCCGCTCTCAGAGCCATACAACTTGCTCGTAATCGGGTAGGCAACGCTGGACAGTTTCTCCTTCTGCTCCTCGAAGTCCTCAGTTGAGGCCGTCGCGGCGTTCTCCTCGAGCCACTCGGTGGCTTCCTTTATGGCTTCCATGAGCTGTAATTATCAGTCGTTAGCTTCTAAATGTTTCACAAGGACAATACACTGTGGATAATGGGTTTGGGATAGGAAATGAATGGGGGCGGGAAACATACCGTCTCCTTATCATCGTCATCAATCTTGCCACCGAGCCCTTCCTTATCATTTACCTGGTTCTTTAGGCTGAACGCATAATTCTCTAGAGCGTTCCGGGCCTCAATCTTAGCCTTCATCGCCTTATCTTCCTCCGCGAACTCGGCAGCTTCAGCGACCATGCGGTCGATCTCTTCTTGTGAGAGGCGGCCCTTGTCGTTGGTGATGGTGATGGATTCAGCTTTGCCGGTGCCTTTGTCGCCGGCGGTTACTTTGAGGATTCCGTTGGCGTCAAGTTCGAAGGAGACCTCAATTTGGGGCACGCCTCGGGGAGCCGGAGGGATGCCGGTTAGTTCGAATTTGCCGAGGAGGTTGTTGTCCTTGGTCATGGGGCGTTCTCCTTCGTCTGGTGGGAGTTGTTAGTACATTGTCTTTCTTTCTGCTGCAAAAAGGGTTCGAAGGATTGGAATTAGGGAAATGTAACGTACAAACTTGGATAAGGACCACGGGCTGGTTATCAGCTGCAGTAGAGAAGATCTGGGACTTGCGGGTAGGGATGACAGTGTTACGGGGGATGAGTTTGGTCATGATGCCTCCAGTAGTCTCAATACCAAGGGTCAAGGGGTTGACATCCATGAGAACGATCTCAGAGGCACCTTCGTCTCCAGAGAGGACACCACCCTGGATAGCAGCACCAAAGGCAACAGCCTCATCAGGGTTGATACCCTTGGAGGCCTTCTTGCCGCCAAAGAACTCCTCAAGGAGTGCCTGGACCTTCGGGATACGAGTGGAACCACCGACGAGAACGATATCGTGAATTTCGGACTTCTTAACCTTGGCGTCCTTGAGCACCTGCTCGACAGGGCGGAGGGTCTTCTTGAACAGATCCATGTTCAATTCCTCAAACTTGGCGCGAGTCAGGGTCTCGGAGAAGTCCTTGCCGTTGTGGAAGGCCTCGATCTCAATACGGGTGGACATCTGGGAAGAGAGGGTACGCTTGGCCTTCTCAACCTCGCGCTTCAGCTTACCCATGGTCTTGAGGTCCTTGGTGATATCGACGTCATTCTTCTTGTTGTACATCTGGACGAGGTGGTTGATGACACGTTGGTCGAAATCCTCGCCACCCCAAGTGAGTATCCACCGGCGGTGGCCAAGACCTCGAAAGCGGCCATTATCAATGGACAAGAGGGAGACATCGAAGGTACCTCCACCGAGATCGTAGACGATGATCTGGCGCTCATCGCCAGTCTTGTCCAAACCGTAGGCGATAGCTGCGGCGGTGGGTTCGTTGACGACACGGAGAACATTGAGACCGGCGATAGTGCCGGCGTCCTTTGTGGCTTGTCTCTGGTTATCGTTGAAGTAGGCGGGTACGGTGACGACGGCATTGGTGACGGTCTTTCCAAGGTAATTCTCGGCGATCTCCTTCATCTTGCCCAGGACCATGGCGGAGACCTCCTCAGGAGTGAAAACCTTGTCCTTGCCGTTAACCTCAACCTTAACCTGGGGCTTGCCATCCTTGTTGACAACACGGAAGGGGAAATGCTTCATGTCCTTTTGGGCGTCTTGGTCGTCGAATTTCCGACCAATCAAACGTCTTTAAATAGAGAAAAAGAGAGAGAAAAAAAAGAAGAAAAAAATTAGCTCAACAAAACCAACATCCAAATGACAGAAATTGGCAGGAAGATACATACTTGATATCAAAGATCGTCCTCTTCGGGTTCGCAGCGTACTGATTCTTCGCCGCGTCGCCCACCAACCGCTCATCGTCCGTAAAGGCCACGTACGAAGGAGTAATTCTGTTTCCCTGGTCATTGACGAAAATCTCGACTTTGCCATTCTGCATCGCTCCGACGCAAGAGTATGTCGTTCCCAAATCGATGCCAATTACTGCGCAAAACGGCAGATAACAAAACAAAGGTTAGCAAATGCAACTAACAACTGCGGTACCTTTTTCCTTCTTTCTTCATTTCTTCACTCTTGTATAGAATAAAACCTTCTACAGGGAATCAAATCATACCGGTGCCATAATCTTCCTTGATGGGCACTTGATCATCCCCCGCGTGTGCCGTCCCCAGAAGAGTAAGGGGTGCAATGAAGACGAGGAGGAGATAGAGGACCGTTGTCCAGGCGAAGGGCGAGGACGAAGCGTCCCGTCGCGACATTCTGGACATGGTGTCTGTGTGTGTGTTCGTGTGGGTGTGTTCGTGCGAGTGATACGAGCTTAGTTTTCCTTCCAGAAGGGAGAACCAGCTTTTAGTGAAGCTATCTCTTGCTCTCTCGCAAGGGCTCCTTTCCGTCTTCTATCTCGACGGGGGTGGAGAAGGGGGATGTTTGGAAAAAAGAAAGAAAGAAAAAAACAGCAAACAGCTCAGAAGGGGTATCTTCAATGCAGGGAAATGCTCAAGTCTCGTAGCTTAGCTGTGCTGAGCTCGCCCTGGAGAAGGCATATATGAGAGAGGGAGAGAGAGTGTGAGTGAGTGAAAGTGAGAACGAGGTCGACGGAGATCGACAGATGTGGTTTTGTATGCTCCTTCCGCTTTGTTCTTAACAGTTGGCCTTTTCAGACGCTGCCCACCGCCCGCGCTAGTCTGCTTCGGGCCCTAGCGCCACGACCCCTGCCACGCCCCGTGCGGCTGTGGCAATTGCGCGCTGGCCGTTGAGGGCGATTCCGCCGCCGCTGGTTGGCTGGGCGCCCGTGACTCAGCACGGTGCCGCGGTGCCGCGGTTGCCGCAGGGGTTCTGGTGCCTTCCACCGTGGAAGTAGGCCACGCTCGGGCGTGGCGATAGACGCACGGTGGAAGGGCTGCAAGGGGTCGATACAAGCCCGGTGATTGAAAGGACACTTTTCTACCTGTGTATGGGAGAGCAAGGCAGGAGATGAGACGGTGACTGTGACTGCGACTGCGACCCTTGCCGCCTTGCTGTGGACAGGTTGTTCCACTTTGTGTGTTTCATTTTATGCTTTGTTTTTTTTTTTTTTTTTTTTTTTTTTTTTTTTTTTTTTTTGCACGGGAATTCCTACGTAGCTGTTGACTTGTAATCAGCTGTGTTCTTTGTGAACTTGCATAGTACTAGTAGAAGCCGTATCTTGCCATGACCTCATTCCTAGATGAGATGGGAACGCCCTTATACCTTGGGGGAATAAACCTTATCGGTCAACCAAGCGTTCACGCAATCAATTCATCCAAGCGTCCATCCATCCATGGATCTATCCTTCGTCGTCTAAAATGTAATAGGAGAAAGGGGGACATTTCCATACCCCCAAACCATAACAAAAGAACAACAATAAATCACTCCAACAATCCGGCCGCAACAGTCTCACCCGCAGCTCTCAGAACAACCCTCCCCGGCGCTTCCAGCGGAATCGCCTCCTCCAGTTCCACCACGATCCGCGCAACGCCTCCAGGCCCCACGATCTTCGGCCGCTTCTTCACGGCCACCCCGCTGCCCTTGTCCAGCAGCGCAACCAGCCGACTGATGCGCCCGGGCACCTGTAACCGGCCGCGATGCACCTCGATGTGCATCGGCGTCAGATGATCGAACGCCAGCACTTTCGCCGTGAACGACGTCACGTTCTTCACCGGCGCGGACGGGCTGCACAGAATGTCCCCGATCCGCACGTGCGCCGGGTCGATGTCCGTCAGGTGCAGCGTGACGTTCTGCCCCGCCACGCTCCACTCGCTGGGCGTCTCGTCGACCACCAGGCTCCGGACCGTGCATGTCTCCCCGCTAGGCATGGTGGTGAGCTGGTCGCCGACCTGCAGGTGGCCCGCGTCGAGGCGCCCGGAGATGGAGAGCGGGTTCTGCACGCCGCCGCGGAACACGTCGGTGATGGTCATGCGCAGCGGCTTGTCGAGCGCGTACGTGTATGGCTCGGACGTGTCGAGTTCCTCAACGAGCGTCCGGCCGGTGTACCAGCTGGCGTTCGTGTCGTGTGCGCGCTGGGCCACGTTGTCGCCCCGTAGCCCCGAGCAGGGGACGAAAGAGATGTTTTTCGCCTGGAAGCCGGCTGTGGTGAGGAAGGAGGCCGTTTGCTGTTGGATCTCGTCAAAGCGGTCGTGCGACCACCCGGCTGCGTCCATCTTGTTCACTGCAACGACGATCCGTTGGACGCCCATGCTTCGTACGAGGAGCGCATGCTCTTTCGTCTGGCCCCTTAGGCCCGATTCGAAGTTTCCGGTCGTGGCGTCAAGGACCAGCACCGCAAAGTCCGCTTGGCTTGCTCCCGCAATCATGTTGGGTACGAAGTCACGATGGCCCGGCGCATCTAGGATCGTAAAGTTGGTGTTCTCCGTCGCGAATCGATTGGTTGCTATATCGATCGTCACCCCACGTGCCCGCTCCTCTGACCCCTGGTCAAGCACCCATGCCAGTGCAAACGAGCCCTTGCCTATCCTATCGGCCTCCTTTTGGTACCTATCAATAGTTCGCTGGTCAACCGCCTTCAGTTCGTAAAGCAGTCGTCCCATCAGTGTGCTTTTCCCAGCATCGACATGGCCTATGGAATCACAATGATATCAGATGGTTAGCCTCGATCTCCCATCTTCCTTGTAGCCACGTTTCTATTGGATTCCATACCGATGACAACAAAATTAGCGGCTTTTTTCCTCTCAGTTTTGCGATATTCGGCCAAAACATCAATATTCTTGCTTTTGACCTTCACTGTCTCCTGGATAGACAGCTCCCCAACGCCTTCCACCACATCATCATTCTTTCCTGGTGACGATTTATTCGCAGTCGTCCGTTTTGTTTTATTCTTATTGGAATTGCCTATTAATTTTTTACGCACGAGCGGTAAAAAAAAATGAAACACCACAAAATGGTTAGGCTTCAAACTTTTCATACTTCACTTCTTTAAACTGTTTTTCACTTCTAACGCGCATTTGCTGCGACTGTGCGAATACTGAACAAACCTTTAGCTGACTCCCGTGCCTTGATGACAATATCGTCCGGGCTTGGTTCTGCAAAGTCAAATGCTTCAGTAAGATCCTGACCAAAGAATCGCATGACGTCGATGTTATGTGAGATGGGGTTGGATATGAAGCCGCCATCACGGTCACCTCCATCTTCAGCTCCTCCCGCGCCGACAAGGACCAGGGCAAATGCTGAAGGTTCCGCTCGTAGGTTAGGCAGCTTCGAGGGGCGTTCCACTTCCTGCGCCGTGCTTTCTCCAGACAGCGCTGCTGTGGCTTTTCTCTTTTCATTCGGAGGAACGCCAGGCACCGTGGTGGTAGATTCCGGCGTGCCCGCAACATCAGGACTAGCCTGGAGCGGCTTCTTGAGCGACGACCAGTTCAAAGCATTCTTCCCACTCCGCAATGGCAGGTGGATGGAGCGGGCTGGCAGAGCTCCTTGTGCCTTCCCGTCAACCGCTAACCTATCCAGCAGCGAGACATGGGACTTCCGCTGTTGATTCTGAGTGCCATCGGATGTCTCACTGCCAGTAACCACACCACCACTGAGAGCTTCCGCCGCAGCCTTCCTCTCGCTCTCTTTCCTCTTGCGCGCAGCTAGCGCGGCAAGTTTCGATACCTTCCCCGATGACTCTTGCGCACCACCAAGCAAGCCCAGTCGGGGGTAGAGAGGTTCGATTAGGATATCGGCTCTGCGGCGGGTGGGGATATTCAGCCATGGCGAATCCTTGAAGAAGTCGGCAGCGGAGAAAGGTTCTGGACACATCGGGACGGGGTATGGAGATGATGATGGAGCGGCTCCTGGAGGAACGAATTAGACAAGGGGACCTTTTTTCTTTTATTTTTTTTCTTTTCTTCTGAATTTTCTTTCTGTTTATTTCGCCAGAAGACCCAACAAAAGGAAGAAACTATTCGCTGGCGTTGGATCAGTTGGTTGGGAGCGGAAAAATATACAACAGAGCAAAAGATCGAACCTAGGAGAAGAGGAACATACGCTTTTGAATCGGATGTTCGCAATTTGCAATCCGCCCACGACTTCCTCAACAGCCATATATTTATATGTATGAAATAGGTTTTCCGAGCCATTCGCCCTCACATGGAATGATAGGAAGTGTAGTTCCCGTAGGAAAAGAAGTAAAAATAGCAATTAAAAAAAAAAAAAAAAAAAAAGGAATCTACTTACCCTTAACCTTCACCTGCTGCTGCTGCTGCTTCTTCGGCGTTTTCGTTGTATATTTCTCTACCCACACACAATAAAAAAGATCTCCAATAAGCAACTCCACACGCATTTAACAGAAGAGAGAGAAATCAAAAACATACTCCGCAGGAACCCCACCGCCTTGTCAACGTCATAGTAGTAATACCACAGCGCCTCCCAGATCTCCTCGTCGGACGCGGGGACGGGCGGGGTGTCTGTATCTAGCAGTTGGCGCACCTGTGCGGAGCCCTGCTGCATCTGCTCGCGGTCTTCAGGGGTCATGTCGTTACTGTCATTGTCGTCGTCGGAGGGGAAGTCATCGTGGTCGTATGCGATGTTTTTGACACGGTTGCGGGACATGGTGGGATGAGCGGGGAGCGTTAAAAGAGGGGGGGAGAGGATGAGGTGAGAAGGGCATAGGAGATGGGATGGTTAGGTTAGGTGACGGAGTGACTGGATGACGAAGGATCTTCTTTTGCTGGGATGATCTGATGCAGATGAGTTGCCATGTATATATACGTGTCTCGATACTGTCGTGCTAGGTCTATGTATTCCAGATCAGAAAGGGTGGTTGGCGTTGGTGGTGAAGCAGCATCGACTGTAATGATGCAAGTTGCTTGGCACCACGACGCTGCAGGACCAACAACGCATTGATGAAATACTAGTATACTATGCAAGTCATGACATATCCGTCGGCTCATATTCTATGAAACACTCGTATAATCTCCAGGTTTGATCTTTCTGGCCGCTTGAATTGCTCTGGCATCTGGCCATTTCAAGTTGATATATGGTATCTATACTGAGCAAGGCTACGACGGATGCTCTAGTTATTATCTTCAAGAAACACTGAGCAGCTAAATAGAAGAGGACGTATGAATGCACAGCATACATAGAGAAACAGCATCAAAAGCAAGGTGCCCGGTAGTTATATAGTTTGTTCAAAGATTCTCCATATTACCTGCGAGTATTCGGATGGGTGTTATATTTATCAGAAGATATCTCACTGGCAAGGGAGGACAAACGATACTAACCAATGCAGAGTACAGTAAACCATCCCTCCTTCTTCCATCGGGATACTACTTCTACTGCTACTAGTAGTCGTATGCTTTCTTACCCATTCCGCAGCGAATATCCACGCCCACACACCAGCTTGACCCCGTTTCCACCGCGAACAGGAATGAATCAGCAAGCGGTGATTGGCTGAGGCAGTCAGCGAGGCAAAAAGATTTCCTCATGTCGACAAAGGAACAAAGAAACGCCAGCTCCTATTGTACATGTACATTGTGTCTGGCTAGAGTGTGTGAGAGAGGGAGCGAAAGAGGGAGAGAGGACCGTCCTGGATTCTGATACTACGAATATCTCGTGTGGTAATGCTTGAAGCCTGGAGTAATATAATAGTAAAAGAGAGACAGTAATGATAATGAGAGATTGCTGGAGAGCATAGCCATATTTACTCGTTGTATGCTTGAAACACACATGCAAGATAGCGCTTGGCATGCTCAAGAAATAAATATCTTCCCGGCTGCCGCTTGATTTTAAATCAACTTATTTATTGACCGCTAGTATTTCTGATTTTGACCTTCGGACCTTGGGTTTTTTGATTATTGTTATTAGCGAGGAGTCTTCCAGTCCTGCTTGTGATAATTTACCAATTGTTGTATTTACTATTTTTGCCGACTTAAATACCGTCCCAAATCCTCATCAGCCTCGCCTCTTCACCTCCAACCTCAACAGCTACCCAACACACTCACTCACGCGCATACGCTCGCTCTCCCTCTGTCTCCTCACCTCCTTTACTCTCGTCGTGTCCTCTCCTCTCGTCCCTGGCCACATTATCCAGAACGAAAAGACCTTCTCTCGCACCATGTCTGACTCCAAGGAATTGACCTTCAAGGAACTCGCCGAGCACAACACCAAGAAGGACCTATATGTCACCATCCATGACACAGTCTACGATGTCTCCAGCTTCGTCGATGAGCATCCGTACGTTTGCCCTTTCCACTGAATTCCTCTCCTCAATTCACTATCTTCCCACCCCCCCCTCCATTTGCCTTTGTTGGATTCAATTGGAGTGGATCGGAGAAAGAGAATTTGCTTACCTCTCTCCGGTTGAACCTCGACCTGCCTCCTGATGCCATTTCTTATATACTTCGTCTTGATCTTTTTTTTGTCCAGTCTACATTCATTTATCCATACAAATCTGCACATCCACCACATACAAAGCTAACTATCTCAACAACAGCGGCGGCGAAGAAGTCCTCCTCGATGTCGGCGGTCAAGATGCCACCGACGCTTTCGAAGACGTCGGCCACAGCGACGAGGCCCGTGAAATCCTAGAGCGTCTCCAGATCGGAAAGCTGAAGAGACTAGTGCGTTTGGTTTTTTCTTTTGTCTTCCTCCCTTGCCCTTTCGGAACCCGCAAATTATATATATGTACACGTACACAACAGAAGAAATAGGATAAATAATAATCTCACCCAATCCCATCCTCTTTTCCTCACATCCCCGAAAGCTCAGAACCTAAACCCCAACATTCCAACAATGGCTAACCATCCCCCTCCCCCAATGATAAATGCTACAGCCCGGCGACCCCGTCGCAAAAGTGCAAACCCCCGCCGTCTCCTCCACCACGAGCTCGCAAGATGTTAGCGGCTTTGGCGTCGGCCTGTACGCCATCCTCATCCTGGTGGGCGCCATTGGATACGGTACCTATCAATATATGTTACAGAAGGCATGATTAAGGCATAGATTTTTTTTTGTCTTTTTCCAAAACAATAAATGTTTTTTTTTTCAACATGTTCTTTTTGTGGTGTGGATGTAAGTGTATGTTGGGCGGGTGTGAGTGAGCGTGAGTGTGAGTTTCCATTTTTTAACATTAATCGGGGGTTGTGTTTTTATTTCTTTTCCTCTTCAAATATATTTCTATTTTCTGCCCGCGCATGTTTTCCTTTTTTTTTTTTTTTTTTTTTTTTTTTTTTTTCTGTAGCTCTTTTGTTTAGAACAATTTTGTTTTTGCTATTTTCGAAAGATATATATTTTTTTCCCCTGTTGATAAAAATCTAAAACTAAAACAGAACAATAAAATCGATGAACTTCTCCCCCCCCCCCCTTTTTTTTTATCCCGTTTCCCCTCAATGTATTTTTTAAATTTTTAGTTTATTTTATTTTTATTTTCGTTTTTAATTTCTTCTCTTCCATCAACCTACTTTCTCGAGTTTGCCGTACTAAACATGATGAGAGGGGAATGGGTGATACTATAAGAAGGCAGAGAAGAAAACGGGAAGAGAGCAAGAAAAGAGTCAAAAAAAAAAAAAAAAAAAAAAAAAAAAAAAAAAAAAAAGAAAAGAAAAGAAAAGAAAAGAAAAGAAAAATCTCCCTTTCCAATCAATCGAGAGACAGCCCCATTGCCATTCCGCATGTTTGTCTCCAATTTTCCCTGTTTTAGCCGTTTTCGATTTTGACTGACGTTTATATACGACTACGCATCTACCTGGCGCGAACCATAGATAATCTGATATGTCTATCTATCTACTGGAGTCTTGGAGGCTTCCCCTTCTCTCTTTTATTTGACGGGACTTTTCTCCTCTTTCCACTTCTTCCAATCTTCTGTCCTTGGAATCCCGCCGCGGGGAGATTTGGCACTGTTTCGTTTAGTTAGATGATTGGCTGCGGCTCTTTTTACCTGATTTGGTTTGCTTAGAGGGGCCGGGGATAAGCACACACCACTATTATTAACTATACACGTAGATAACTGGATTTGAAATACTGCCTTGTTCCGTGAGCAGGTTTATGTGGG
>NW_001813976.1:351888-522442 GCF_000149585.1 Histoplasma mississippiense | reverse complement strand
ATTCGAATCGATATTCAGCATTTTGTGGTATATCGTAATATCCAATTCCGACAATTGGTGGGAGCTTCGTCGCGTTTTTTCGTCGAAATCCCATTCTCCTTCCATCCTTCTGGTGGTATTCTGTCCAAGCATGATCTAGATTTGCGACTATCCTGCTTCAGATATCCTTTCGCCCTATATATTCTAAACGGAAGTCATTGACTCTCCGCGCGAAACAAGAGCTCCATTTTGCTCCTATCTTAACCTCTCCCATCCGGTATCATTGCGGGTTGTCGATCGGTAGTTGTGTTGGTGAGAAAGAAGTCTTCCCATATATCGAAGTTCCTTTCGATATCTGACTGTTTGATTTCATGCTCAATCAAGGTCCACTCATCTATCTAACCACTTGTCCAGGCTTCTTTTGGATGTTTTTCAAAGGTTCTCCTATTCCTTTTAACGGTATCTCGTAATGAAGATCCGCCGTTGTAAGGAATAATCTCTATTTAAGAGCAATCAACAGGTCTTTTGCATCGATGAGTCGATTTCCGCCTTTCGCTATCTCATTGAGTTCGCTCCGGGTGATGATTACCGTTGCTGTGGTTTTGGATATGAATTGGAGAGTATTATTATTAACCAGTTGAAAAGGGGTGTTTGTTGGGTAGTTAGAGTGAGGCCCTTTTGCAAAATAATCAAAGATAACATAAGATTAAATAAAACAAATATATATGTCTAAATGCCGTTGAACAGATAATAACCTCTACAAAACAGTATCCCTGAACTGAAAAGCGAACGTGATCAGGATCTAGAAGTAATGTAGAAATACAGCGACAGAAAGAAAAAAAGAAAGAAAGAAAGAAAGAAAGAAAGAAAGAAAAGAAAAGAAAAGCCGGCAAATCCACCCGTCCACGAGCCTCCATCGATATATTTAGTTATAGGATTGGCCGTCAGAACGAACCTACACAGCCCTCGAGAACCCAATCTCCACCAGCCGGTCAGCCGGCACTTCCAGCTGCGATAACTTCGTCCGCTGCTGATTCCTCACGGCCACAAATACCGTGAGTATCGCCCGGCGCACAAAGTTCGACTCCTCCTTGATAAACAGCTTGTCCTTGCAGATTATATACGTGATGGGCTTTTGTGTTATGGCTTTTAGATCCGGGGGGGCGAGCCGTTCGTGTTGGTGATGGTCTGCTTGGGTTTGAATCGTTGACATGATTGACAGGGGGATGTCGCCGGATGAAGTGGACCTGGGGAGCTGGAAGGAAAAGGGTGACCGTGGCGATGATGATTTGAGTGGTTGGCTTTGATGAGGGTCAAGGTCGCAGTCAGTCTCAGCGTCGGTGGGTGGGGCGGCAGCGGTATTGTTGGATATCAGCATTTCCAACTCATCTATTAACGATTGCTCGAAGGTGACCCAGCTGATGGTATCGCCGTAACCAAGACAGAGGGTGACGCGATATACCCCACGGATGGGGGTTGCAGAGCTTTGGAGCCGGTTTGAGGGGGAAACCTGCATTGCGTTTATGGGGGGAAACCTGGTTAGTTCGTTCCAGTTTTACATAAGTTTTCTCTCATTGTCTGTGAAATAGGACATACATGATATTTAGGGATACGATTGATGTGTAGCAGAACAGTTATTTCATGAGACGCTTCGAATGTTCTCAGAAAGTGATCAAAGACCGGAGGAGAATTCAAATCGGTTTCAACGAGGAATATTCCCATTCCTAATAACCAGTGAATGCGGTTAGACATGCTCGGATTACCACAGTCAAAGGGGTATAGTAATACCTCTAATTATCTTCACGTCGATATGTTTATCTCCCTCGCGGATAAACAGCGTCCCATTCGTGTCGCCAAATAGCCTTGCGTGGGATAGAGAGGACTCATCTCTATCTGCTTCCAGTTGGCACTCTTCACCATAATTCCAGGCGAGGAGAGTGCTTGAGAGAATTACAGCCATGGCAATAGTGAACCAGCCACCGGATGGAACTTTGTACAATGCAGACGAAACGAACAGGCCATCGATAGACACGAAAAACAAGAATATTGGCATGACAATCACGACATGGACGTTCCAGATAATAGTGGATACAAGGGCGACGAGCCAAGTGGTAATAAAGCCGACCACGACAACGCATGTTCCGTAGGCATTGCCTAGTTTTGTGGTCTGTTAAGGGGAAGTTAGCAATTCACCGAAACTTAATGCCGCTGGGGTGCTGAGGTTCACCGTTTTAAAAACTGCAGTAACGACAAGTGCCGTAAGCATCATCAGCCAGTTTGCCCCAGGGATATAAATTTGGCTAGAAACTCGCTTCGAGGTGTGGACAACCCGGATGTTGGGCAGATATCCCATTCGAATGCCTTGTGACATGAGTTGAAAAGTCCCCGTAAGCATGGCTTGGGATGCAACAATCGATGTCAGTATCGAGAGCAGAAAGAGCGGCCAGTACATCCCCGGGGGCGCTGATTTGAACAGTGGGTTCACGACCGCTTCTGGATGGACGCTGATAAAGGCGGCTTGACCACAGTACGTGAGGAGCAAACAAGGGAGCGCAAAACATAGCCACGAGACCCGTATTGCCCTGGTGGCAGAATTATCATGGTTAGCATTAAGCTATGCAAAATGTGTGTGACTCCCAGAATCAGATTAAAACTTGCTTGACTGAGAATGCGCCTAGGTCGGCAAAGAGAGCTTCAACACCTGTATCATCATTAATCAATGCTTAGCACTTCGTGACTAACGGCGGATAGATATACCAGTGAAGCAAAGAAGAACGCCTCCAAGCGATTTCCATCCTTCGAATTTTTTCCGAAGGAGATAATCGAGCCCCATCCACGGAGAAAAGGCGCGCAGGACTGAGAAATCGTAGGCAAGTAGGTTCTATTTTTATTTCGATTTTTCTGTTCTCAGTGTTTGGTAACAAACCTAGCATCACAGGAGGGAAACATACATAGACCCCTGATATGACATTGAACATCAACCATACAATCACAATGGGCGTGAAATAACTGCTCAGTTTAGATGTGCCGAACGGCTGCAAAGCAAAGAGAAAAATGATCAGGACGCAGGCAATTGCTACCAGAGTATGGGTTTCAATATTCGGCGCAGCAATTTGGAGCCCTTCACCATCAAGTCAGCGTATGTGCCTGGTCATGTCGAATGTATTGCGCATAACATACCTTGAACAGCAGCAAGGATGGATTGTGCAGGAGTTAAAGCGCCGTCTGTATGAAACCCATCAGCAAAAGGACACAGTTCTAGCTATCCTTAGATCATCGGGCGGATAAATACCTGATATCACCATACAAACACCGAGCACCGCGAAAACCTTAACAACATTCTTTGCTCTAGAACTCCTCTTCAACAGGTTCATAGCCTTGAGATTAAACGGCCGCAGTTGCTTCTCGTCGTCGTTTACAAGGAAGTCCGATGCGTCCCGGTTCTGGTTATCAATGTCGACCTATGTTTACAGGATACATATTCATATATATAGACGTTAGCCTAACATGCCGTCTGGCGAATCTTGAGGGCTGATGTCCGTCCCAGATGAAGAACTAACATAACGTTGTATCAGTGAGAAGAGCGCAAAAGAACCGCCTTCGCCTTTATCATTAGCGCGTAAAACGATCCCGACATATTTAATCGTCGCAATCAGTATCAACGCCCAGGTTATAAGCGAGAGTACTCCAATTAGGTCTTCACCGGGCGGGGGTGTCGCAAACGTCGAGGAGAAAACATAGAGCGGGTTGGTGCCAACATCTCCGTAAAGAGCCCCGATGGATTGATACGCCAGCCTTCATGCCCTAGGTATTAGATGGTTGTCACGGTCGTTCAAAGATATTCCCAAGGGAGACGGGGGTAGAAAAGGTACAAACCAGATTGACGCCCAGCCAGTGAGCTCCTAAGCGAAGACATACCGTGAGCTTAGCCAGCACATCCGCGTAGAATCTAAGCAAGCATGGAAAGTTTAGTGGCATACCGTTTTCCCATGATCAGGCAGATGGTCGCCTCCGTGTCCTCCGTGGAGGACGACATCGGCGATTCTAGTCCCCAGGCCATAGTAGTTCCTGTTGAACCGGATGCTCTTCCTCCTATTGAAGGGGTCTTCATTCTCATTATCGCTGAAGCCTTCCCCGTCGCTGTCGCCGTCCTTGCTGTGCTTGCTGTCCCCGTTCTGATATCCCGCGCTTGAGTCGATGTCGTTGTCATTGCCATCGACTGGCAAATAACCATCCGACATACCTACCTCCCTCAACTACCACAGCTACAGATGGTTTGTTAAAAGCCCAGGGTTCCTTCTCAGGTAAAGAAGGCAAATTGTTCTCCTCGTGGGCTGAATATTTATGTTGGCTGGGCCTGACTAGATATACAGATGCACTACATGAAACCGACACATTGAGTGGCAACTATGCCAGCCCGGGGCACATCATCCATGAAAATGGGGCTTCGCGCCGAAGTTCTAACTGGCCAACCGAACTCCAGGCGTCAGACCCTTATATTTAGCCCTACTCTATAAGCTGGTTGGACTTGGTAATGGTACGAACTGTCAGAGATTTGATTCAGACAAACACAAGGGAGAAACACAAGGGAGAGTGGACATGGCATCTGCCTAAGTATGAGAATTTCCAAAGAAATTAGTAAATATTGTAATCCGAATTTTCTGGGCGGCCATATGGCTTTTATGTAAACGATATCCCGGCCCCTTCATTATTGAATGTCAGTCAGTCACACTTCACGAGCTCCACCGACGACTGTATGTATGTTAGTGGGGCGGGTGCGGGAGTTTGTTTGCCCTTGAATTTGTATTCGAATGCAAGTAAAGTATCTTTGGATATGAAGGTCATTCTTCAACATCAGAAAGTATTTTTTTACGTGTGTTTCTTACACCTAAAGAGTGAAAATATCACTGCTGAGACCGCGAGCAGTGCAAGGACTTGTACCCTTCCTAACCCTTCTTAACTCGGAACAGTTGAACGTGGCTTGGGCAAAATGCAACGCCTTGGTGTGATATCAAGTGCTCAAGTTAATGAATAACTATTTCAAATCTGCACCAACCTATATACGTCGGCAGTCAAAACCTATGAGGATACGCATGACTCAATTATTCTTCGCATTTGCATCTCTCCATGAACCATTGCAAGGGAAACGTCACTGGAGCACAGAAAATGAAACTGGCTACTTCAATAGCTCTTTCTCTACCCAAAAGCCTTCTTGATGTAACGGACAACTCCTGATATTGATTGGCTGATTCTCATCGCCAACATAACGCACAATCCCAAACATCATTCTTTGTAGCTCATAGCACACCGCGACTGAGCGGATCAAGAAGGAAAAAATCCCTAATGCCGTGACAAGGTCCAAGTATATCTGCAGATTTCTCATCAGAGCCCATGTATTGATATACACTTTCAAGGTTTGCTATGCGTACACCGTTGAATCGCATAAACTCTTAGTTGCGCGGATGCTGATAACCCAAAACACGCGTAAATCCTACGGAACTGAGTGCGACAAGCTCCATCCAACAGTTCCTTTTAGAGCGAGTTTTTAATGGGCTTATGAGTAGCGCAGAAATGTGCGCCGGCTCCGGGCTCCGTGACGTGCTCGGGCCTATCGATAGTCGAAATTTTCAAATCTATCTTCGTAACTGGTATCTCAATCTTCATCAATATGGTCGAGCAAATTCCATATCGACCTGGCCTCTTCGATGGCGTCCTCTTCTTGAGCTGTAGAGTCGGGCTGCTTAAGAGACGAGCCGGACTTCGCAGAACTTGCATTGGCAATATTTGACCCTTCAGCCTCTAATTGTTTAAGAAAACCCTCAACGTTCACTTTAATCCTATCCATCTCTTTTATTTCTTCCTTAGTCCTGTCTAGCTGCTCCTCCATCAGCATTATCAGGGACTCTCGCGCCTGATGCGGTCGGTACAAATTCAGGAGGTGGTGGGCGTTGATAAACAAGTTTCGTATGTCTTGCACTTTGGATTCGAAACGCTCTGGGCAGAGTGCGAGTATGCCGATAAACTCAAGGAAGTTGAGAAGAAGGGATTTGCTGATTTTTAGGAGGTAAAATCGGTGATTGGCAGGTAAGGCGTTTCCCGAAGGCGGGGAGGGGTAAAGTTGCTCGATGCCTTGTTCTTGTAATGAGGGAAGATTTATTGAAACCTGTATAAGACACGATTAAACAGATTTAGGCCAATAACTAAAATACAATAGAGAACCGGGGCTAGGGATATAAATACCGATTGCGACTCGCCGAATAGCGAGTAGGAACTTGACGTTGGAGCTTGGGGTGGGACTAGGAATCGCAGCTCCGGTGGCAGTTCAAGCATACGAAGAGCTTCAGGTGTCCAAATCTGTTTCGAACCACTCTTTTCCTCGTGCTCTTTCTTGCATTCATCCAGCTTCTTGAGGTTCTGCGACGTGAAATGTTTCCAGAAGGGTGGCGGAGGCGGGAACGCGGCGGTCACTTTTTGTTGTCCGGCTTCTGCCATATTGTGTAAACATAAGCTTTCAACGATGTTTGTTTATTGAAATTGACACGGAAATCTCTGGAGTATTCGATTCAGGTTGCAGATGATCATGGAAATGGGTATCGTAATTGCATCAAATTTTGTTGTTTGTTGCTTCAGCTCATTTTCCGGCGAGATAGGGCTAGCCGCTTTGGGTCAAAGCCTGAGTTTACTGAGATAAGGGTCTGGACGGACTTGAGTAAATCTCAAAGTACGATTTTGTGGGATAAATCAGTAGAACGTACTATTTAGTGGCAGATAAAACGAATTATAGAATTCTACTATGCAGTTAATCCAGTTTTAAAAAGGATACAATATCTAGATACTACCACCTTCTCCCCGTCAGACCAGGGGTCCCACTGGTTCTCCATGGGCACCGCTGTGCTCTGGAAAACACAACACTCGAATATATATATGAGTCAATTCACCCTCACATTGCCTTCTCCACGATACCGACCAACTCGCCACTACTCATCCCTGAACGGATAATCATCGGCATACCATTCCTCCCTCCAGGCACAACCACCATTTTTACTTCCTCCGCACTATCCCTTGGCCACACCAGGAATACTTTATCGAGCAACCGAATCAAATAATCATCCGGGACAATACCCAGGGCCTTACGGAAACAGTTTGTCGTGGTAGCGGGTTCGTGAATACTTTTCACGTCGAGATATACGGTTCCTAATCGCTCCTCTTGGGATACACGATAGATCAGGGCCGTGTCGATGAAGCAGTAATCGCGCTCTAAGGTGACGGGGTGAGTGTCGACAATGGAGAGGGAGAGAGACAGGTTATTGAGCCTGTCGGTGGGTGGCGTTGGAGGGAGGGAGGTAATGGGCAGAGGGGTAGGCCATTGCATGTCCTCTGGCCGCACTTGTCGGTCGACGCTGAATATGTGCTTGCCGTCCAGAGAGAAGGTTAGGTCGGCCATGTATTCTGTATTAAGGATAGAAGGGTTAGTACATTAATCGGACGGATATACACTTGGCGGGAAAATGGGTAATATATACGATAAAAAATATTGGTTGGATTGGTTACCTTCCGAAACTAGCTCAGATTTCATGTTACCGTCATCCTCTACCGAGACGACAAATGTCATATTCTCACCGATCACTGTCCAGTACGAGTATGCAAACACGCGCGGCGGATAATGGCTACTATCAAATGCAACTTTGATGTCCTGCGGAATCATCCCATGCTCCACCACGATGGAATGGGTATGAAGAAGTTCGCAGCTTCCGTCCGCTTTGCCCTCATAAAGTTGCAATGTCACACTGCCGTTTTCTTCAAACGTGTATGCAAAAATGGGCTGGTTAGGACAAAAGGTGACTTTAGCATCACCACCGTTGGCTAGTTTGAAGGACAGTGGCTGCGGGGATGTCGGATCGCTGATATCGAAAATCTCAGACTTGCTGAGCAAAAAGTGACCGTTTGAATCAAGTGAGTTATTTCCTGAAGAGGGCTCGAGAAGCCGTTTGACGACGGGACAGGAAAGCTCTTGCCCTTCGCTCAGGCTCCAGGCTTCAATTGTCAAATACGGGGAGGGCCCGCTATTAAAGACAGTCAGTTGAGACAGTCCAAGTCAGCAGGTGAAGGGAAGGGGAATTAAGACGAACAGGAAACCAGTCAAGAAGATGGCAAAAAGGCTGCCTCCGTCAGGTGTGATGTAATTGAGCACTTTGCCTCTAGCCTCCAGCGCATGCCGGGAGGCACGCAACTCGTCATCCTCTGCTGACGACCATATATCTACCACTGAGCGGCGCGCCACACTCCCATCCGAAAACGCGATCAGTATGCCACCTTTAGGCTCTGCTGAAATTGGCGGCGTCATTGTAAAGGAAACATCCCCAAAGGACTTCCAAAGGTAGAGATACTGCACAGATTTGTCATATCCCCCCCCTTTCTTCTGTAGTCCCCAGACAACAATGGATGTTCCTCCTCCGGCATTTATGTCGTCATCGGGCGGCTGCAGCTTCCCAACAACCCTTTCTTCGTCTTCAGTAAACTGACATTCTAGCAGTGCAGTGCCAGAATGAATGGGGAAATCAACCTGTGTACCGGTCGTTGGGCCTTCCCCATCCAAAATGACGCAGATAATTCTAGGATGCAACTCCTGGAGGGAGTCAGCATCTGAATTTTTTTGTTTACCCTCGTAGTATGTTAACATCAGTTTAGCTCCTGAACGACTGAAGGAACGGATGCGGATCCTAGCCCAGCCATCTGCAATACGTTCTTCAATAGAGAACGGGAATGCCGCCGTAAGGTCTCCAGCGTTCCAACGCTCAGAGCCAAATAGCTCCAAGATCTCCAACCATCGGCGGTCGCGGACCCTTGCCGCTCGAGTAGAGCTGAAGCAAGTCTGCGATATGGATTCCCGATTTTCAGGGTTCCAAACCTCCTCAGGCGAAGGCAGTCTATCCTCTGTCGCTAGATCCCAAATTCCACCTGGTGTAATCAACGAGTTGTTTGGACCGAATGCAACAAGACTCCCCCGTACAAGCAGAGAACCAGCCTGAAATATTTCCGAGTCAGAGCGGTCAACAATAATAACCTGAGCCCAATCGGCGGTGACGGAGATCTGCTTCGGGCTGGACAAGCTCCAGCACACTGTGCGATAGAAGAGTTCCTCGTGTGCATCAGGGCAGAATGTTGCTGCAAGGAATGTCGCGTCCTGTTTCAGTTGGGCAGAGCGAATCCCCCAAATTCCCTGATAGTTGTCTTCTCCATTTTCCAAGGCTGGTCGATAGGCAGTAGCTCCACTGAGGTGGCGACGACTTACACGGATGTTCTCGTGTTTTCTATCAGCTAAGAATACTGACCTGGACTTGTGGTTATATCCGATCCATCCACGCTCACCCTTCGGGAGTGGTTGCTTCTTTGCCAGGTCATTGTTTGGAGCACCTAGGGTAATCAGTCGTTGGGGCTTGGAGCTAGTGGCCAGAGAGACATGGCGTCCGGGAGCCTCTACGCACGTATGGATGCATTCAGGGGAATGGGAAATTGTTTCTGAAAAGGTGTGCAGGGCATGTACAACATGCGCGGCCCACTGTTGGGGGGTGTGTGAGAATGCAAGACCTTTCCGAGAGACATTCGTGTCAACGTTTTGGATCCTTCCCACAGTGTACATTGCAATATCAATACCACCAAGACGAATATATTCCTCGAGCCAGCAAAGGCTCCAGGGTCCATCAAGAAGGAGAGCCAAGAGTTCAAAAAGATCTTCGGATGGTTCAATATTATTTTCACCAGCAGCTATAGCGTCAGCAAATGCGCAAGCAAATTCCGGCCAGTACAATACCGCGTATTCGAAGAGCGGGCACAGCTCCATTAGTTCCTTTCTAATGTGGTTAGATTTGGGAATTCGGAAATATGCATTATTCTGTACTGAGGGTGCATGCAGAACGTTTAGGCATGCTGTTGCTAATACCGCATTCGAGCTCGTCACTTCGACAAAGTACTTCGCAAGGCTAGGTGGGATAGTGATGGATTGTGTTATTTTACGCTGCAGAAACTCTCTTGCGGACAAATGTATCAAGCGAATAGTGTCTCCATCGTCCAGTCCTGAATATTGCACCAGAGAACCGCATGCTTTTACCACATCTCTACGGGAATAAATATATGCCTCTTCGTAGTCGTCGTCATCCTCGTACTTGACACCTCGAAACTCATCGATCTGCAGTGCCTGGTCTAATTCACACCAGCGCAAGGGCCGGATACTTCCCACTACCCACTGAAACACCCGTTGCACAAAGTCTTGTTCTGCAAGAGGCTTTGCGTTCAGGCCCTCCAGTATCTTCACATAGAGCGCTACCATATCGCCCGGCAATTGCAGAAGTGCCTGGCGGACTCTAGCCCCGTTTCCTTGCATTTTGATATCTTTACACATCAGGTATGCCCATAGAAACATCCCTTTGTGATTTTCTTTCTTGGAAAGCTCATCGATGACTAAGGCCTTGAGGCGACGGTCGGCTGGCGATTGCAGGTTTGACATTCTGTTCACTTTGTGTCGGACAAAGGAGGCGATATCTCTTTTCACATCATCTTCAGTCATTAGGATTGTCATCGTCCTTGGTCCGTTAATGACATCCATGTGTTCGCCAGTCCTTCGGCTAGTCGCAATGACATGTATGTCGGGGTGTGAAACCAGTGTTTTCAAGTCCTTACAGAGGGGCTTAACACCTACACACTCATCAAGGGCGTCGAGAACGATCGTAAAGGTGCAGTCGGCATGTTGAACCGAGCTAGCAAATACAGCTAACATTTCCTCGTAATCAACATGTCGTTTACGGGAGGTATTCTGCAACGCTGTTCGCAGGTTTTCAATCTTATTCTCCAGCACGAAGCTATAGAGTTGTTCGAGGAGAGATCTCACAGCGGCTAAGGGCGTATTTTTCGTCTCGTCGTCTGCTTTGAAGAAATGATAGAGTGTCAGGCAAGGTTTCTTGTGATCCGTACCGCTCTGGAAAGTTCGCCGGGCCCGTTCAACTAGAAATGAGCTCAATATTGTCTTTCCCGCGCCGGGAATACCATAAATCACTAAGAATCGCGTGTCAGAGGAAGAACCAGACCATAATTTGAATTCTTGTCTACCCATGACCCATACACAGGTGCCGTTATGTCGCCTCGAGTTTGCCTTCTTTAGATCAGTGGCATAGTCTGGGGCTTTGAGCCAATCAAACACACGTTGATCGTCGCTTTCTAGTAGTAACGTACCCATATTAGCTTATATCTACTCGAGACATACATACAGCAATAATACGTGAAGGGAAAGGGACAATGAACTACCCCGGTGCGACTGCTGAAACGCATTCCAGAACTGGCTTGAATTCTCATGATGCTGTGCTTGTGCTGCACTCTTTAGCAACATAGTTTGCTCCTTGAGTTTGCTCTGTAACTGCTCGAATTTGCCTTTGATAGAATACGACTTGATAGATAATGAGCCAAATCGCAAATTTCTATACGTTTTGACCGCATAGACCCAAAACTCCAGCAATGCGGAGAATACTTGCTGCCCGACGCTGGAAACCAGCTGCGAGTCCTTGAATGTGTTAATCTCCTTTTGGATAATTTCTAGCTCGAGTGAGATGTCTTCGAAGAACCCAAAGACGCTGTCGAAAATACTCTGTGCGTCTTCCACGAGCTGGAAGGTAAAGCGGATTGAGCTCCATATCAAATTGCCAGCACCGAAGGGATCCGCGCCGGCGACACTGCTCAGAATACCATCGAAAGGTTGTAGCACGCCAAGCACTTTACTTACCCGCTCGGTGAATCGTATTGTCTTGCGGTCGTCCTTCGAGGAATGCTTTGCATTGATCGACGTCGCAATGCTGCATAATTCGGTCAACGAGGTGGGACGCTGTACGTCACGCAATTGTTGCGAGCTGAGGTTCTCTTCAAAGGTTTTTAAAGCCTCTCTGTAGGCTTGCTCCGCGTAGGTGATTGTCATGCTGGTTGACGTGCCACCAACCGAATATATCTTTCACGACAGAATGGAATAATATATTTGGAGGGAGAAACGTCTTCACTTTAAATATAGTACTATATGGAGGGGCAGTGAGATCCCACCTTAGGGCTAGCTGGCAGCGGGGGGATAGTTGGCAGACGAAAAGCCCATCAGGCGAGGCTGAGACCAGACGGCCCATTTTAACCGCTTAATGCAGCCTCCAATCGAATGCAGGGGCCAAATTGTTTCTATTATTGAGCTGATGGATGCGTCGGTGAAGTATCCCTCGCCAGTTAGGTAGGAACTGGCATTGTTGATTGTTTTTGACGGTCGGATAGCTGATTCAGGTGGTGAGCAACAAGTTGATATGAAGCGTACATCCACAGAATTAACATCAATTTTCCCACTCACAACATCTTGTTATATACGAGAACCGAAGGATGCTTTCCCTTGTTTAGCCCAACCCGGGAGAGCTCGGGTTTCTTGGGTGCAGAAGGCCAGTAGGGGTGTGATATAAATACTTCCAGTCCAAGGACCAACGAAAAATACAAAACCAAATAAATATTACTCAAGCCGGAAATGACTGCTGAAGAAATGCGCACATCTTAATTCATTCTAGACCAGACTTCATTCTTGTTCCGTATCCTGAATATAGAGTTATCCCCATTGTGGTTACCAGGTACCGGAACAATGTATTTATAGAGTCCCACGCGCCAAGGGAACCACTAATATTTACCCAAAGAGGCAATTTTGACCGCCATATTTCTTCAGACAAATCTAATCCACGCCGCAGCAGTTGACAGTATTGTCCTTTTTAGCCGAAATCCCCCATTCGCTGGGATTATGATGCGGAATCTTCCTCTCCATCCAACCACAGACTTTGGCCGCGCTTCGAGTTGACGCACCCTAGTTCTTCCCACGAACCCCTCGTTTGGACACCTTAAACGAAGAAAATGCCAGATGGTGTGTTTGAAAGAAATAATGCCATTTCGACTCTCGCCAGTCGCCCTGGGATCCTAGGAGCGTTGGTGCGCTTTTGGAGCCGGTCGTATGCTGCGGACTATGTGAGCTTGATATTGCTTTGCGTGGGATTGATATTGGTGAGTCGCCTTGCTTTACCTCTGTTGGCTTATGAAATAGCATACTCTACCCTAGCGAGGGTTATTATTGTAGTTATAGGTGTATATGCTGATTGAGGATATATTTGCCAATAGATCCAAATATGGGTACGACCCTTTAACCGCATGTTCACGCTGGATGATGTTGCTATACAACTCCCTTTCGCGCTGGTGGAGCGGGTTCCATTTTGTGAGTATAATGATTTCATGGACTCAGGAAATGACGATCTCAGTTGAAGATGAACTGCCGTACATGACTGATGCGCTAGCTGGAAAATCAATTTACAAAATAAAGTATGGTCAATCACATATGCGGGAGTGACGCCTTTGATCATCATAATCCTTTGGGCTCTGATGATTCGGCGGGAATCTCACTTCGCCCATGTATCCGTGCTTGGCCTACTCGTCACTCTTATCCTTACGTCCTTCCTGACCGATATCATAAAGAATGCGGCGGGTAGACCGCGCCCTGATTTGCTTGCGCGCTGTCGTCCACAAAAGGGAACGCCCGCACATCAGTTAGTTACCAGTGATGTCTGTGGAGCGCCTGAATCCCATCAACTTGATGAGGGATGGAGAAGTTTCCCGAGCGGACATAGCAGTTTCGCTTTTGGGGGGCTCGGATATCTTTTCATGTAAGTGTTTTGTTTCAGAGCTCTTAATTAATTCATATCAAGAGGGAGAAAAGCAGTGCTGATGCTTTCTTACGGCAGGTTTTTCGCAGGCCAATTGCATGTTTTCCAGCCGCGAACAGGTCTAGCCTGCTTCCTTTTCGCTCTTTCGCCGTTATTAGGTGCTCTGATGATTGCGATGTCTCGATTAGCGGATTATCGACACGACGTGTATGACGTGACGGCTGGCGCATTACTTGGGTTATCGGTGGCATATTCTATTTACCGACGCTATTTTCCGACACTACTGTCGGTTGATTGCCACAATCCATATAACAGAACGAACATACCACTAGAAGGCTTTCATAGGGTCGCGCGGGATGAGGAAGAGCGCTTGGTCAACGATAGAGCCACTCGAAGTCCGACCAGGGAGTTTGGTCGGAGGGATACAATGCGGGAAATAGAATCTGGACGAGATTGATGAGCCCGTGTTATGCGAATTGATGGGATAGAATCTTCTTTCTTTGGGAGTCATGGGATTCTTGTCTTTTTCAGCTTATATGAATACTGACCACTGAATGCAGGGTTCTGAAGCGTGACTGGGGTTTATTTTTATATTATTTATTATTTTAATTTTTTCATTCAGATTTGCGTAGGTGTCATTCGAATTCCTTTCACAAAGTGTCTTATTGATCACTTTTACATCGTTCTGTTTCGATAGCTTCAAGACCGAATGCTAATCGTGTGAACTAGAAATTGCCAGATATATCTCTGAATTTATATATATTTCCATACATTATTCGGACGGCTCTAACACCCTAACCCAAGCTGTTTGGATTTGGGCCTTCCCTCTATGAATGCTCCCTACACTACACTATGGCCTTAAGTCTTCAATTCCGACCTCGAGACAAATATGCCACCCTGATTCTCATCTAGATCACCAGTTACCCCAACTGTAACTTTTCCACGCCCATTCTTCTGCCTCCGCGCCAACGCCATAAGCTCAAAAGCAAAAAGAACAAAGTACATTCCAAGCAGAGCCGCCGAAACAATATGCGGCCACAGGACCACCGCCTCTTCCACTAACTTACTGTTATTTTTAGTATGCACGATCACTGCTTCGCCCACTAAACCGACCATGAGCTGCAGGAAACCCGTGAAAGGTAGAATCGGTCTGAAACTGGCAACTCCGCCGAAATATGCATACATGAAGGCGTGATGGAGTGTGTTGAGGGCGGCGAGCAGTTTCCAGCCGGTGTGGTTGCGGAGGACGCGGACGTATGTCAGGTATGGGGTCTTTTGGGTTTGATAATTTACGGTCGAAGATTAGTGAGGGACCTTTCATTTTTGATTTGTTCTTTTGCAGGATTCAATTATATTATATTAATGAGTTCGACTATGGGAGGGGAAGGATCAGGGGGCCGGTTTATATTTTCAAATTCGCACCGTCAAATGATGAAACCCGAAATGCCACCCAATGCGTCCTCCTGTAGCTAGGACGAGAAGAATATCAATATACTCATATGTTTTTGACAGATGGTAGATATGCCTCATCTGCTCATCATGGACTCGCACGTAGCTGCCAAAATGACGCAATGCATGTAGGACATCGAGGTCACATAATTTCGTGACGAGCTCAGAGGAACAGACGAGGGCGATGAAGAATAGCAGAGAAACGACGGAGTAGATGTAGTTATTGACTTTTATGAGCGTGGAGACGTGGGGAAAAGGCCCTTGCTTGTGGATATGAATATGATAGTGAAGGGATACAGAGAGGATGAAGAGGGTTATGCTTGAGGGGATCAAGGAGGTGATAGAATACATAGTCGCAAGAGAGATGTAGGTATGCTTTGCTCCTGCGTGTATGCTTTGGGCTGTATAGCAGGTGGTGATCAGTGGGCGATGGTAGATGCTAGTATACAAACTACATTTCTGCGACGGTCAATGGAATTTTTGCACCCATGATCTGAAGCTGGAACACGAGGACGGGGTTCTGAGGCTGGGTCTCAAAGATTGATGAGATGAGGTACGATGCCTGGGAGCGCACAGTGTTTTAGAGTGTATGAAATCCTACCCACTGCAATTCCAGGCGCTCTAGTTAAGCGCTTTAACTACGGGGACGCCTAAAGTGGTTGATCAGCCGCCAAGGTAAGGCTACCACCCCCGAAGCTGTTGACAACCGAGTCTGGCAGATGTTAGGGGGTACTACGGCTACCCTATCACGTGCCCCCCAACATATTGTATTGCTCTCGCGTACTCCGTAGTTAGTTTAGTAATAACAATGAACAACGTGTTGGGGGGATTGGATTGGGTGATTCGTACCCTCCCTCTATCACCACGGCGCTGGTGGTGATTGAGCTCTTTTGCCCTAGTGGCCTAATACAACGTTATCCTCCTACAGCAGATCGCCCCACGTGACTCGGGTTTCGTCATGGTTTGCCAAGCCACGTAGTGACCAAACACCCCACCAATGACATCCACGAATCATCACAATGATGACAATCTTGACGTTGGCTCTCCACGCCCGCGTTTATATGTGTTAGCCATGGCCTCTCCCATCGAGCCTTAAAACCACATACGGTCCTTTACGCTGGCGTTGGGACGACATAGCTTCACGAGACACCACCCTAACAACCGCGGCTCTACCGACGGTGCTGTATATCTTTTTAATTCATCGTTTTGAATGCGGCCCTGGAGTCTCTCCTCAAAGTTACCGCCATGTCCCCTAAGGCACAAACTGGGGCCTTAACAGACTCTTCCAGCACCCTGTCTGGAAGCCAATTGACGAAGCAGCTCCAACAGAAGATGACCGGATTGAAGGAGACAACAGGACCTGAGACTCCAGCTGCAAGTCGGTCCCCAACGAAAGCCCGCTCTCTTTCTGAGGCATCTTCGAGAACCCCCTCCTCCGTCTCACCGAACCCTTCGAGCATCCAACGAACTAAAGATGATATAGCGGTTACTGCAGCTCCTGCGACACCCCACAGACCCGATCGCCTTACACATGGGCTATCACTGCAGATGCCCTCGAGAATGTTTGGTAGCCCTATCGCAGCAGGGAATCGAGTCCCTCTCTCCCCGAAGCTGGATTCTTCGCACATATATGGCTCACCTGCCTCAGTATTACCGCGTCGATCCAGGGGATTGGACTTCTCACGCGCATGCACGAATTTACATCATTCTACCCTAGCTGAATCGTCGCCAGACTCCTCCCCGGTCGTTCTTGGTCGTGGAGTAGCTATTCCCAATCGCCGGAGTAATACCAACTCGGTGGGAATGGGTTCTCCGGGCATACCCGGGGGCAGCACCTGGCAATCCATTGGTAACAGTGATCGAGCTGTGATATCCAGCTCCGTGAGCAGTGTCAACATGTTCGAATCCGATACCACTAGTAGTAGCGACGGGGATGAGGACGACTCCATGCATATAATCGATAGGGAAGATCCGATTCTAATGACCCCACATCTTGCTCGACCGGGAAATGCGTTCTCGACACCATTTTCTCCAAGCACAGCTCAAAGCCCCGGCGGTGATTGGATGAGTGGGCTTTCTGCTGCTAAAGCCAGCCTCATGAGTTTTCAACGTGCCCGACTGCGTGGTGCTAGGAGTAGACACAGCTCAAGTAGCACCAGCGGTAATAGCTCGAAACCCAGCCCTGGACCCATATCACCACCCGTTTTTAAAAGTATCGAGAGCGCCGCCACTGGCTATTTCCCCAGAGAAATGTCCATGAGCGAAGTCAAATCACGGCGGGAAAGCCTAAGTCTAGGCACTAGTGACCTTCATTTGTCAGACATGAGCGATGATGATAATCGACTAGCTCGGTTTGGTAGCCCGTCCAGCAGCGCTCCCTTACCGGGGACAACAAGTATCGAAAGCGGGCCTCACGGCGTAATTCGACGTCCTGTAACGAGGAGAGGAAATTTACTGGTACAGTTGCACCATGCTACTAATCTTGGAAGATTTGATCTGCTAATGCGTTATGAAAAAGCCTAAAACGAAGAACTTCGCCCGGATCCGGGCGGCACTGCTTGAAGAAGTAGCCCCGATTGATTTCGAGTGCCAGCGGGAGGCTGAAGTCATTCGGCAGGTTCGCGAGAGCGAAGGCGGTGAATTACCCCCGCTCTCACCTTCCTTAACATCCCCTCTAGACTCGTCGGATTCCATTAATCCCAATGATGCAAGGGACATTGTCACCACCCGGTTCACGGGGGAAGGGTCGTCATCAAGCATATTTACCAGCCATCCATCCAGTGGTATAGGCCGTTTAAGTGCCTTTAATAACCGATATCAAACTCCACCTCCGCCGACAACCCAACCCATTAACCCCTTCACTTCCACCTCTACCTCCGATACAACGATACAAACACCCCCATCTACATCCCCGGGCGTCTTGGCAAACCAACACACCAGTAACAACGCGCCGCAACCTTCCGCCGCTGCCGGCCCTTCACGCATCGAAACGGAAGCGTCCCGCACAAACAAAAAACGTAGACACGATGAGATGATCGATATGAACGCGTTCAAGCGGCGGGCAGTTTCGCCAGGGATGTATGTGCAGAATTACCCCGTCGCGGCCTCTCAGCCTTCCTCATCGGGATCTTCTGCTTCGTATTTGAGCAAGAAACTTAGCAAGGAACTTAGCAGTCGAGCAGAAGGTGACGCTCAGACGCAGCTGCAGTCGAAAAATCCCCTGACTTCGACATCGACACCGACAACTGGAAAGACTGGGAGAGTGACAGAGGGTAGTACTATGAAGAGAGTTGGGATGCAGGGGATGAAAGAGACAAATGATGGATTGATGAATATGAGTATTGATTGAACTGCGGTCTCCGGGTGTTGAGATTCTATTCTTCTGTGTCGTTACGATTCTCTTTTCATCTCATTTTCTTTTATTTACTTCATATGCGTATTTAGCGGAGGCGCACTCGGGATATTTTTCTTTCTTGTGGCCTAATTTCCATTATGCAGCATTCCTCTTGTTCAACATATTTAGCTTCTGGGTTTCTTCCGGTTGTGTTTCGTATCCTTTACCTGTCAAGACAAATGATTTCCTCCTTTTTCTTTTTATCACACAACGCGGACAGAAGGCTCCACCATACTCTTGTTAAATTGATTTCTTTAGAATATACTGCCGCTGTTCACTATATATACATATATATTGTCATGCAAAAGGTTATCAAACCTCGTACTTTGGCGGAGGCTGCGGCTATCGCGCTTATGTCATGGCGGCTGCGTTAGTCGTTTCGCCATCTAGCGCCTGGACAGAAAACGGGCGGGGAGTTCCATGATTATTACTCGCAATAGCTAGTATATATCTTTCCTCCTTTTAAAACTAGCTCAGTTCATTATAACCAATTATTCCTTGATATTTTACACCACATTACTGCTTCGCTTTGCATCTGCACTCGTTATACCCCGCTCCCGTGCGCTGTCGCTTCATCATGCCGTCGAACCTCGAGATTGCATCTTCATTTATTCGAGGTGCTCCACCAGGAGAGGTATGAATGATCTATTGTCTTTATGTCTTACTGAATTACAGCCATCTTACGTGTCAAATATTCTAATTTCGTGATGGATAGCTCTCGGACGTTGTCGCAGGTACCTAGCATATCAAACAATCTCCAATATACCCCACCCCGCCTTTCCCCCTTCCACCGCACCCCACAAATCTGCTTCTCGCCTCACGCTTATACTATATATATGCTTCCTCAAAGTCGCTCTCTCCGTTCTCCCCGGTTTCCAGATAGCTGATCGTATCATAATTCCTTTGGAAAATCGCAGATATAAAAGCATTAACCCCTGATGGACCGGCGCTCATTTCTTCGCTTGCGCCTGCTTTCGAGAAATACAATGAGGAACAACTAGCGACTGTGAAGCTGCCTGGAGGCAGTGAAGAGGTATATGCACTCTCAATCGTTTAGCTACGGAATTGGAATCCAACAACTTTCAAGGGTTGTCCTTTTATATTCGTCGGGGTTTTTGACCATTCCCGTGAGCTTTTAGGTTATCGTTAGTTCATATAATAAGCTTGATGGCAATCGATACTACGATGTACAGACTCAGACATCATTTCAATTTGATCACGTCACTCAGGTTCGTATATGTCCCTTACTTATATACCTTATGCTGGCGCGCGCGGCTGCGAGTTCCGTAAACGTTTGTCTTTGGCTGACGATATCAATCATGTGGATGAGTAGACTGCCTCGTCGCCACAATCATATGTTCTGGAGTCGCGGCATTCCGATTTGATGTATGTAATTCTCTCCCTTCTCATTTCGTCTATTTATTTTGACGATTGTGAAGTAAATCGCTCCTGAAATCACTCTCAGCACATGCTAGAGAGCATTATCCAAGTTGCTCGTACGGTGTATATCCAACGGACGATGACTCTACTGTTGCTATCCTATTAGTCGCGAACAAATATTCTCCAAATAATTTCTGGTATGTCGTTCTTCTATCTACATCCTGCGCACGGATGGATTCTGTTTTGTCAACAGTTATATCGACATCTTAATGTTATCAAAACAAAAGCTGACCAGGGAATCATTACACACAGGAACGGCCGATACCGAGCCATTTACACAGTTCCCGCCCCCTCCACAGACACAATAACCGGCACTATCCACATTAACGTCCATTACTACGAAGATGGCAATGTATCCCTAAACACCACAAAACCCATCTCGATATCCCTCCCTGTCAATTCTTCCGCGGATACGGTTATCAAACGCATCGCTGCGGCGGAACGAGCTCAGCAGCTCGAACTCAGCGACGCTTTTAGCAGATTATCGGAAGGGGCGTTTAAGGGCCTCCGCAGGCAATTACCTATTACGCGGCAAAAGGTAGAGTGGGAGAAAGTGGGCGGGTATAGACTCGGGCAAGATATTTCAGGTGGGAAGGGTCGGTAGAGAAAGGCCAAGAGAGGGACCGGTGGCGTGTGAGAAGCTTCATCTTTCTCTTTCGCTCTTTTCTTGAGTAAATAGAAATATTCGATTTAGTTAAGGGAGATAGAGTAACGATATCATTCGATTTATCCATTGCCGTCCAGCACGCCTTTTCGAGGTAAATGCTCTATTTAAGCAACCGCTCCGCTTCTGTATAGAGCTGACCCAGCAGCATGCGTAATTCCTTCTCCAGCCTGCAGGCAGTCCCCGCAATTAATCTTTCCAGCCCTATCACAAAGTCCGAAATGCTGCCGGGACAAATACTGAGAGTGCGGAGTAAAAAGCGCGCCGATGGGCATTTGTTAGTTAGCGTATCCAGCGCCAATAACAAGAACAAGACTTTGTTTCATTCTACATCATCTGGCTAGTAATCGTGGGCAATGATATCATTATGAAAACGATTAAACAAGCCCCAATTTTACCTACTAACCAAAAACTGATCTCCAGCTCGACGCCCTAAACATTCATCCAACTCAATGGGCTGAACAGGTCCTTCTCGAAAGCTACAGGTTCTGGTTATATTCCATGCTTTTTTCTAGCGTGAAGATTTTATGGCAATTATTAGTGTCACCCTCTTTGCCCGAAGGTCAAGAGGCGAAGCCCGTCAATGTCAAACAGGAAGACGAAAAAGGGGATTCCAAAGTGGGGAATAGAAAAGCAATGCGAATATGAACACCGTCCACCTGTTGACAGAACTTGTAATCCTTGGATGTGACATTTTAATTCCTGTGCAAGCTCTGGGGTGGCTGAATGTTGACGACGTGAATGTTGGTAGTGCGACAGTCCTTAGCACGCTATTGACGGGGAAGGATAAGCGGGTTGAAGTGCAGGCACAAGCAGGCGCTTTGTCAAGGGGATAAATTGGTTATTAAAATGTTAGATTTTCCTATCGCTTTGGTTCTGATATGATTGATTGGATTGAGCATGTAGAATTCCTTTGATTGTGACCGCGGAATGAAGGGAATATAGTATATTGTCGATAGATAGATATGTAGATATATATTGAAGTAGATGTCCGTATGCCCCGAAAAAATATTGGTGAATAAATCCGAAAACCGCCTGTCCAGCCTACACTAGCCTCCCGATGATCGTAGTGCAGAGTATCAAGATTCCGTCAAAATACTCCTATTCGACCAAAACTCGCACTCATCCTGACTCCACACATCATTTGCTATTTGTGCTGGAATCCCAATCCCACCGCCTCCGGCCCGCTCATCATTCCCTTCACCAAATAGCATAAGAGTCCTATTTTTCTTCGACCACCTACCACCAAACGACTTCCACTCAGGTCTATCCGGAAATCTTCCGGGGACATCATTAGGATCACCAGTAGTAAGAAAGGACGTGAAATATGCATGCAGTGTCCCAGCAATTTCTTTCTGGGCAGCGGAAATCTGCCGCACGCCGCGGCTATACGTTTCGTATTCGGTCTGGTCCGCATGGCTTGCACCACCCTTCACGGTTTTATTTAGAGCCCAGTGGTACAAATATACTGGCGCTTGCTGTCCCGCCGATGCGTGGTGGACAGTTTGCCGAACAGGGCATATATAAGCGAAATTACCGTAAGCGGCCTCGACACGCTTGAACTGAGCGCCTACTCTTATGTTTCGGGTCTCCACATAGGGAGAGGATGGGTACTTTAGCGGATCTGGGTATAACTGGTCAAGCTTCTCGAGGTCCTTTTCGGGCATGGCTGGAATGAGCAAGCGGAAAAAGTTGATGAATTCCTCTGACTCGGACATCTCTGAGGGAACAAAGGAGGTACCTTCATTCGTGTTGAACCCGGTGAGGATTGAGACTTTGTTCCAGTTACCAGCTTTCCAGGCTTGGATAGGAGCTTGTTTGATGATATCGCCGTCGATGACTGGCTGGAACGCCCAGCGATCTGAAGACTCGTAGCGGGAGAAGATCTTGGATGAGGCCAAAGCAATGGTTAGTGCCGGTTTGCTTCGTAGGCACGGCATGATTCCATCTTCCTCCAAACCAGAGCAGCCAGCCTCAACGAGAAATTCTTTAAATTGAAGCTCGTGGAGACTGTGGTTATAGGGGTAAACGGCACGAGACGTTGCTGCTCCAGATTCCATAATGACTCGGCGAAAAAGTGACGGCATTCCTTCCTCATAATGCATGACATGGTGACCGATCTGACGATGTTAGTGGATGTTCTTACAAGACGTTGCTGATCTGATAGTTCATACTGAATGTGCTCCAGCTGATAGTCCAAACAGGGCGACGTCGTCTGGATTGCCACCGAAAGCTTCAATGTTTTCATGCACCCATCTCAATAAGAGGTTTTGGTCGCGTAGACCTACGTTAAGTGCATTTCCCTTGGCTGCAACTTTCGATGATAGGAAGCCAAATGCACCAAGTCTGTGAAAGGGGTCAGCGCATGAAAAACCACACAAACAAATATTCTGCAGTCTAACCTGTAATTGAAGTTCACCGCAATATATGGCTTTTCGGACCACGCCATCATCGAGGCGGAGTTGTGACTTCCTCCTATCGTAGGATAAGCTCTCACTTCAATGTAAAACTTGAACAGATGGACAAGTAGATGAACACACCATTGCCAAGATTAAAAGCGCCACCGTGGAAATATATTGCTACTGGTAATTTGTTCGTCTTATTTTGCATCCGAGGGCGGAATATATTCACGGTCAGACAATCTTCAGACCATCCATAAAACAAAAGCGGAGGTGATGCACATCTATTCTATTGATTAGAACTGACGTCTGTTGACTTTAAGAGGCCCGAAAGAAAGGTTTAGTTAAATTTCTAGCCTTACCTTTTGCCATAACTTGTGGCATCGATTGCATCATTAGACGCATGGACGGGCACTGGAGGAGTGAATCTCCTTTCGTTCGTCGGTGGCAGCGCATATGGGATTCCAAGAAACGCCTCAACGGGCTTTGGTAGATTGTCTCTGAGAACCTTCCCAACTACAGTGCCTTGGCGAAGAGTCACAGCTGGTGTCTCCGTGCCCCCTAGAACAACCGCTACACGAGCCCATGATGGGAGGATGACTTGCCATGAGATAAAAGGGAACCAACGGTAGCACAAATCTTCAACATCAAGGTAAGTATTCAACACGGACAGCCGTAGCGCGAGCAATACTAGCAGAAAGATAATAGGCACGGATATAAGCCAAATGGCGCGCTTGATCAGCGGCATGGTTTGGACAAGGGTTTGAACCAAGCCTTACTGCTGTGCGGAGTAGTTTGTTTAACAATATTTCACACGTGGACACAGCGCCGATTGTTATCCAACCACCAACACCAATCTGGTAGAGACGGCAGATAATAGATTCCTCGTGGCATTCCCTAATACAAGGGCAGACTGCGCAACCATCCACTTATTTTGATCCTGTAAACAAGATTAAACATTGAACTCGTAATGGAGGTCTTGATAGCACCAAAAGCGACTGAACAATCTTACCGGGGATAGCCAGTCTTCGAGTTTGGTGACCCAGCCCCGCCGTCGCATCTGGCAAAATAGTCGTGAGAATATTGTTGTGATTAAATCCTTTATTGGACGTCTGGATATCGGTTCAGTTGCATCATCAGGGATCAGCCTCACAAAATTAAAGTTTGAGGAAAACGAGATTTTTCCCCATCGGGAAATAGTTTAATTCATCGACACGATGACATAAGAGCGCGGCAAACTTCAGCAGCGGAGGATACGCAGAAAGAATACGATGAAATCATTCTCCAGGCTCCAGGATAAATGTGGTTGGATTGCCAGCTGGTGGGCGAACTGATATCCTTCCAACAAACTTTAGGCGATCCCACAGACAAGTGATACGAGTGTATATAACATGCTCGCCTCAGTCCAGCAGGGGATGATTCTCAAATTAGCTCTCCTCCACCATAGTACAGATTTCTACATAGGGGTGTATTCGCCTTTCCTACTCTCTATCTCAGAATAGTTCTCTCTTTGAATTGCGCTCTCCTAAAGATCCTCATGATGTCATTGGACAATCCTCTCATAGACAGCGCCCCTCTAGCAAAGGAGAAAGAAACCCTCAAGAGCTCTGCAGTTTCAATTAGCTCTACTGAAACTGCGGAGACGCTGATCGATACCCCAGGCTCATTCATACCCGGTCGCTCTCTACTCATTGACGCTCGTGGAAAGGCACTTCTGCGTCTACCCACCCCACCCTCACAACTCGAAATCCACATTTATAACTCAGATGGGTCGCTCGCATACGTATCCACACGCAAGAAACGCTTCTCGGGCAATTCGACTCTCTCATCGCCCGAGCGCGGCGAAATAATATTCACCGAATACTTTTGCGGCCCCAGTAGGGAACCTTTCATTCATCTTCTAAATGCGTCAGAGAAATCTTCTCCGCAGATGAAAGCCCAAGGGAAATACACGTCCCGAACGACGAACTTCTCTGCACCGGATGGGTCCGCCTTCGAATGGAGGTATGTAAAGGAACGTGGCCCAGATGGGAAGAAGGAAAAATTTGTTGTGCTGGAGAAGCTGGAAGTTGCCGGCCGCAGAAGAGTCGCACACCTGCTGCGGAATAAACAGACAATGCCACCTAAGACGTCAAGGTGTACAGCAGGGAACGGTGGAGAGCTTGTATTTGATCAACATGCATCCGAAGTGATAGATGAAGCGTTGATTGTGGCTACTTGTCTGCTGATGTTGAAGAAGGAGACTGATCGCCAGAGGGCTCTGCAGGCATTTGTGCTCTTCGCTGGTGTTGCTGGTTCATAAGTTTCGCCTTCATCCTCGTAGATTGTTCTTTTGTTCTCCCTTCCTGCTCGATTTTCTTATTATTTACTTGCATATCCAAGCATTTTGCCGCCAAGGTTAAGGTGCGATCTGTTTAATAGTTGGGATCATATCTGGGTGCATCAAAACATAAATTGGTAAACTGTATGGTGTCTTATAGTAAATTAGGGTGCGATCATATCCTGCTGCTTTCAACATCCTCTGTTCAAACAATTTCGCTTGCTTAAATGAAACAAAATCGAACGACCTTAAAGAAAATCAGACATAATTTGACACTCAATGACACATGAAACCTCCCAAGAAATATCAACCTCTCCACTCAAACTGGGGGTAGTTTTAACTCCAGTTTTCTCGGTGACACCCACAACCAGACTTTTCTGAATCAGAAAATGTCCAAGCCGAGAGAGGGGGCCAATATCTTGAAGCCCGTTCACATTCAATCACATCTGTAATGCGTTTTCACATAACGATACAGACGAAGCAATCACAATCTTCATCACCGCAGCCGCAACTAAAGCAGGGCTTGGTGGTTCCCTTGACGGGCTTGGTAATGGTCGATGTAGCAGAGCTGGCAGAAGTGGGAAGAGTATGGTTGACGAGTTGAGAGCCGCTGGTTGAGGCCATTGTTTCAGGATTTTTGTGTAGGGCGCGGGTTCTATGTCGCGGTGTAGGTTTGATGATAGATTTTCGGCTGGAGTGCTTTCCTGCAGAGGGAATGTCAGCGGTGGGGTCTCGCAACGTGTACTCCACGCAACTATTTACTACTCATGACGACTCGGGGGTCTTTAGAGAGAGAGGGATATCCATCCCAAATGTATTTGTATCTACACACCTGCTAACCTTTGTTCCGAGTCCGGTTGTGCGAGACGGGTTTGATAAAATACCAGAGCGTGTCAATGAGCTGAATGGGATATTCGAGTAGTAACCACGACTAAGTAGTGATTATCACTTTCTCCGCCGTTTCAGCCTTCAAAAGCTTGTGTGGATGCGACGCCATGTGACTTCCACACCCATGGATTCTATTTCCAAGGTTATTTATGGGCCAACTCGCCGAGAAGACTACTAATCCAGCCAGCATTTCGGCTTGCACTGCGGCACCAGGTATGATATAAGTAGCGGCCAGCCTGAAAGCTCAAAATGGGCAAGCCGCCAAATGCAATTTAGAGAATGCGACTTAAATAACGGTGGCTTGTTAGGGCGTTATTTAGAACCATCCGAATCTTCTCTTCCTTGATCACGAGTAGAGTTTTATTGTTCTCATAGGACCAACATGCCCTCCTGACATGGGACAATACCTCTGACGCAGACGACTGGAAATTCATGTTCTCTGCTTGCTCTGCTAGTTTGGGATGTCATGTAAAAGCCACAAAGGAGACAGGTCATGAGTAATCTGTATTTATTGATGATATATCTTTAGTCGCCAGAATGATCTACGGGATCCACTATACGTTTTCCAGCCATCTTAGGATTGCTCGCATCGTGACTCCATCATGATACCTTAACGCGGCATCTAGGGCGGGCTGGACATGGATTTCCCCCTCGCACTCTACAAAAATGAAGTCCTTCCCGTCAAGAACACTCCAATCAGTTTCACGCCGGCCGGCAACAGTCTGTGCCCTTACGCAATCCCTAGCGAACCTCCTGCAACTGTCCAGAAGAACTTCTGCCGTGCCTGCTGTCACCATCGCATTCTTGACCAGACCTGGCGATCCCTTCGGTGACGGAAACACTTGACTCCAGACATCTTCAGCGCCTTCCCCTTCGCATAGATCTGCCCATACATCTTCCTCGGTAGGAATCCACAATCCCTTAAGCCAGGACACTCCGGTCCGATTGATATAGTCTTTCTCAGCATTCGTCTCATAGCTCCCTTGATCCACCTTCATCGTAGTCCAAGGGCTCACAAACAGCACTGCTCTAAACCTGCCACCGTTGATATCTAGTGGTGCAGCGTACGGCGATGTTTTGGCCATGTGCGCCAACAACGAGCCCACTAGGTGGCCGCCCGCGCTGTCTCCAGCAAGTATGATGTCTTCAGCTCGCAATGGCAAGTCCATTAGAAGGTACCGAAGCGCAGACACTGCTTGAACAAGTTGAACTGGGTATCGATGCTCCGGGGCTAGAGCATACTCGAGGAAGACACACCGAAGGACAAACGGTATATGAGCAATGGCCCTGAGAGGGTTGACATAGCCACCGCCATGGAAATACAGCAACACTGGCCCATCTGCGGTGGCTGAGGGGGGCGTGGCAAAGTGCAAGGTTGGCGGTGGCGCATATACACTTAAGTCTACTTTGCTCTTAGCGGGGGTAGTATGGTTCACGAGTATTGTTTTAAGCGGGATTCTGTGCCTGGTGCAGTAACTCTTGATTGCCGACCCTGTTGGATTGTTTCGAAGGCCATGGGTCAGCTGGTGGAAGGAAAATGTAGCCGTTTGCACTTGGAGATAGGTGATGGATAGCCTTTGGCGCCAATGGAGAGATTTGTTTATCTTGTTTGTGAACGCAATTGCAAGTAAAAGCCGAATTACTATCATTCCCCGTCAGCATGTTTGCAATTATAACGCAGTAAATGGCCGTCCGACTGGGTAGGTTCAAGTTGATCATTTAATTACCAAATACTGGAATAAGAGCATAATAGAGTGCTTTCTCACGGATGGTGAGAGCGTTTGCTTGAGTGGTTGAATACAATGAAGTCATATTTTCACCAGGCAACTCACGGAGTTGAGAGAGATCAAGGACTTTCAGATAATCCACTCAGCGGGATAACTAGTTAAGTTGTAGAATATTTCTATATAAGGATGTTCCGAGGTTCAAACAAAAGACTCGAGATTGGTAACTTAAAAATATAGTGAGACCATCTTCTGGACATATGAGTCGATAAATACATTCGCTCAATCTAAGACGGCATGCTCAACTGGTCTCCCATTAAATAACTATGCAATAATAGACTAGTGAGGCATAAACTCACCCAGAGACGAATGCTCAATGATTCAGCCTACTGTTTCTCTACTACAGCCGAAAGCTCCGAAGATTGATAAACACCTAGCACGAGACAAAGATAACTATGCGTTCAGGAACTTCAGATATCTGGTCGAAACGGCACTATGTGGCCTGCCAGCAAGCAGCGGACCGAAAGTTTACGGTCTACAGATGGGATCGGTCTTTCGAATGACCTCCGACCTATGTTCTTCCATATTGATAGGTCCCCCCCACGGAAAGCAGACCAGCCATCCAGTACGTGCTAAAATCCACTCGGCGGTCGATGCAAGCCGGTGGTTCGGTGCTTGCTGCATGTATCTTTTCTGCCGGATCGCCCCCTATTTTGGCGCCGAAAACCCTAAATAATTTATGCTCGAGACTTGCTCTCGATGAGGTTTTCCCTCTGCGCATTGCCAACTGGGATACCGAGGCAATGCACTGGCTACGGCCGACGCTTTGGAGCATATGGAATATGTATAGTGCTCGCCTTTCGGAGCTCTCTCCTAAGTGTTGGTTCCGCCCTTCTGTGGGCGTCACAATTCGTCAAATGGCCATATCTCCGAATATGAACGTGGCCGAACTCACTTATAATGCCGAATGGATGATGTAGAATGTAAAGGGGTGAGATAAATATACCTTGATGGGCCCAATTTTCCTTTGTTCAATATTTCTTCCACCGAGAAATGTTGCTTTTATATCCAAATCCTTCTGAGCTCTCCGAGTACTACTAGTACTCCAACAACTGTCAGAGCATACGTGATACAGTCAACGGATCCAGATACCCATTCCCCCTATGGCTCCATCGAGCAGTGATCCTGCAGACTATCCACTTCCCCTTCCGCCAACAATGAAGGCATGGACCTACTCGAAAGCTGGCTCTCCCTTGGATACCCTCACATTATCCACAGACCACCCGGTCCCTTCTCCCTCAAAACTTGCCCCTTCAGAGCTCCTCATAAAAGTTTCCCATGCCTCCATAAATCCTACCACACGGCTCGTTATGTCCGCGTGTCCAACCATCCTACTCCCGAAGACGCCACCACGGGTCTCCGAATTTGAGTTCTCAGGTGTCGTCATCGCGCATTCTGATAATGCAAATGCGTCCCTCCGCGCGGAATTCCCACTCGGCACCCCAGTCATGGGCATGAATGAACCTGTTAGCGAAATGGTCCTCAAGAACCGTGGCACACTAGCGGAATACGTCGTTGCGACGGCAGAGAGCCTGGTCCAGAAGCCTAGTAATGTATCTCTTGAGGAGGCGGCGGGAATAACAGCCACAGGATGTACATCGATGAATCTTGTTACGAGAGCGGAGGTGAGGAAGGGGGATAAGGTCCTGATCAATGGCGGTGGTTCGGGGACGGGGTTGATGGCTGTGCAAATTGTGAAGGATATTCTGGGTGAAACAGGCATGCTCGTGGCGACCTGCTCTGCGCGGAATGAAGAGTTGGTTAAGAGCATGGGGGCTGATGAGGTATGCACTGTCAAGACGAAAAATGGAAAATGGGAGCTGTAGCCATTCGCATAACCCGGCAAACTACTTCTTCTAATATCTCGAACAGACCATCGACTATACCCAGCACGATCCTTTGCATGAATACCTCGCAGCCCGCTACTCCACTTCTCCCTTCGATGTCATCCTGGACACCATCGGCATCCAGTCGCTCTTCGAACATAGTGCCGACTATGTTGCCCGCCCCACCCGCGACCGCCCGCATAGATACCTCAACATCGGGATTCTCTACCCACCTACAACCGTCGTCAGTCTCTTCCGTACAGCCATTTGGTTTCTGAGGGCCATGTATTTCCCCAGATTCCTAGGCGGGGGCCCCGGCGGCTATTCTCTTGTCAGGACAGGGCCCTCAAAGATGAGGATGGAGAAGGTGCAGAGGATGGTGGCGGATGGGAAATTGAAGGCTGTTGTGGATTCGACTTGGGAGATGGGCGATGTGATGAAGGTATGTATGTTGTCATATTGAAAAACGTGCGAATTTCCATTTAAATCTACGCTAGAAAGGGGGTTGCTGGCTTGGCTGACATCGCTCGTTTCGCATGCAGGCTTATGGGAAGAGTATGACGAAACACTTACAGGGGAAGGTCATTGTAAAGGTCCAGGACATCTAGATGCCACCAGGGAGATGCGGGCATTAGGAGCGCACTCGCAAAGAGGACTCTTTGGAGCTTTCCTATTCCCTGACCATCTCACCACTTCGTAGGACAGCTGGCTGATATTTTCATTCATTGGATGTTTTTTATGTAATTTACACGGTTAAATTATAATTGGTAATAAGATAGGATTGCTACTGCCCCCAATTATGTAGTAACGAATAACTCAAAATCCTATGATTTCAGCCGATACATGCTCAACACCACCTGATCTGAACAGGAAGCTCTGAAATCAAATATGTAAAAGGAAATTTCATCTGAAATTATCATGCTCTGTAAAGTATATGCTTTTATCCACAGTCTTATGGTTCTCCCTTGTTTGCCTCATGCACACTTCACCGTGGGGGTATATAGTTGTGTATTACTTCTCTTCATTCGAATATCCATCCATTCATCCGTCGTCACTATGCCGACATTATATCTCTTATACCCAATGTTCTGGATTCCAGTCCTTCCCATTCCAATCCGTGTTAATACACATTCTCATTTTAGCACATCATCCGCTTAGCGTGCGCGCCAGCAGTAAAACCGAAGAGGGTGTTTTTGTATCTACATCATAATGCATTTCGTTGAAACATAAAAAGCAAAAAATAAAGGGAATTAAAAAAAATCTATTTGTACCATATCGTTGTTCGTTCTCGTTCTCGAAGTCGTTAAAATGGGAAGTTCATTGACCCAGTTGTTCGATCCAGCTAGCCACTCCGGGTTGCATTTTATTCAACCAGGAGACAAGCTCGATGAGCTCGGCACGCCGTTCATCATCGAGCTGGCCTGAGTCACCGGTAAGAACGGCTTGGAAAATGGGAATTAGACGAGGTGTCAGGTTGCGGACTGTTGGGTCTTCACATTTGTCTGAAAATCCTGTTAGAGGACATGTGTCAGTTTGAAAGGAGAGGGGAAACTGAAACATACACAGCTGGCAAATCATGCGATAGACGGGGTCGTTCTCCTCAAAATCGTTCTTCAGGGGAAGGAGATCAACTAGGGCAGAAAGCATATCTGCCACAGGGACGTTGTCACGGTGCTTCAAGATCATGCGGCTGAGGCAACCAGAGGCGTTATCTGGAAGTCTCGCCTCCGGGATATGCAAGCATGGCTCCAACTTCTCTAGGATGGCGGGATAAGCCTGAATTAGTTCTTGATCCGCATTAGATCGTTCGACAAGTCGTCCGATCGCGTAGGCAGCATTGCTTTTTGTTTGGGAATCCTCGTCACTTAAACGGCGCAGTAGCAACTCAAGGAATTTGGTAGTATACGGCGTAATGGCGTCGGCTAACCCGAAAATAATTTCGGCCAAAGACCCCTGTGGCGGTGGATCGTTCGAGAGGTTCGCTGCTGCCAACATACTGGAGAACTTTTTTCTCGAAGTGAGGCCATAGGCCAAGGAAATCACGGCCAAGGGCAATGGCAAGACCGGAAATAACGTCCAAGGCAGTGTCGATGAGAACCCAATCGAACTCAGAGAGTTCGTCGAGGGCAGCTCGGTCTTCGTCATTAGCACCGAAATCCTGTTGAGCGGGGTGTTGCTTAGAGATGATAGTAGTGATCATAGTAACGACTTTGTTCAGAACGGATGAACCAGAGACAAGGTATGGCCCGCAATATTTGAGGTTGTCAGCGACATTGCGGTTAATGTCAGCAACGGTCTCCCTAAACAAACAGCAATATTAGTAGGCGAATAGATTTCTTGAAACAGATAAAATCCGGTAAATTGAAACAACATATGTTCACATTGAAATACAAGCAATTATATATTTCTCAGCTTCACGATGGAAGTTTTCGCTTTAACATCAGTCACACATTTTGTGTGTATGAGTGAGCTGGGATTACGAAGGAATGTCATCATAGAGGATATATTTGCAAGGAAAAGCGCTATAAAGGCGATGAAAGGTTGAAAAAGATAATAAAAGGGAAAATAGTTGTATATGTACCTGTCTTCTTCATCTTCCCACATCTTGATTGTGGCAGTGACCAAAATTTCTGTAAGTTTCTTGAGCTCATCGGGTGGTTCGATCATACCCATCGCCTTGCCCGGAACCCATTTCTGCATCCGACCAGACTCTTCACAAACCTGCCAGAGGGCAGCGTACGCGCGGTGAAGGGTGCTGATAGTACTCCTTCGGATACCCTCATATGGATGTTCGCAAAGAGGCAAGATCTGTTCGATAGTCTTCTCAAAATATGGAAGATAAGCTTTTTTGGCATGCGTGATGATATCACCAATGACCTCGACGGCAACCTCCTTCTCAAGGGCAAGAGGACCGACAGCGGTTAGGTCCTCCCAGTCATCCTCACCATCAATATCGACATCCTCAATGTTAGACTCATCCAACACAGAAGTGTCATGGTCGTCGTCTTCATCACCAGCGACGCGAACCTTGCGGCCTGCAATGGTAACTTCCTGCCCAATGAGGTCTTTGGCAGCCTCGCCCAGATCAACCTCAAGATCAGTCTCCTCCTGGTCAAGACATGCGAAGAGTCCCTTGACGATTCCATCCAAGAATGGAGTGAAGTCTTCACCGTATACTTTGGACATAGAGCCCCAGAAAAGGTAGGTGCTTTCCTTTAGTCTGGAATGACCAAGCTGCAGAGCCTCCTCACTAGCACGCATCAAGGGTTCGACGTAGTTCTTGAAGTGTTCTGGTCCAGCTGAAGTAGACATTTCTCCCATAGCGTCAGTGACACACGCGCGAAGTTCAAGCTCATCTTCACTGTCTTTCATGGTAACGTAATCCTGCATGAGATGCATTGACTCATCGAAGAAGGGCAAGAAAGCTTCACCAGCAGACGAAGCAATGGATCCAAGAGCGCTAGCTGTAAGCGCTTTCACCTTGAAGTCGGGATGTTTGATAAGCTTGTGCAAATTTGGCACTACATCGTTTTGATATTGGACAACGTCACCCTCGCCCAGAGCATCAACCACCGCATCCAATGCGCTGATGGCGGCTTTCATGATGTCGATGACAGGGCCGCTTTCCTCGCCTTTCCACTCCTGCATTGTGCTCTGCAGGTTTGTCAAGAGGAGAGGCATAACTTGTTGATGCTGTTTGCTGATATCCTCACCGAGAGATTCGGCAATTCGCGCAACACCATGTAATGTTGCCTGGCGAACCTTAGGTTCAGGGTCATTAAGTAATTGGAACACGACAGGGAAAATCTCCTTCATCTGAGTGCTTATGAAGTCAGGAGCTCCCTCGACGCACATGCCAAGAGCCATGATGCCGGCGCGCCGATATTCGGGATCCTTATTGCCAAAGTATTGACCCAGGGCGTTGAGGAGAGGGACGACAACCTGGCTGGGTGGAAGGCTTTGTGCAAGCATATCCAGGAGACCAAGCGCCGATCTTGCTGGAGTAATGTCATCGTCGTCGACGGCAGTGTCGCCAAGCTCAGTAGCGATCTGAAGACAAGTAAGGGTAATCTGGCTGCCAATTTGCATGCCTTGGATTCTGAGTTTTCTATACCGGAGGCATTGCATGAGGAAACTAATGGCCTGAGTTCTGGTGTCATCATCCAACTCGGTGTTGGCAGCAAGTTGGTTCATGAACAACGCGAGGTCCTTAAGATGAGGGTTCATCAACTGCGGGTCGCACGCAAGGAGGGTTTGGAAGACCTCAAAAGCCTGCAGAATCCGATCCTCGTCGTTTTTGTCAATCGAATCTTTCAACACAGCGACCATGGCAGGGAAAATATTCTGGAAAGCCTTGACCGGTGCCTCATCCTCTTCGGAGTCGAGATGGATCGCCAGTTTGCTCAATGCCAGGAGGGTGTTGATGCGGACCTCAGCACTCTCAGGATCACGGATAGTCTGCTCAAACAGAGCGAAGAGGTCGTTGAACTTTTCCTGGAAACCCTCACCTAGAGTTTCGAGGATGGTAAAGAGGATGTAAATACAAGTAGCCCGCTCGTCAGCATTGGGACTTACGGCAGCTTGAAGCAGAAACCCCGGGAGATCTGCCCATTGCCCGTCTTCGATATCAATCTTCGCAATAGCAGAAATTATACGTGCACAGGAATGGCGAACCAAGGAGGTGCCTTCCCCTAAGGCAGCACGGAGTAACTGTTCCCTAACCTGAGGTTTTTGTTTCACAGGGATCTTGAGCCAATGCTTGTAGACGAGGGTTCGAGATTCAACAGCAGCAAGTTGTCTCAGGTTCTGGTCATCATGGGAGGTGGCGACCTGAATGAGGAAAAGGAGGGATTCTGGGTGGGTATAGAATTCCTTCGTAAGCGTGCCTGTAGCTTCCTTGACGTTGCCCTTTGAGGCTGTCAAATACCGATAAAAACGACGCAAGTCAGAGACATCCTGTGCTGTAATATTCTCCAATATCATACAAATATATCTGGCTCAATTACTCACGATCGAGGACAATTTGCAGTTGCTGCAAGAATCGCTGCTGGTCCATGATGGACAACTCTCGCTTTCCGTTTGCACAACCTTGATAGTGGATCAGGAATATATGGAAAAGTCAGGCAGCTGGTATAGGATCTCTCAACTACCCTTATTGAAAACGCTTCCCAAGCCTTAAATAGGAGGGAAGAGAGAGAGGATGAAAAGAGAGAATTGTAGAGGGGACAAAGAAGAGAAAACGAGGGATGTTGAAGTGGGATGTTGAAATTGTCGAGTAGTATTTTTTTCTTTTGGGCGGGCGCTAGTCTACTTTAGTGAAGCTTGGGAGAAGTGCTGTTTGCTTTGTTTACATCATTGGAGACCAATGGAGCCATTTTGTCGAGATGAGATTGATGTCATATCATGCAAAACAGCATATCCGCGTCTATATTGTGTTGTAAAAACAAGCGCGGGCCGACTACCAGCGCCAATATCCAAAATCGAAAGGGCTGCCGAACGTCCAAGCCCAATACGTGGGCGAAGAAAAGAACTATGTTCCTGCATAAGGTAAACCACATTGCATATACAGTGCATGAACCAGGAACCAATATCAATCATGGTTCTTCCATTGTTCTTCCATCATCCAAACTCCCTTGGGTTTCCGATACTCCTGTAAGCCTATGGTGACCGGGTTTGTGTATGAATATGATCTCAATAACGGATGAATAAAGGACGTTGTCTGAATGGTCAATTAAGGAAAACAACTGCTCCATAAAGCGAATTAACACGATCCATATCAGATACACTGAAGAGTAATTCACGAGTCGTCCTCGGAATCATAGTCATCGGGCAGCAACGATCGGTATCTTCGCGCGGCGAGGTCCTCTTCCAGGCCGCCGTCTGTTTGAGGATCACAATATCCTAATAGGATATCATAAATCGCATCAGTTCGATGAACAAATACAGTACATAACATCGCAAAATTCACAAATTAACAGCAGGAAAGAACTCACCGTCACCACCAAGGAAGCTTAAGGCAACTGGCAAAAATATCAGTGCATGCGACGCGGCAAATATTACCAGTGCCAGCCAAATCCGGAAATAGTAGATTTCAAATATTTTGCTTCTTGTAAATGCGAGCACACAGACACCTAGAAGTTTGGTAACAGTGATGCCAGTGAATACACTACTGCCAACATTGACCAGTGCCACCCACGAGCGTGCAGTACGATGTCGGAATTTACCTCGAGCCTGCTCCAAGAGTGGGCTAGAAGGGAACATGAAAGCGCGTGCAACATGTGCACAGAACTCAAACGCGATACCGACACAGATAATTAAGTTAACCAGCGAGACGGCATTTAGTGAAACATTAGCAATAGCCATGGTTCCGATGATATCGACAACAGTCATAATCACTGTTGCGGTTACGACTGCGCCTGTGGCTATAGAACCGACGAAAATAGATGTGACAACAAAAATGATCGCAGTTGCGCACCCGAGCAATGTTCCCGTGAGGCGAATAATAGACGTATATTGGTCGAAAAATATATAGAATTTGGAGTAAGGGAAAACATCGATACCGTGCTCTTGTGAGATGCCGTCAGCAATACGACGAGCGGAGGCATACGCTTTGATGAAGTCTTTCTGGCTACGCAAGGGAGTGTGGCTCGTTCGGAAATGGCTTGCGTTTGTCGTGACGTGTTTTGAATCGAGAACTAGGGCATTGCTATAAGGAGCCAAACCGCCGAGAGGGCATGTCTCGTCTGTAGGTGATTGCAACCATTTTTGTGCGTAATGAATGAATTCGGATCCTTCTGGCATACCATGGAGGGAAATATTCCATGGCGGATTCCTATCTTCGAAACAAGTTTGTCCGTCTTCCTTGCAGCAGTTTTGGTGAGGATTCAGCCAATAAAAGAAATCGTCGATCCAACTAGCTGCGGATCCTGAGATATAAGAAACATTGGCACGCTTGGATTCTTGTTCGAGGACAAAGCCCAGTGAATACTCCTCGCAGGTTGAAAATCTTCCACAGAGTTGCTTCTGATGATTTCTTGTGGTAATATTCACATCTCGCGTCACGAAGTAGACAGGAGGCCCACTTCCAAAGTAATCATACATGTCATTAAAGTAGTCAATCAGGTATGAATCGCTGGGGATGGCGATACGTTGGTCCAAACCTAACGCCACAGTTGGTAGTAGCGCAAGGCCGGCTGTGAAGATTCCGAGGAAAACAGTCACAACTAAAAATTTTGTCCGTTTCTGAAGAAGACGAGTCGCATATATCTTTCGAATGAAACGCTGCAGAGCGCCTTCCTCCGCGTGGTCGTATGGCTGACCGCCTGGGATACTGGACGAATTTGCTTTTCGGACGGTAAGGCAAGGCAAACAGTCTGCACGGAGGCTCTCAACACGTCTCTGATTCAGTGCTAGTACGGACACAAACATCGTAACTTGTAATAACGCATTGATCAAGACGGCACCCGCAGCATAGGCTGCGAAATTCTTGACAGCAGGCATCCCTACAAAAGCTCCCATCGCAAATGCAATTGTTTCTGTGGTTGCAGAAAGGAGGATGCTGGGGCCCATTCTTCCCAAAGATCGTGCGATGCGCTCATCGATTTCTTCGTCTGGGTGGTTTCCGTTTACTCGTTCAAATTCGTGAACGATAAGGAAAATGTTATCGACGCCGATTGCGAGGACGAGGAACGGAATCACTTCTGCTATTATTAACGTCACCTTGATTCCGGCTGCTGAGAAAATCCCAACAGAAGCCGAGACAGACATCAGAACGATCAATATACCGACGATACCAAGAGTAAATTTCGACTGCACTAGACTATTTGCCGGGTTGCTGAGGATGCTTTTCCAAGTCAAAGTTGTAGATCCAAGAGCTAACGAAGCGTAGACGAACATAATTACGTAGCTGATTACCACAATTTTGGCATCCGTGTTCGTAGACTTATTCAATTCTTGCTCAAGGCTGATTTCGGTGTTGAAAGAAACACGTAAACCGTGTTCAGTTGCTTCCTCTTGAACCACCTCGAGCACTCTCTTTAAGCTACCCTCCCAATCTATTGCTCCAGCCTCCGCTATTGTGCCAGGGGCATGGTTGTTAACCACCCATGTAACAACAAGTGCGGTGGCATTCAATACGTTATCGGTCTGTCCATAACCACCGAGAATCATTTCTGGTTTTAGGGGCTGTTGGAAATCTGGAAGGCATTCTACGGAGCCTGGAGATTCTGTGCAATGCTTCAAATGAGCTTCCCAAGTGTTGGGGTCGACATTGGCGAAAGAGCCTCCAAAATATCCGGTCAATGATTGGACAACACAAGCCTTCCCTGTCGGGTTAAAACAAATATCATCCAGAGAGAGCCCCTTGTCCAACGAAATCATGCGGCGAACTCGACTCTCCACGTCGAACCACCAACTGAGCGTTTCGTAGCTTAAAACAGGCCCTGGTCCGCTTGGATGGGTATCGTTAACGAGAAATGCTTGTTCGGCTCTGAAGAAAGGCCCGAAATTCTCGTCGAAAAATGCTTTCTCCCGCGCAGCAGCTGAGTCTGGGCTTACCCAGAGTTTGACAGGGTCTATTTCGACAGCGAAACGTAGCCATCCCAGGCTTAGCAAGCCACATAATATAATGCTTGTCGTTATCGTTAATGCCGGGAAACGAGCACAAGCACCACCAAGGCGGTTAAACATCGCATCGAAAATAGAATTTAGCCTATAACTGGTTTGAGGGCGGTCGAGAATGCCGGCATCGTCAATGAGATCACCTTCATCTTCGTCATCACTTGGGCTTGTATCTTGTAGGAGCCTGACCCGTTCCAGTTTTCGTTGTTGGCGTCTCCGGAAGGCGAAATGACCAAGAGTTCCAGCGACTAAGAGCAGCAAAAACACCGAATAGATGACTATGACAGAGAAAGATAAACAGGGCAAATACCCAACATGGCAATAGCTCTCCTCTGTCAACGCTGGTAACTGGGGACAAACAGCGGGGCAGTCGACGCATGAACACCGATATTTCTCGTCCGAATCACTGCACGTTTTTGGAATCTCTGGTAAAGGTCGCATCCCCAAATTCTCGTGTCCCTTTGATCCTGTCACAAAATTGATTTGGAAGGGGCTGCCCAGCAGCTTCTTATCGCCCAAAAATTTCAAGAACAGAGATAATTTTTCGCTCCTCCACCAATGAAGTCCATTGCCTTGCCGCCCGTAGCACCGTTTTTCACATCCTTACAGCTGTCGTAGAAACCAGTCTGATATCCCTCGGACCACAAGTTATCCAGCTCTGTCACCGCTGTCCTCCCATTAATCTTGTCTGTTTGTGTAACGTTGATAAAAAGCGACTGATTCGGAGAGCATGTGAAGGAACAAAATAGGTTGAAAAAGTTTTCTTTGCAAGCGGGACATGAGGCAATTATACCCGCGGCCAGCTTCAAGTTCGAGGACAAAGCAGCAATCTGTTGGAAAAGCAGAACAAACAAACGTAAGTCAACTGTCACATCCCCCTAATCAGCGTAAAAACGGATTCATACCTGATCGTCGTTGCAGCAAACATTCCCCGTCTTCCATTTATCTCCACATAGCGAAACCAGTTTCGCTCGTGTAACTGCTGCTGGCTTTTTTGCAAATCCATTATCGACACAAGGCAACTGTCCACCGAACAAAGACTTTTTGCCGCAGTGGCCACGAATCGCACAGCGACCCTCCTCGTGAATCTTGGTCCCTCCCTGGGCAAAGACGGAGCTGTACTGAACAGCTACCAGTCCTGCCAGGAGCGGCAAGCAGCCAAGGCGCATGGCTGGATATTTTCGTCAGGCAGAAGTCACCGGAGGAGCATTCGTAGATTCTAGCACAACCACTAACTCCACCTTGTTGAAGTAGATGCCCTTTATACGAGGGTCAAATCATCAAGATACAGGGAATATTTCAATATCTGAGGAGCAGCGGTGGAGGGTTTGGATGACGTTAGGATCCCCAAACCCGTGACAGTATTCGAAATAGAACGGAAGGAAAGGGACGCAAGCAAAACAAAACGTGATTCCGCTAAGAAGATGATAACCGGCGCCAAACCACACAGCAGGATAAGAATATAAGACCAGCAATAGAGGTGAGAGGTTGGGATGCGCAAGCAGTCGATGTGACGGGAGAATGGTTGGACGCGTGCTTATGTCAGCTCATGGCATCGTGACCAAAAGCATCTGAAGCTTGGCAATTGTCCAAGTTCTCAGTCAAACATCACAACGATTTTTATACAGGCGATTCCCAGGAACAAGAACACCACAGGGGCATATGGTGCTCATTCTAGTTGGAAACCATGGATTAGACTGAATAAAAATTACTCCTTGGCCGTTTTTCCCGCGTGTCGCGGAGGGTTTGAGCCGTCCACCGAACCCAGCCTACGTCATGAAGACGCATCCTTTCAAACCATCATGCTGGTCTAGGCCTGCATTTACAAGGACTTAAGCCCGTTTTCTGCGATTCTCAGTTTTCATTGATCATTTCTTACAAGCGGCGGTCGAATGCTTTGGCCAATAACACACTAATTTGAGGAACTCATCCGTTGCATCTGGGGCCATGGTGCCGAGATGCTCTATCTTTGGCTCTGCTCAATAGGTTTGGTGGACAAATTCCTCGAGGCGCATAACCTCATCAACTCTCATCGCAGGATGGAAGAGTCCGTTGTCGCAGATTTATAGAGAAATGAAGAAAATGTCTCCCTGGAATGACCTATATGACCCCAATAAACTATGTCAAGCTCTACTGTCTTATTGAGTACAGAATGTGCCAGAGAACGCTCAAGTCCACGCAGCCACATCTCTTAAGGTCCCAACAAGAAGGGAAATTGGGACATGAATGTTGCACAAAAATCTGCATCATAGTGAGGCCAGCAGGTGGCCTGCTACTGCTGGGATCGGCATATGTGCACGTACTGCATACAAATGCAATTCCAAAATCCCGGATCAATTCTTGGTCGGCTCGGGAAACAATTTTCATTTTAAGTACAAGTTAAAAAGGGGCCGATAGGAGAGAAGCCCGTGTACCTAAGCTACCCTCAACGGAATCAGTCGCAGCGTACCTACACCCAGCAGCTTGTTGGCTGACGTTGGCGCCGGAAAAAGTGTGTGAGAGTAATTCAGTCAATTTTTTCTCGCCAAACTGAGCTCGCCCAGAGTCGCAACTTGCGAGGTTTCAAGTCATTCTATATTGAAACATGATACGCAAGATCTCCAATCCCTTCCTTCCTATCACTATAATCGACGGAGCTATCTAAGTTGACCCAACATCCAGTTCCTTACAAGTTTCAGCACTTCTCAGCAGCAACTCTCGTGAACCGAGGTGGTCATGCAATATTCTGGAATTTGAGTATTATGGACCCTCTGGGGATGTGCTCCTCTCAAACCTTTCCAAGGAAAAAAAAAAAAAAAAAAAGTGGCAAACAAGGTGGCAAATCTTCCCGCTGTCCCCACTCTGGACTTGCATATTCTCCGGTCAAGGAATGCAAACATTCGATTACCGACTGTGGTGCTGTTCTGACTATGCTAGGAAATCGCCTTGTGCCAAAAATCACATGCCTGCCAGGCACGTTCAGGTCCTCCGTTACCAACACCGGGAAGAGAATTCGAGGTGAAAAACTAAAGATGGCCTCGATCTCAGCCTTGCGAGGGCTGCCCCTCGATAAAGTTCAACCGACCCGCCAACATTTCCACTCATGGAACCGGAGCTTCATGCTCTATAATTCTCCAGTTGGAGCATCTTGGTGAACAATGAAGATAACTCACCGTCCCACTTCGTTTCCCTCATCACCTTCGTTTCTCACATTTCTCTATTTGCTTGTGCTTATTTCTTGTTTCTTTGTCTCTGTTCTCCCACCCTTATTTTCTTTTTACTTCCTCCATAGCTTTCCTTTGTTCATTCCTTATTAATATGCACATATCTTCGATTCTATTGGTAGCAGCTGGTCTGCTCGCTCCTGTATACTCCAACGCCATTATCTCCATTAGGCGCCGTACTGAGGGCCTCAATGTCAGCCTGTCCGCAACCGGGAATAGCAAGGTCCATGTTTCCGTGACGAACACTGGCACTTCAGAGACCCCTGTTCTTATAGTGAACACACTCCTTGACAAATCTCACACGAAGAAGGTCACAGTCTACAAAGAAGGTATGTTACATCCTTGTCTTCCATGTTGCAACACTTGAATCACCTTCTCAAGCCAATACATCACAGGCTCCGAAAAAGAAGTGCCCTTCAAAGGCATTCATATCCGCCACTACCACTCCAGTCTAACCAGAGATGCCTTCCAACCCATTGCCCCTGGGCAAACCATCGAAACCGAACTTGACCTCGCGGAAACCTTCGACCTCTCGGAAAACAGTACTTACATTGTCTCTGCCGAGGGCATCTTCCCTTTCAGCGATGCCAAATCCACACATATCGCCGGCATCATCCCGTATAAGTCCAACGAAATCAGAATAAAGGTCAATGACAAACAATCATCCAAGATTCTTTCCGCCCGCGCCAAACACCACCATTTAGCCCGTCGCGCCGACCTTGACAACGGCGGCTGTAACGACCAGCAAAAGGCCGTCATCGCCCGCGCACTGAAAAGAGCCTCCAACATCGCTACACAAGCTTCCAGTGCCGCTCAACACGGCGATGCGCGACTATTCGAGCAATATTTCCGCACGACAGACCGCACCATCCGCAAACAGGTTTCTGACCGCTTCCGCGCCATCGCCAACGAAGCCGAAAGCTCAATTGCCGGAACAGTCAAGTACCAGTGCCATGATGCAATGAACGTTTGCTCCCGTCCGGGCGCGATCGCCTATGCAGTCTCGGGATCGAATATCGTTGTCAATTGTCCAATCTTCTATTCGGCTGGTGTGTCATCACAGGAGTGCGATTCAGGGGACCAAGCGTTGACTGTCATCCACGAGTTCTCTCATATCGACGCCGTATACTATCCCGCCACGACTGATATTGCCTACGGTGAAGACGCGTCGATCGCGCTGGCGTCTGATATGGCGTTTCGGAATGCCGATAATTATATCTTCTATGCAAATGGTGAGATACCTCTTCTATTACTCCCTTTTTTTTTTTTTTTTTTTTTTTTTTGCCTTTTCGCTCTTCAGAGATTCCATGCTAATGCTAACCCACACTCCATTTTTGTTCTTTACTTGCATTTATCTAGCCATAAGACAAAACTGTAGTCCCAGCTGAAGGGAGCGTCCCAGTGCCATCCGTGGCCTAAGAAAAAAATCCTTCAAAGGGGAAGCCTTAGGGCGGAGAAGGGAGCGAGGGATTGTCCATACATTCATTTCCCCGTGGAAGAACACATATCAAATCAGAAAAGGAGACCAAACCGCCAATATATTGCGAAAAACTATATTCTCTATAGATCGGTTAACGTGTGTCTATCTCCTAGCGAAAATCCATCTAGGTCGGCAGGGCTGTTATAAATTCGGGGGACAACATGGGTGCGGAACCACACTCTCTTATTTATTTATTTATTTATTTTAACTTTTTTTTTTTTTTTTTTTTTTTTTTTTTGCAATGCCCTTGCCTAGCTCCATGCAACTACATCAGCCTCCCTTAACATATACATACATACACACACACATATATATATACATATTGACATGCCCTAGCAGTTTTCCAGCTCACTAATAGTATATAGTAAGCCACTTCAATTTAAATAAAACGAAACACATCATTTTTTCTTCTTATTTATTCTCTTGTCCTCTGCCCTTGCTTGCTTGCTTGCTTGCTTGTTTGCCTATTTTTCTAACCCCGTTGATAAGGGGATGCGGCAATATAGACACCACTTGAGAAGTAGGTGCGCCTACGTAGGTAGTAGGTATATGGAGTAGCTCGAGGTACGTGGCACTAGTAGTAGAAGTAGTAGTAGTAGTTGTTGTTCTTGTAGTTGTAGTTGTAGTTGTGGTTGTAGTTGTAGTAGTTGTGGTATGTATGTATGATACGAAATTCTTTAGAATGAAGTGAGAAAAGGAGAAAAGGGGAAAAAAAAAAAAGAAAAAAACAAAAACGAAATGAAAGCAAGAATGGATTTTGTGACCATAAAGAACGGGCGGAAAAACAGGAGGAGGAGCTGAATAGTTCGAGAGGGAAGAAAGGAATTGAAAATGAGGATAACATAAACTTTATATTAAAAAATGAGAAGAAAAAAAAGTTTTACACACGATCACATCACATTTAAAAAAAAAAAAAAAAAAAAAAAAAAAAAAAAAAAAAAAGAAAGAAAACAGATAAAAAACAGCCCAAACCCAACCATATCCATCCCGTCCACATACAAAATCAAACGGACTCCGCATTTAGTCACCCCCTTTCGCCTCTCCCGCAGGGGCTGGTGCTGGCGTCGTGGTAGCAGGAGCCGGCGACTCACCCTTCCCACCAGCAGCACCAGCAGAAGCACCACCGCGCTCCCGCAGTTCGCCGCGATCGCCAGCACTGCCATACCCACCGCGGCCACCCCTTGCGCCTCTATCCCCGCCCCGTCCACCTCTGTCTCCACCTCGTCCACCCCGACCTCGCCCGCCACCAAACCCACCACGACCCCGTCCGATGTCCAGATCGCTCGAAGCGCTGCCACTCTGATACCCACTCCGCGGTCCGACGTTCGCAGCAGCCGCGCCCGCCGCACCACCGCCGCGGTTGCTAGCCTGCCACGTCCCCGCGTTGCCATCCCCACGATTAATATCCCTTCGGCTCCCGCGATCCTCAAACATCTTCACGTTCGGCTTCCGGTTCGGACCCGGCGGGCTTGGTTTCTTGTGGTCAGCCGGTAGTCGGTCCAAGGCACTCTTTGCTTCCTCGGGAGTAGAGAAGGTCACCACATGGTTGAATTTGCCCCATTTCTCTACCTTGAGGATCTTGGCTTTGTCGTCGTCGGTGAATAGGTCGCGGATTGCTTGTTCGGAGTCTACGTTCGAGATGAAGAGGCCGCTGCTTTGTTTGCGTTCTTGAAGGGGCCCTGTTCTGGAGTCATTCCTGGAATCGGTCCTGTCACCGGCACCGTGCGCTGTGCCGTTGGACTCGTTGGCTTTGTCTGTCGAGCTTGCGGGGACGTTGACATTCGCCCCGGTGGGCTGAGGTGTTGCGGGCTTATTAATTTTGTTGTTCGGAATTACGGGCGCTGGTGATGCGGTTGTTTTCGGAGGAAGCGGCCCCGCCGGTTTGTTTTGCGCGGGTGGAGGCTGTGTTGGCTGTTGATACGTGGTCCCAGCGCCACCACGGTTCGGTACTGGTGTCTGTCCGAATTGAACACCGCCAGTTGGTCTTTGTTGTCCGGGGTGAGCACCAGGACCCGGCGCGCCCGGCACGGTCGATGGCTGTTGTTGGGTTATGGGGGGTGCGGCGGTTGCTTGCTTGCCAGTACGATGTGAGAAGTTGAAGCCCTGAGCACGCATTTCCGTGCCGATACGCCCACAATCGATTTCCAGAACCAAGTATCCGAAAGCAGCATCCGCCAGGTTGAAATTCCACATGTTTTTGAACGCACTCTCATCAACCTGGCGCCGGCATTGCTCGCTGCGACAGGGCCTCCGAAGGGGTTCCCGCCATTCGCGATTGTCGGCATCTTCTCAACGATATTTAGTGCATTGTCCAATAGGGTTCTCTGGGCCTCGTTGGCATTGATGGCAGTCTCGACCTCGCCCTTAACTGTGTCCCACACGTCGTTAAACGAAGCCTTGGATGCCGCCAATTTGCCACGATAATGGTCCAGAGTAGGATTAACGCTGAATTCGTTATATGAACTGCCGTATCTGAAATGCAACCCGGCCGAAATGGAGAAATCAGCCTTGAGTGTGACAGAGAGTTGGTTCAACATGCCCTCGCGAGCTGGCGAGGCGTGCGTGACGAAAACACGAGTCTCAGACGGGTCATAGACGCGGTTTGCGGTATCAACCAATTCGCCCATCTGCAGAAGCGTTGTCCACATAGTTCCCTGCCCGCCCGCGATCGTTGTCTTGCCCTCTCCATTATCGAACAGCTTATGCATAACCACCGCACCTCCCAGGCCAAGGAGGCGGAGTTTCACCCCACCGACATCCAGCAACCTCGAGCTGGCTTCATCGATGATGTGTAGTTTATCGACCTTATATTCTCCAGACCTGAACTTTTCCAGTACCCGTACATCCTCACAAGCGCCCCAAACGGTGTATACGGGAATGTCGAGTGTCAATTGCTTGTTGAGCAATAGCGGGAGTTCGGAGAGGGGGAGTTGTTCTGGGCTGAATCGTTGTTTGATGGATTGCTGAGATGGAACTTGGGCAATGCTTTTCTTGGTTGTCTCTGGAAGGAGAGGAGAGTATTGAACAACGTGTCTCAATGTCCTGCAAAGGGCGTAAAAAAAATCAATTCGGTTAGTTTAAAGGCATAATTGGGAGGTGTACATTTGTGAAATTGAAGTAGGGGATGGGTCCAAAAGAAGAAAAGAAAAGAAAAGAAAAGAAAAGAAAAGAAAAGAAAAGAAACATACTTCTCCGCAATCCTCTCGAGAGAGCTATCATCATAAAATCCAAAGTCGCCAGTATGGATAATATGATCCGCGCGAGCCTGCTTGGCAAGTTCATTGAGTGATTTTAAGTTTCCTAAGACCATTTGAAAGGCTCTCGTTAGTCGGGGGGTTTATCAACACATAAGCAGATAGAAATATGACGTTCAAAAGCCTATATATATCCTCCCACACAATCAAGTGAAACTTTCTTCCTTTTTGCCCAGAGGCCAAAAATACATAGATCAAGCAAGAAAGAGGAATTGTTGATCAGCAATCTGCATACCTCGCACATCCGCAACGCAAAGCACTCGCACACCACCGGTCTGAATCACTCTGCCATTATTCGGGAGCAGCGCAGTAGCTCCGGGAGTGGGGCCGCTCGTCGATCCGTTGGCGAGATTGTAACCCGGGTTGTTAAAGGTGTGGGCGGGACGGGGCTATTATTTTTGTGCGTTTCGCCGAAAGTCAGTGATCGTCTCTTGGAATACACGCGTTCCACAAAAAAAAAAAAAAAAAAAAAAAAAAACGAGTGCGGAAGGATTGAGGGAGCTGTGGGAGAAGGTTTGTTCATAAGAGGACGGCTTATGTCGATCAGGTAAGCTACTTGCAGGATTAGGGAGAAAACATACTGAAGCCATATGGATAGACAGGAGGAAAGGCAAACAGGTTGATGGATGTTAACGGGTTGAGAAAATGAAAGAGGAGGCGGGGAGAGGGTGGTGTAGATACGCGCTTCCTCTTTTTTTTTTTTGTCCGGTTTGGCGGTTCAGCGTTCAGGCACTTGATCGGTTCGGTCACTTCGTCGCCGATTAATCTGGGACAAGAACAGATGGACGGTTTCGAAAGAACGCAAAAAAGCAACAATGAAAGGAAAGAAAGAAGGCGACAGAAAAATACGTCAAGATGGATGCAAGATTTGACCGGGATTGGATGTGCCGAAAGCTAGCCTTTTTACCACTTGGGTTTCCCCGAGGCGGATGCCAAAGTCAATATGGATTATAAATAAAGAGGTGAGCTCTGCTGGAGAGAAGGCAACGTGCTGCAACGTGTAAGTGCAAGATGCAAGGCCTTTGAAACCAAAGGGGAGGAGGGTTGTTTCGCGCGAAGATGAAAAGACGAGGAAAGAAGACAAAAAAAGCGGAATATTAAGCGCAGGGAAAGGGGGAGTACTGGGGGGTTACGTTAGAAGATCCGGAGGACAACGTTCCGGAGAACAGGCAACGGAGCGGAGAAGAGAGGAGAAGAGAAGTCCCAGCGAGAGAAGAGCAGAGAGAGAACCCGCGGGTTATTTGGTGATGAGGTTACAGAACCAAAAGGAAAAGGGATCCGAAGTTGATTCTGGCGAAGGTTGAGGCTCGGATCACGTGGTATGATTAAGTCATCCGCTTGATGGGGACTGATGCGCAGTGCGCATGAGTGGAGCATTGCATTACCGCATAAAAGCAGGGCAGGTTAGGAGCTCTATGAGCTTGCAAAGCGCCTGGCTAGAATAGCATCGTAGTAATTCAAAACAAACGCCTCAACTTCTAAATGCAGACGATTGATCGAAAGGGACTTGAAATTGACCCAAATAGAACAGTAATGATGTTATCAAGATTAATACTGTTCAAGAATTTGAACTTTCAATTGCACAATTGAAATGTAAAACAGACACCGGAATCAGGAAGTCAGAAAAGCCAGAAGAATGCACAGGCTGATTTGGCGCATAAAGAGTGGAATCTATAAAAGCGCACGACCGACAAAGGTAAAAAAAGCGAGGGGGGAAATGAGTGAGTGCAGCATTGGGTGAGACTAAATAAACATGCTCACCCATATAGAAAATGCACTCTTGAAAGGGAGAGAAACATGTTTTTTTTATTACTCAGGATCTTAATATTGGCGACTCCACCGTTGAAGATTAACCCTTTGTTGGCATAGCGGTTCGTCACTTACATAGAGTCCCAATGTCATACATACCTACTCTACGCAGGAGGCAAAGAGGGCAACACAAAAACAAAGAGAGGGAGGAGGAGGCTTCGCATGTGCAGTACATAAATGCGGAGAATAACGGTAATAATAGTGATGACGATGGTGATGATAATGCAAATATGTAAAAAGGAATTTTTGCTTTGGGTTTTGAAATTCTTGTCTCATCGCGATATATGTATTCCTTGTTCCTATCTCTCTCCCATCCGCCCTTTCTTGCCATATTGCCTTGATTCATATATACTATTTCCAACCTCTCCAAACCAAGTTCATGACCCCTTTTACCGCGTGTCAGATTACTTTCCTTCATAAAAACAACAACAGAATCAAAAAACTGCTCAAATACATCCATGGGTAAATAAACAAGTACTAGTATATTTTCATATTAGATAGCGTCTCCTTACACGCACCCTACTCCGCGCGAGAGATGATAGCCTCCACATCATCCTGCTTAACCACAACACCACCCTCCGAACAGCGCGCTTTTGTCCGCAATTCACTGCACAAGCTATCCACGTCAATCTCGCCGTTGCGGAATTTCTCCATCGATTGTAACCGGTCCCTAGATTGTGAGGTGTTAGACACAGAGTTGGACCGTGAGGGCATCAATGGCGGTGGATGGTAGATAAAATAGTAATAGAAATAATAAAATATACTAATCGCATACCATATCTTTGTGCAAGATAACACCTGCGAGGGGTCCTCTGCTGGCACAACCTTCTCATCATCCTTCCCCTCGACAACGTTATCGATTTGTTTGAGCAGGTCATGTTTCTGCGGCGTTGTGGGTGCCAAGGTGGTTGTGGCATTACCGTTGCTCAGCTCATTGAGTGAATCCAGTGAACCTCCAAACTCGGGAAACGGCAGCGCGTCGTTGAAGAAATTTCCAAAGTCTTGTGAGAGAACCGCGTCTTGGGGATCGCGGTAGTCACCGAACAAGACAGGGTCAAATTGGCCGCCATTTTGTTGGGCGAGCCAGTCGATCCCTAACAGGCCATCTCCTGGGAAGTTGATGTTGTTGTTACTGCTGTTATTGGCGTTGTTGTTATGATTGTTATGATCTGGAAGTTTGGGAAGACGATTAGAATCTGACAAGGCAGCAGGAACTGGGTTCTCAGCGCAACCGCAGGCCCGGCCAAGCTTTTCGTAGAAAGATTTCTCACCTTCTCCCTCCGGATGATTTCCGTTTTGTTCATTAATTGTGTTCAATCCGGACTCCGCAAGTTTCCCAATTGATGGTGAGCTCACACTGGGTTCTGGCGATGTACCTATAGATGAGAGATGCTGAGATTCTGAAGAGGCGGAGGGAGAGGCGGAATTTGAAGCGTTGGAACTGCCGTAATTCTGTATTTGATACGTTGCATAGTTGTTAGAATTGGTGCCAGATCTAGTACTAGTATAGGATAAACCCGTGTTATTTCTAGACGGGCGGCCTGGGTAGTTGTCTAAAGACCCATTGATGTTTTCTATGCCAGTCGTGTTTCGGCGTTGTGATTTGGCGGTGTCTGCTGAATGCATACTATCGGGCGTTCGCACAAATTGAGGGGTATTTCTAAGGTTAAAATTTTGCGGTTGTGATGCGACGTTTGCGCTTTTGAATGAGTTTACACTAGTTGCGGGTGTCCTGTAATCATATCCAAGAATGGTCGGAGATGCGCTTCCACGCTTGGCTTGATGGGATGGCGCCTTTGGTAAACCATCGCCAAACATGTGAGAACCAGGGAGATCGCCAAATTTGGGGAATTGGAAGGAGAAGTCATTGCCATTGAGAAGGGAATTATCTCTATATTCCGAACCACGCATTCTAGAGCTCGTCGTCGGCAGCAAACTGGTTCCACCGTTTACCCATGGCAGACGTTTGCGATACTCCTTCACTTCGCCCTGGAGCCTTTCAACTTGAGCACGAAGAAGTTTATTTTCAGTATTCGTCGACTGGGAAATCTTTTCCAGCTCTTCCACCTTTGTTTCGAGATCCTTGAGATGTTTCTCTTTTCGTTCCCGGAAAGCTCGTTGAGCCGCTCGATTTTGCGCCTTACGTTTCTACCACGAGGATATCATTAAGCAAAACAGACATAACTATTTCTTACCAAAGGATGACCCCTCCGGGAATTGATGAAAGGTGAACGTTAGGAGGGTAGATAGGGATGGGGGGGAAGGTATCAAAGCACATACGGTAGTTGGCTCCGACGTCAACGGCTTTCGGCCAGGCTTCTTAGCCATTTTGTCATCGGTCTCTCTTCGTTTCTTTCCAACCTCCGCCTCCTCATTCCCGTCAATGCTTTTCCTCTTTTCCCCCTGTTCGATATCGTCACCATTTGGTGAAGGCCCAGGGAGATCCCCAATCAAATCCTCACGTGGGTCAAAATCCACGTCAAGGTCGAAACCCAAAAAGGGGCTCCCTTCAAAACCTAGCTGTGCAATGTCAAGAGGCTCATCCGGTGGGGATTCAAATATATCCCGGTTGGATATCCCAGTATTGTCAAAAGAGTTAACTTGCGGAGAGGATGAGTTGGGCCGAGAGTCTGGAAATTTGGCTTCCGATGGGGGATTAGGTTGAGACTGGCCGTTGGCCATCTTGGCGGTTTTATCGCCAGAGGCAAGTGCTGCGAGGAGAAGGTCCTGTTGGTCCGGTGACAGATACAGACTGCGTTGATAGAGGGAATCGAAATCCGACATCGCCAACGTATCCGTACACAGAGTATCTCGTGAAATTCAACGACTCAACAGCAAAGACTATTGGAATTAGGCTGTTGGAAGAAAAGAGGATTGTAAAAGAGGAGAGTTTAAAACTTTTTCAATAAGAGGTTGGCTTGGAGGGAAACTAGTGAAGATGATCAAGCTATGGCCATCTGCCAAGGTGGGCAAATATCAGGCGTCAGACGCAATCGAGCAGCTTTCGGAAATATCTAACCCGACAATAGTTTAGAAGGTAGGTGTTAAGAGGCGTGGAAAGTTCGTTGAAATCGGAGTCCCTGGGGCGCAGATGGCACAACAAAGCACGCTGGTAAAAGTTCTGTTGGGAGGCGAGTCCGGGATAGAGAAAGAGGGGAAATCCGGGTAGTACGGAAATTTGTCCAAGCAGAGGTCGGACAGAGAGGTTGTTGAAGGGAGGACGAGGAGATGTGAAGAAAGAGAGGAAGAAGGAAGACGAGCTGGAATTCTTCTTTCCCTCGCTTTCCGCGGGGGTGCCAGGAGGAAGATCGCTCAGGCAGTTGAGGCTATGACGCAAGCGAAGGAATGGAATTAATCCGAGGCTAGTTTTTGAAGGCAGAAGAAACAGGCCAATGACGAGATATTCCCTAGGGGTACTAGCTGAGAATGGATGAAACAGAGAAAATGGGTTCCAGAGGGCCGTCTCTGGAGAGAACGGAGGGACGTTCCCAGGCTTGTTCCAGACGAATGCGATGGGAGGCAATGAAGAGCTGAGCTGAGATGGACCTGAGCAGCTCCAGGGCTTATGCTGCTACTAAGGGCAGTGACGGGGCTAAGCAACGAGGGTATGGTTCGATGGTGTGGGAGAGGGACAGAATGAAGAATGAGGAATGGGGAATGAGGGATGATGATTGATGATTGATGATGCCGAATGATGGATGTGCGAGGAGGAGCAAGAGAGCACGCTCTACGCTTTACAACTTCCCAGCGGCTGAGGCCTGAGGCCCGGATGAGGGACTACCGGCCGCAAAAGCAGCACCGCGGCCCAGACCAGGCCCATTGGCCAATTGGAGGACATTGAGGGGTCGACGATCGCGGTCGATTGGCACGACAGCGGGGGCCGCTAGGTGACATCGGGCAATTGCTTCGTGCCGGTTTAGAGGCGCTGCCTGGTGATTATAAATCCAGCCGTGGGGGAGGTCGTATCCGGCGTCGGATTCCCCGGGCTTCCCTGGGCTTCCCCGGGCCCTTCCCCAGGCCATTCCCTGGGCCCTTCCCTGGACCCTTCCCTGGGCCTCCGTAGCCCGATCGGTGGTTCGCGCCTTAAAAGGAGCGGACTCCCACAGATCGCGGTGCAATGTTCCGTGAGATGTTGGAGCTTGGAATTCACCATCTTGGTCGTCCAGGATTCAAACAAGGCGTCGGCTTCAGGCTTCAGGCTTCGGGTTTCAGGCTTCAGGCTTCAGGCTGTAGGTTGTCGCATCGCTGATCAGTCCCCTTTGCCATTGCCATTGCCCCTCAGGACTCCCTTGGACGGACTTCTCTTTGTTTCTGCGTCTTTCCCCTTGGAAACTTTTTCACCCCTTCTAGCGCCACGCCTTTTTGCAGCTGGGGGTCTCCACCTACGTCAGCTTTCTACCGCAGAGAAACTTTAGGAATGACTCAAGCCTTTGGTTCCAGCTTTCGACCGGACAGAGTTGCCCCGACTCCGATGCCGTTCAGACACGAGCCCCCAATGAGAAAGCAGCCTCTTGTCCGGCAAATTCTCAGCCCGTGGTCTGACGGCACGGGAAAGCCTCTGTACGGGGTGTGACTGTGGCCGGGAAGAGCGCCTCGTTTTCGAATGCTACGATCAGGCATTTGTCTTCTCTGAATGTCACATTTCTCAAATGGCACTTGTCTCTACTTCTGTACTTTTTCTGCATGTTGAACGTGGATAGGGAATGGAAACTCAAAATTCGCAACCATGGCAAATGCAGAGCCATCAACGAGCTTAAACTTTTTTGATAAGATAGTTACTAACGTGGTTAATCCACCACTTGGCGCTTCCAATGCTCCGAGGCGACGCTATTTTTCAAACATATGCAGTTATCTCAACAACGATATAGACTGAATATATCATATCATATAGCTAATTCTAAAATGTTTGTTGAGCTTCATAATCCATTCAGAACGTGAGGCTCTTGATGAAATTGACAAATTCAAGCTGCAAATAGTTCAGTCACCAAAGCAGTAGCGGATTGCAATGTCATCCAATTCTTGCTGAGGGGGGCTTCTGATATTGCTCTGGAAAACACAATTTAGTCACCGTTCTGGGAAATTGAGATGCGACATTTTCTGATTAGAAAGAATATTTTCTAAGACTTCATTCAGTTTCTTATATCAATCATATCTTCAGTGTTGGAATAGTATTCCACTAGAGCTGTTGATTGATAGTACAGTACGGAGTACATGTATTACAATAACTATATGCCATCATTTGTTCGATTGTGCTGTATGTATGCCGAATGAATTAATTGAATGGATGTAGCCTTGAGGTAGTCCAATTCATGCTGTAGATTGAGGTCACGATACAGAGAGCGGGTGAGTGAACAGTTTAAGGAGCAGCATCATTGGTGTCCTTTTGCCCCCAGCTTCCCCTCCAAGTCCATTTACTTTCTTTGTATATTTTCTCTTTCTTGCCCTTTTTTTGCCTCTCTCTTTCGCTCGTCTTATCTTCTTAAGTGCCCAGGTTTCATTTATCCTACCTATCGTAAAAACCTCATGGCATGTTGTTCTCCTGCCATGGGGGTTAGACTGGCCGTGTGACCATGCATGGGACTGGGACTAAATTTTTCCTCAGTCCCATTATCAAATATCTTAGTCCTGGTCCCATATATGGTTTATCAAATTAATCACTTTACACTGTTTGTATTATAAATCTAGTCCCAGATCATGTTCTTCTTATAAATTACTGATTCTGATATGATTTACTCTATCCGTAATCTGTATATAATATAATGCCATGAGCGCTACCAAAAATCGTTACCTATCAAAAGAAGTTTAGTGTATTTATGCCCTAGTCCTATTTTGAACTAGTAATGGTAGATAGGTTGGCAGCGATAGGTAATATTGGCAGCAGTACAGATGTAGACAGGTTGGCAGTGCTGCAGTGGCAGATAGGGGATCTAATAGCAAGCCATTGAATAAGCAAGATAGGGGTAATACCTCCACCAATCATATCATCAGATTGATATCTAGATAGGTATTATAAAATCATCAGGATGGGACCAAATATCAAGATCTGTTAGTTCCATTCCGATCATGTGAGGCTTAAATCTGATCCTTTTACACTCCATTTTCTGAAAATTTTGATCTCATTACACTCCCATTCTGATCCTGGTCCCAACTTAAAATCACGCCAAGAAATGGACTGGGACCAAACCAAACCAAACCAAATGTGTAATTCATGGTCCCACCGGTCAAGTCTACATGGGGGTGTGTTGTTGTATGTAGTAAATTAATCTATTAGGTCAGCCAACGCGAGGTGCATTTCTCAACGCATTTTTTGCGGAAGAATATGACATTATCATTGAAGATTCTTCAACTAATTAAATTACAAAGTGGCCCCCCAATTGAAGAAACCCCATCGTCCATCGAAAGGAAAAAATCCTAGCTAATAACTTAAAGTTATCAAGGACCCTTTCTCTTCCAGTCAATCACGCCATTCTCTTTACCATCAAAGAAGAATCAGGCACTATCAAGACACCGGATGAACTTACTACCCCCTAATTACTTTTTCTTATTTCCTTCCAGACTGAGGAGGGGCGGAATAGCTTCTTCATTATCCCCTCACTAACCGCATTTGGCCCTGAGGGTAGAAGGTTGTTGGTATCAGGGTGAACGATCGGGTCGTTGGGTTTTCGCTTGAAGCATTTGCCTCCTTGTTTAAAATCGCTACCATCGTAGGCTCCCAGCGCCCTCAACCCATTTGACATGCAGGATACATCATACCCGCGCTCGAGCATCGACTTGCCACTGCTATCGTAAAGATATATCGCACCTGTTGCAGAAAATATTTCATACCATGGTGATTTGACGTTGTAGGGCATCGTCGGCCAGCATGTATCCCGTGAGGTGGCGTTTATCCAAGTATCGGTGTAGTAGAATCCGTCGGCAAGCAAGGTGGTTGCAGCGGTCATGAGTGAGCTGTCCGGAGCGTCGCCTGCAGAAAAGATAAATTGATAGTCTGGCGCACTATCACTGGCGCCGATACCATCATAGTTGAGGACGAGCAGATGGCGAACATGGCTTCGTAGGCCCGGAGTCAGACGACCAAACTTTGTCACCATGGAATCCGCCGAAATTTGGGCGTCACTGCAATGGCAGAGGGCCCAGGGGTCCTGATCCGGACAGTCTGAGTAGGTGACATTGTAAATATTCAGGTTCTCAGCCTTACACCACGGATCGGGTCCGCCCATCTTAGGTATTTGAGATAGCTTCCAGCAAAGCTCAGGATAGCCATCAGACTTGTCCCATTGAACCACTGTTGCACGAGGTGCCGGAACAGGGTCGACATCGAGTACCTGTAGTCCATCCGGGAATGCGACAGGCCTAATGTATTCCTTAGTTATTGAAACTCATCACTGACAACATTTCTTCGCAAGGGAATCATAATAGTGGTTTACACGTTGCGTACTTACTTGTACTTGGAAATGTTGGGTGGCACCTTATTCGGACATTCGCCCGGCGCATCCCATCTTGCATCCAGATACGGCTTCAGAAAGTCGAGCTGTTTTTGCATGCAGCTTGCGTCCAAAGGAGGACTTTTGACGAGTTTTAAATACGCCACGACTATCAAACCGGCCTCTAGAGCACTTTGATATTCACCCTCCTTTTCAATTTTGTCTGCAGCGGGTTGATCAGCTACACAGCTGTCAGCAGCAACAGCCTCTTCAAACTCGTCTTCAGGGATGCCAGGCGATCCGATCCGGAGTGCTGTCACCATCATTCTGAACTCATCGTATGGTGCAGGTCTTGCTGCAAAAACCACAGAATTCTCATAGGCCGCTCGCATGCTGAAGCCTGGCCTCATTACCGTGAGCAGAAGATCAGATATCACACCACGGGCACTTGACGGGAGACGCCCAAGCAAGTCAAATGTGGCCTCTTTGGTTGTCTCCGCCTTGGCGCAGTGGCCTACAAGCCAGGGCTCGGGGCACTGTAGACTCGGAAAATTAGCGAAATAAATGTTATAAAGGGAGGTGCAAAGGAATATAATTGCTTTCTCTCACATCGATGAAAGTGACATTGTAGACAGTAAGGTCATTTTTGCAATAGAATTCGCTGTCTTCGTCCTCAAGGGTATCACGCCAAAGTGGGTTAAGTGGCACCACTTGGTCAACTGCAAATAAGCAGGAAAGAAGTCAGCAGATGGTTCCTACCCGCCCTCCCAGCCCACCCCCAAGGTGCTACTCCACGCTACAACTAGCATATAATCGCTGAGATGTAGCTCGATTAGAAGAAGAAAGGAGACGGTTGAAGTATTTACCCTCAGCTGTAGTCCATTTCGTCAAACTGTACTTCTGCGCAGCCGGTAGAACAGCATCGATCTTGGGAAGCAACTCATCGACGGAGTTGAGGAGTGGACGTTTGACAACCTGGGCGCTTGCCAGCCCAAGCAAGGTCAATTGGCACAGAGCGGTAATCACCATATTGGCCACCGTAGAATTTGCCTAGTTACGAGGCAAGAGGAGTTGATGGGAATGTGCCCCGTATGGATTTCAAGATCCAAGAGTAGAGGTGTAGGTGAGAGGAGGCACACCTTCAGGGAACGAGGACGAGACTTAATCCATGGAGGATCCAGCGGGGTATAAAAGGAACTTTGTGAAGAGCCTCGAAATTGCAAGATGCAGGGGATTGTTCTTCACAAATGCATGGCCGTCCCAGATGCATTTCCCTCTCTCTGGCCCGGGAACATGATCGCAAATTGGGCGAATGACACGAAAAGCTGATCTTATGAAAGGTCGAGAAACGAATGCAACGCCCGGCACATCTGGCAGGCGAAGCTGTAACATTCTCCAGGTTAATTACTGACAGAGATTCGTATAAATAGTTAATCACAGCCTTGACCAGTATCGTTTCATAAGCTGTGCCGAATCGTGGACTGCTAGAGAGGCGAAAACACAGAAGCAGCCATCCTTGCCACATAAATGGATTCCTCTCGCTTTGTTGTGGGGTCTGTGAGCAGTATTTAAGGAGTAAGCATTATCAGGATGGGATATTCGGCGACAATTGAGTCGGGAGTCAGGGATAGCCGCTTCCGTGGGGTAATTGATGAGGACGAGGCTATTGACATGATGGTATCTCGAAAAAGTTATAAAAACGAAAATCAAAGCAAGCGGCAAACTCGAAGAAATAGTAGTAGCAGAAGACGTTCATCTACAAAAAGGAAAAAACAAGGAGGAAGCCGATAGTTTAGCCAGCATGATCCTACAGCGCAATGTGCTGCACTTCTATTTTCCGTATAACCACTAATACTCCAACACGGGCATCCAATCTCCGCCAAAACCGCCACTGCCCGTGCCTGTCTGACCAGCTGACGTGCCCAATCTCGACCAGGTTCCCGGATTTATGAGGAGCCTTGGTTTCAAAATTGCGGGCTAGAAACAAACAGCTTTGTTTTAACCAACCATCTATCTGCTGCGTCAAACAATGATATGAAATGAAAATGCCATTTCTGGAGCTGTGCACTCCGTATGATGCCCAGGCCTAGTGGCCTGTCCTCCCTAGATGTGTGTAGTGGGTTCAGTGATATGCATGTAATATATTGATATAGCGCTGATGAGACTTTTGAAATGCGTCTCCGTAAAACAGAGGACCACACCAGGTTACACGTCGGCTGACCCCTCGTGTAGTCTCGAGGACACACCTACCGTTGAACCAACCCTTAACTTTTTAACTAAGCAATCTTATCGCTGCTGGAAGTCATCTGTCAAGGGCGTAGTAACTATGGTTTTGGAATAGGACCTTTAAAAAAAAAGTGGAGCCCGCTTTGTAGAAACGAGGCTCAACCGCATTAAGCACTCACTGTTGAGTGTAACCTTTCAGATACATTATTTTAGATACCGTAGCGTAGATATTAGGATGCCGAGTGAGGTAAGGAATGTTAGAACTGAAGTAATTGATAATTTATAGATGTCAAGAGTAGTGATGTTATTGTAAGAGGTATGCTACAAGGGTAGTTACAAGAGCAGTGTGAAGTACGCACGAAGATATTAATAAGGTAGCAATCTCTTATAACTATTCAAAGCCTATCGCTGATGTTCTATGCCCTTCTATCACCACGTAGCTATTTTCTAATATAGATACTTCCGTTGCTCCTATTACAGTTATTTAGAATGAATGTGAGTTCTCAGATCAGACAATAGTATTTGATTCATTTAATAAGATATTTATGAGAGTGATGAAAGATTATCAGTTGGAAAATCTTCTATCAGGGAAATAGATTCTCAATAGTAAATTGAAGCAGATTAGTTAACTATATAAAAGTATAAATGCTGACTCTGCAAGAGAATCGGAGTTTCCAACCAGTTTTGTTTCTCCACGAGTACCATGAGTCTCTTCATCAATTCCACCGGTGGTCATTCACATTGCCCTGAGCCAACCCTAGGGCCAGAAGCAGGTTTTTTTTTTTTTTTTTTTTTTTTTGGTTTCATATTCATAGATGTGCTGTGCGCTAGTCTGTAATAGGAAGTATCGGATTCCGCTAACTTTTTTGGCCAGCTTGATGATCATCACGGGACTCTCTTGCCTCACCCATCATATCATTGTCGGTGGTCGCATTGACGCTCAACAGTTCTGGCCCAGGCTGCTTTTGTATACCTCTGCTAGGAAGCGTCAGTCTCCATTAGAGTTGCTTCGTTTCCTGTTTTCTTTTTACCCACCAGTCGCTGTTTACATGGGTGACGTCCAAAAAATGAACACAGAGCTCGCCTCCCTCGAGGCTGAAGTGAAGGAATTCAAGGTCCAGGTATGTTTCTCGTAGTTTCATTCCCTTCTTCGAATTCCCAAGGTTCCTCCGCGCTTACGAATCCAGAGACACGCTTTACGTGGTACTAATATATCCTATAGCTTGAGGCAGTTCAATCGAGTTTGCAGGTAGACCCAGATAATGCCGAACTGCAGGGACTGAAGACGGAGCTTGAAGAATTCATATCCCTCACGGAACAATCCATCTCAGAGCTACGACCCTCTCCACAGAAGCCGAAATCCTCCCCTCCTCCTGCAAAAGAAAAATGGTCGAAAGAGAACCACCCGGCATACCAAGCGGGTTACCGAAAACCCACCGTTGAGCCCACTCCTCCCGAAGAACCCCAGCCCTCACCTCCGGTCTCTTTATCTGTAAATGATAATGTCCTAGCCCGATGGGCCTCCGGAGATAACACATTCTATCCCGCCCGCATCACATCCATAACAGGCTCATCCACAAACCCCATCTACATTGTTTCTTTCAAGTCATACGGGACAACTGAAACCCTGACTGCGAAAGACATTAAACCCATCATTGACACGCGAAAACGCAAGGCTGATGGACTATCAGGCTCCGTATCCCCACAGACGCTTCCGGCCAATTCGAGCGTAATTTCTGCTGCTGCAGATATCAACCCAGCTCTGGCTACCCAGGCGCGCAAGGAGCCAAGCAAGGCAGGCGACGGCCCCATGCGCCCAGCTAAGGTCCCCCGAAAAGTCAGAGCCAATCGGGAACTGGAGGCTGGGAAGAGCAAATGGCAGGATTTTGCGGCTAAGAGTAAGCTCGGGAAGGCTGGGAAGAAGGAAAGCATGTTTCGGACTCCGGAAGGGATCAATGCTCGAGGTGAGAATTTTCTCTACCCCACCCCTTTTCTAAAATATATATACGCTCATTTGCTGAACTCTACACTCCATGCTACATATTTCATGGAAATTCGAATCAATCACTGACTCTCTTCTTTTTCATTTTTCCCCCTTGATGTAGTTGGTTTTACTGGCTCTGGCCAACAGATGCGTAAAGATCCAGCACGAAGCCGTCATATCTATCAACAAGCCGAAGACGATTATTGATTACGCTCGATTTTCATACAGTTGGTTCGAATGGGTTTTCTACGAGAGCAGTCTTCCCCTTACTTTCCTCGGAAAATATCTCCTTCGTTAAAATCCCTTGTCTCCCATGCCTGTTGCGGCGAGACTTCAATTAATATAATTTCGCTTATCCCTTCTCGTCTTTAATTATTTGGCATTTCTCATCGCTGACTTTGCATCTTGGTATCTTGAGCAGATTCCCTAGTTTGTTACCACACCAATCCGATGGCAGGGAGCCTCACATCAAAATATTCGACTAATCTTTTTCTTGCTTCAGAAGGCGTTTGTAGAAATGGTAGTGCCTTCCCCTCCCCCCTACCTCTCGATAGATGCATTGCCGCTACTCCATCTTTTCCAATTTCATTGTCTCATTTCATTTCATTTTTTTTTTTTTTTTCATTTTTAATGAATTTATCTGATCAAATGAAATGCACGACTTTTTCCTGTTTTAGTCGACAAACTGTTTCAATTATTGTACTGGATTGAAAAGGGCCTAACGGAGCGTAACCCCTCCGGTTTGCTTGCATGGGGAAAGTAATATACGCGTTGTTATTAGCTTGGGGACCCACGCCAGAGGATGGTATGTAGGTAGTGTTTCTGGTCCATAATAATTGAAATCGACGAAATAGGATAAGCAATGCGCGAGGAGATGAATATATCCCAGGCGGCCTCATACCGACTATGCCTTTATTTCTATTTCCCAGGTAATGCCGGCAACGAAAGATGTACCGTACCATGGATACATTTGGGTAATATATTAGCCGTCTTCCACCCGAAGTCCTCCCTCCTCAGACCGTGCGAGGTTTGAGGTTTGCCGTCAGGGGCAATGTCGGTAATGCGATACGTGGGTGGTCTTCAGTTTATTTCTGCCTTTGCATGCGGATATATTTTTTTTGTTGAAGCGCCCCGATGCCGGAGGGTTCACAAATGGGATAGCAAAAAAATCCGTCGAGTGCCAACTAGTTTACATGATGTCGAACATATCGAGCTGGATTCCCCCCTGAAACTGCATGTCCCTCACTTCTATATGACAAATCAAGACAAATGATAGAAACTAGCGTTCTAACAGCAAGCAATCACTTCAAACATAACGAGTAGCATGGAATATAATTAACACGATTCATACTAGTCTAAACAGACATCGGATCTGTAAGGTTTCTTCCTTGTTGATAGCTCTTCAATTAGGCGATGGGAAAACCTTTTTAAGGTTTAATAAGAGCGAGAATAAGTGTCGTCGGACGATTACCGTTGCCCATTGTTCATACTGTGGAGCATTCCACTCCTTCGAAGATTTATACGTGTAGAGGATAAATGCCGTTGTCGGATATGGCGTTGCATCGACAATAGAACATATAGACATCAGTAAGCCGGTACTCGATAAATGGAGAGCAGGCATAGATATAATAATCTAACAATAAGGAACGAAATATTAATGGCCTCTATCCTATTTCTTAACTCCGAAAGAGTCTGAGTCCATCCTCTTCAACATCCTCCTCATCGTCCATAACCTTGTCCTCATCCTCATCATCCTCACCCAAAACCGCCCGCGCACTTCTCCCCAGCAAGGAAGCGAAGAACTCCCCCCTGGCGCGATCTCCCCATGTACCTCTGTCCTCTGGAGGCATGAAATTCTGCAGTTTCTCATGAACTGTATACCGCATCTTACGGCCCTTGGATGCCTTGGTATCCACAGATCTTTTAACCTTATCCTTGCGCATCCCAGTGGTGGGGTGGATAGCAAGGCGAGAGGGAAGCTGCATCTGAAGTGCTTCGACGCCGCTGTTGGCTGACATTCGTTCCTCCACAAGGTCGCGGAGGAGAGCCTGATAGAAAATAGAGTCGTCGTAAATCTCGTTAAGCTCGTGTGAGGCGCTAGAAGTGCCGTTGGGTTGTTTAAGTTGTTGGACTTTGTCCGTCATGGTGCGTTTGGACGGGTGACTATCCAGTTCTGTTGCAATGTGGGCATCCAGTACGGAAGTTATTGTTTGCTGGTCAACTGCTCCGTGATTCATTAATTTACCTCTGGCGTTCGGCAGTGCTGCCCTTGAGCCACGTATTTTTAATGCCCATTTATCCAGGACTGCGCGGCGGTGGGGCCGTGACTGTGCTTCGATTTCTTCCATGCGGTTCCAGATATCTGCCGACGAGGTGGAGGCACAAGGATGCAGGCCTCGTTTTCGTTTTTTAGAAGAGATGCTGCTAGTTTGGGCATCGACAAGTGCATGTCGAAGATCTTCGATCGTGCTCCAAAGGGCCAGTGCCGCAGCTTCGGCAGACTTGATCGAGGCCTGATCAATCGCGTTATCATCCTTCAACGTAGACGGTAGACCGTTCAGAATTGTAATGCCCTTCTGAAGTTTGATACGTGCGTTCAGTATGGCACCGAACGCCGACCGCTGTCGCTTGATCGCACTCCCCTTTGCAGCATCTGCCTTCGCAGCTTGAGATAATGACGCTGCGACAGTTTTGTGATCAGAAACCATGAGTCGCCTAATTTCAGCGCGATCGTCTGATGCGGCCGGCGCGCTCGTTTCGTCATCATTGCTATCCCCAAATTCTTGATCGTCTTCAGAATCAGTTACTCCATCTAGCTCACCACCAGATCCTAGCCCATTATCCATATCCTCAGATTCTGCATCAGAACTATCTTCTCCCACTCGTCCGTTCTCCGATTCGTCCAGCTCATCAGCTGACTCGGACATAACCTCGTCGCTTGTATCCTTGCGGAATGTATCGTCTTCGCTCCCGTCGCTTTCAAGTGCTTCTCTACTAACTCGTGACCCAGCATATTCGCGTCCGAGAGACACTCTTTCCGGTTTGCGGAGCTTGCTCTTTCTGTTGGCAGTGTCAGCCAGAAATTTATCAGTCAATGATGGTTGAGAGTGAAATCAGACCCACTCACCCAACAGATATGTAATGCTCCCGGCCGGCGTTAGCATTACCGTCCTCCGCTCCAGATGATTGATTGTCGCTGCTTTCTTCGCCGTCATTTAAGTCTTCTGGGTCAAAGTCTATACATATAGCTCGGCTGTCAGTTACCAGCACAGACCAAGAGAATTTTTGCACAGTATGAGCGCTCACCTTTCGGAGTTGGATCTTGTAGGTCAGCAATTTGCTCTGCTAGAGACTTCATCCGATCATGTCTCTTTGCCATGATTACTGTTTTGACGGGGCAAGTCTCGCCGTATGGCAAAAAAACGGGGTGTGGAGTTGTGATCCCTTTTTTTTCCTCCTCACATATTATTAACATGATTATATATTTTTGGCTTAGCGGGCAATAAAACTTCCGTGGGCTTCGGCAAAGCAGGCGGCATTACCGAGTCACATGACCAATATCAACCTCCTAAAAGCCCAGCAGCGACCAACTGTATGCCCACAAAAACATGACGGAGATTTGAACTGGGGTCAGATTCAGCTATCATGATGTGATCATACGCCAGCATGAAGGCAAATCAGAGTCAATTACCACTAACCAAAATGCGTCGCCACTTTTTTTCAACGCTACGACCCCTTCATCATGACAATCCGCTGGTACATCTTTCATGTTCTTAATATTATCTTGTCCGATTCTGATGTAATAAGTAGGGCTTGCCCCGATCTGGAACTCCTCCATCGTTCCCTCGTCGACGAGGTCTCCCAGAAAAGAGGAAAATTCGGGATGTCAACAAGGTTGTTGCTGTCTCTTCCGCTAAGGGGGGAGTAGGAAAGTCCACAATTGCTGGTGCGCCACACTGTTGGGGTACGTTTTGTTCCTAGGGAACAATTAGCTGAGTATATTTACAGTAAATATTGCTCTGGCTATGGCCCGTCGGGGTATTCGTACCGGAATTCTCGACACCGACATTTTTGGCCCTTCCATACCGACCCTCCTGAACTTATCTGGAGAACCGCGCCTTGACGAAAGTATGACCCTTTGTAATCCCCTGAGATCAATTTGATCTACTAGACTAATGCAGATTAACTATGTTTCTAAAACTTCAGATAATTGTCTCATCCCGCTTACGAATTACGGCCTCAGATCCATGTCAATGGGCTATCTCCTTCCTCCTCCTCCTGCCGACGCCAAACATCTTACAGACGATCCAACCTCACCCCTAATGGATACAACTCCCATATCGTGGCGTGGCCTGATGGTTACCAAAGCAATGCATCAGCTTCTACACTCGGTATCCTGGGGTCCTCTCGACATCCTCATCCTCGACCTGCCTCCAGGGACGGGCGACGTACAACTTACCATTGGCCAGGAAATTATTCTCGACGGAGCCGTAATCGTATCAACGCCTCAGGACATTGCTCTACGTGACGCAGTGCGAGGGTTTGGCTTGTTTGAAAAGTTGCATGTTCCCGTCTTGGGCATGGTTAGGAACATGGCGTATTTTGCCTGCCCACATTGCGGCAAGGAGACTAAGATATTCTCCAGGAGAGGACTGTCGCTGCCCCCTAGTGATGATCTAGAGGCGGGGCACGCGCATGGTTTTGAATTACACAATGGTGGTGGGGTGGTGGCAGCTTGTAAACGGCTCGGGATAAACTTCTTGGGTGACATTCCGCTTGATGCGCGAGTGTGTGAAGATGCGGATAGGGGATATCCCACAGTTGTAGCGGAAGAGAGCGACCAGCAAAGCACGAGGAGAAATGCGTTTATGAATGTCGCCGAGCAAATTGTGCGCAAGGTTGGGTTGGAATGGCGATAACAGAATACAGCCGTTCTTGTTGGTAAATAATTTGTATTTTTATAATCACATTTCGTCATGTCATTGTCTCAAACATAGTGACAACGAGGCCTTCTGCGAAGGTCTCTTCGGCTAGCTAATATCTCGTTTACATAGACCTGAATACGATACCCGCAGCTCAATAGTCCACTCCAACTCCGAAAATAGCGATCAATAAATAGCATGGCTCTCAAAAGGGAATGAAAAAGAAATAAAAATTGTGAACTACAGCAATACCCGTACCATGCGAGAAATAAACGGCAGAAAACGAAAGGGGAGAGACGAAAGCAAGAGAATAAGAATGAATGAGTGTAAAACAAGAACAAGTCCCTAGGTAAAACAACATGGCTTTGTGAGCCCTGCCTTGGCCTGGTATTATACTAAGAGTCGCTTTTGCTTTTGAGAAAAGCGCGATGAAATCTCTACCTGGGAAATATCATGGCCCCAATGTCTAAAGATATTACTCGTCAAATTCGAAGTCATACTTCAATTTCTTGAGTTTGCTGGGGTTGCACCCCTGGGCAGTATCCCCGCGGGCGTCGCCCCGTAGCTCGGTGTCCTCTTTAACAGGCAACTGGTCGTCAACGGGCGTGGTTTTTTCATTCCTATCAACGCCAGAAGGATCGCTAGTGCTTTGCAGGTCATTCTGTTCGGGCGTAAATGGGTCAGGATTTGTCCCAACACTCGGGGTCTCACATTGAGTTTTAAATTCACCATCTGGCCTCGATCTTCTAAAGAGGGGCGAAATCACACCATCCGCATCATTTATTGACCTCTCACTCGCGTCATCCGTGTAGATGGATGAGGGTCGTCTGCCGTCGTGATTGAGAAACTGCGGACCTGCCAATAATCCTAGCTGGAATTCCTCGGGTGGAGGTTGGTTGGGAGTTGTCGGGTCACAGCCTGAACTGGTGAATTGCGGGTCGCATCGTTTCCTCGAGCGTGGGGGAGGCTCAAGAACTGGCATGGATTCGGCCGCTTGGCCAAGATCTGATACTGTGCGTTCCTGATGGGAATGCCTATGTTTTCGTTTGACATGAGGCAAAACTTGATTGCGGAGCGAATACCTTCTGGAGGGCAATTTGTGCAAACTGGGTTGTGGACCAACACGGATATCCGCTTCTCCCACTGTTTGTGCTTTTGCAAGAGCCGCCGTATCATGTTTGTTTGCTATGAGGCTCCACAGCCACATACCATGGCTCTTCTTGTATTTTTCCTCTTCGTAGGCGACAGATATGTCCTTTCTCGATGCTAACGAACTTAGTGGAGGATATTCACCATAGCGGAATACGCCAACCCCCTGCTGAATCTCTTGCAGCCTTTGCCGTTGCACCGCGGATTTCTGCTTTGCAAACTTCGTATCCCATTCCTCCTTGGCTCGCAGCCACTTTAGCACTGGGCCGGGCTTGGGTACGCCAATCTCTTCAGGCAACATTTGTAAGGCAGCAAAGTGGGATCGCGCTGCCAAGGGATATATGTTACCGTCGCCATCCACCCGTTGACGAATCATGTAGTCCTCGAATTGTGGGAGAGGATCGCCAGCCTTCCCAATCACCATGAGGCCTGAATATGGGCTGGGTGTTGCGCTTTTTTGAGCTGATGTATGCGAACTATCAACGTCACTTGACGAAACTTCAGATGCATAATAGGGAATGTCAATGCTTGCCTGTTGTGCTCTAGCCAATGACCAAGCTCCGAATTGGGCAATTGATCGAAACATATATTTTGCTGGGCGTGTGAAGCTCAGAGTAGGGGCAACATGACAAAGATCATCCCACACCTGAAGTTGGACGAATGTGGGCGGGAATTTATTTACAGTCTGGCGGCTGGGATCGTGGCGGTCCAGGTATTCCTCGCTCGGTAGGAAGCAAGCTGGGTCAGCAGCTTTGTGGGCCAGGTAAATTTGCTCATCACGAAGGAGCTCCGCGCCTCCCGTTAGGATCAGCATGGGAGGCAAACCGCCCAATGATGGCTGGAGAACAGGAGAAACAAGGGGATGTGAGAGCAGTTCATTGGTGGTGTACATGTGGATCTGGTCCTTAAGTTCAACGAGCTGTCCATCGATTTCGACCTTTAGGGTACGATTTCGATTATGGAATATCTCATGAGGTTCGTATATTGAAGAAGTGTCAGATCGATGTCCCACAGAGGTTTCTTTGCTATGTGTCAACGACGTCACGCCACGGAAACTTCGTCTGGCGGCTTTCGTACTCTTGTCATGGCCGTGGACAGAGCTTGAAGTACGTGAACCACCATTAACTCGTGTTTCCTCAGCCTTCATAATTGTATCTATCTCGTCGGTGTTCGGAGGAGGCCACGAAAGAGAAGGACGATGGATGAAGCCGTAGGAAGGCACATAATCCCCATGTCCGTCACCAGACGCCGATGGAAAAGAGTGCGTTAAATCAACCCATGGAGACATTAGGATAGCACCCGCAGGTAATGGCATTCTTTGGTCTCGCAATGTCACCAGGATACTAGCTGAAATGTTAGTTATGGATGGGAGTAAATATAGAGATGAATCACTGACGACAGTGCGATTCCACCCCCTGCGGAGTCGCCAGCTATTATGATTTCTGACGGCTTATACATGCTTAAAAGATATAAATATGCTGCTAGGCAATCTTGCAAAGCACACGGGAAGGGAAACTGTGGAGCCAAGCGATATGCGGCTGTTCATTGTCAGAATTTATGTGTTTGTACACCTTGGTCCGCGAAAACGCTCTCAGAAGATATCGAACTTACTGGCAGCAGGTTAGTATATGCTGCTTTGTAAAATTACAAGTTTGCATGGACCTACCGAACAAAAACCCTTGCTTTTAACTTCCTTGCATGCCTCTGTATTTGATATCGATGTGAATTCGGGCTCCCAAAATAGTATGCTCCCCCGTGTATGTACAACATCACGCGATTGGAACGAACACCCTTCCGCTGACGTTCGACAAAATCGTGTTGCATTTCTACCCACTCCCCTTCAAGTGAGGAATTTTTTCCCCGCCATCTCCACCATTTGTTGCCACCGACCTGTGATAGGCCTTCCGAGCCAAGTTGAATAATAATGAGGTCCGCTGCCGATGCAAGATGGTCCTCGGGAACTCGAAGCTTGTCTACCTTCACCCACCTAGGACTAGGGACCGACTGGGACGTGAAAACCTGTAGGTCTTCAACGGTATGGAGAGAGGAGTAGAATAGGAATTGGCGAATGATATGAAGACCTTCATGGTACGAGATGCGTGCCGTAGGCTTCGACCGATGTTTTTTACGATTTGAATACTAGACCTATTGTCAGTCCAAATACCTAATGTAAAGAAATTTATGGAGAGATTGGTAAGTGAGGCTTGAATACATGGGTTAGGAGTGTTGAAATGACAGTGGGTGTTACCGCAACACCAACAGACAGTGTGTTAAAAGGCATCACCAGCAGGTCCGCAGGAAGTTTTTATTTTCGTCCAATTGAGAATAGAATGAATGATTTCAATAGCTTGAAAGTTGATGGTGACCTCCATCTCTTGCAAAAGTCGAGTTGATTGTGGAAGAGGAGTGAGTGCAAAAGAAAAGAAAACCACAAGATAATTTCTTCATACTATGGTTGCGCAATTCGAAGCGGCGCTTCCGCAGAGGATGATGTCATAACTATTTCCCAGTTCACATGCGGTTGCAAACTTTAATTTATTTAACCACGTTGTTTGCTCCATCCGCGAGGATGAGCTTCACAGCACAAGGAGTAGCACTACGAACATCAAAGCGGGATGCTCTTCTTTGCCTCTTGCTAACGCGATGAAACTCATGAATTGTGTTTTGGTGTTCCAAACTATCAACGTTCCAATTGTTGGCTTCCACCACTTCAAACATACTCGTACTACGCATTGTGAGCTATTGTTTTAGGGGTCCTGCGCAGGGTCCTGAGAACAACACTTTCGCCTTTGCAGGCGATCTGCATCCCCTTTCTGTTTTACTCTCTCAATGAGTGGAAGCTGTGCACGGCCAGCGAATATAACGGCTAGTGAAGTGGGAAAGGCTCACATTTGAAAGCTGACGCCCGCAATGTAGCATCAACAGCCGCCTTCCAACGAAGCATTAACTTCGCCGTTAGAAGTTACATCCCCGACATTCTAATTCTCGTTAGCTTAACATCAGTTAGAAAGCTCTTACCACTAAAATTGATGCTAATAATGGATGTCGCTTCCACAGAAGATCTTTAAGTACAGTACAACAAGGAACGGGGCTATCTCTCGTGAGTGAATGCGGAAGGAATGGAAGGCTCCATATTTTGATAAGATCGACATGTGATATAGATGTTCTGTCTCCAAAGCATACCATTATCCTATTTGAAATCTAACGATTTGGAAACAGGTGTGCTTCATTACGCTTGTGGATGTGCAAAATGTCTCCGGAATGCTGGATTATCCAGGACGGATGCAACCCAGGCCAGCAGCATCAATTAGGCGGACACTGAGACTCTAGCAACAACTACCATCAATTGGATGTGTTAGACAATACGGAGTCAAACAAAAGTGCCAGCCATCGCCATCTCTTTAAAATGATCAATACTTCGGTAGGGTCGACCTTAAGATAGTAGCATACTTTTCGGCCTCGCAGAGAGTGCGTTCCAGCACATCAGGTGGAAGATGGTTCATCTCTTCCCAATACCTATGTCTTTGAATAAATCGCAATGTTTTTCTCTGCGTGGATATCGATCAATACCTGGAAAACGCCGACCTCTTTCCGCAATGACAAAGTCGACATATTCTATCTTCTGGTAATGATCACCCGAAATACTACTTTCCGTTTGCCTGAGCAAGCAGACTTCTCGCCGTTCTCGACAGTTGTGTTACACTCTACAAATTTCTCCTTTGCGATTTTGAAGGTCTTTACGAGCGATGTCCGAACGGCGTAATTGGTTCAAGTATTCGGATTGAACTAGCTGATTTGACGGGCGGAATAACCTCTGAGAAGTTCCCTAATTGACGCATTGATGCTTGGCCCAGAGTGTGATATACAGATGTATCTGCAGTTTGCTGAGCAGACCAAAGTAAAATATGCCAGCAAGTATTTTCAAGGCCAAGTTGGCTTAACTGCACTTCGGAACCTCTCCACAAAGCCAGCTAGACCTGGATACAAAATCAATTGCAAGGAGCTTGGGAACGAGTATAATCATAGCACAGAATCACTTCCCTCCAATGTCACGGCTCCCAGTGCACGAAATGACTTACTCTAGGATGTATCTTATAGGATCCTTCAAGGCAAGCGGAATAAGCAGAGTTAGCTAACCTAGGATTACAGGGGTAATTGCCCTGATACCATTATCATATCATGATCATCCTAATTGCCTATGACTTCAGCATGGAGCCCATACAGGAAATCCGGGATTTGGATTCTAAGACGAGGCTTAATGCTCTGGGGGGGTGCAGTGCTGAAATAGAATTTAGTGGTTATAGACCTTGACTCTGGAAAAGAAAAAAAAATCCCGATATTATGAGCATTACTTTTCAACTTTGTCTAGGTTCTGTCGGGCGAGTTTCTGATCAATGCGCGGTTCAATAACTGTAAATACCATCAGGGAATGAAGATAGAAGAATGGATTCTTTCAAACACGCTCGTGCTCGAAAATATACGCCATTGATAGATGAGGTCACTAGTCTTGGCAACACACTAGTTACCCGAAGCTAGAATTGTGTAAAAAAAAAAAAAAAAAGTCCGAGCCAAAATATTTTTCCCAACCCCGCGAATTCAGCATCATCTAGACAAAATATTTACATGCTCTCATTGCCCAGCACCTAGAAGTAGCCGATTTATTCTCTTCTCATCGAACCTTATTTCAATATTTTACCGCAATAAAAGAATAATATTCTGTCAACGCTTTCATCATATCCCCCATTCCGTTCACCTGTAACCATGGCCAGCATTTCGACCACCTCCGCAACCCAAAATCCAATCGAGAAGCAACGAGAACAAGCAGGGAATAAACAATCTTCTACCCAGTTTGATTTAGGCATTACCCTGATTCTCAATTCTTGGCCAGCGCTCAACCTCGCCGTGCAAAGCTCCTGGGGCGGGCCCTCCTCCAGCGACAAACGCGATTGGCTCTGCGGCGCCATCTCAGACCTCTTCGTGGACCGGCCGGAGACCGACGCCGAAGACATTGAAGATGTCCTGATACAAGTTATGAATGACGAATTTGATGTTGTTGTGGATGATGAGAGTGCAGGCGAGATTGGGCGTAGGATCATGGAAGTCAGAATGGAAACGCAGATGGGGGATTTTACGAGGGTGACGAGGATGTGGGAGGAGTGGAAGGTGAAGGGAGGTGCTGGTACTACTGTTGGAGCGTTCAGGAAAGTGGAGGTTAATGGCGATGGAGATGGGAATGACAATGGTGAAGGCACGGAGGACGAGGACGAGGAAGAAGAAGAAGATGATGATGATGAAAGTGATATTGGGGATTGGGCGGATGACGTTGAGATGGAGGATGCGCCGGCGGCGGTCATGACATCGAGGAATTACTCCCCACAAACTGAAGCCCCGAAACGTGAGTCCCCGAATGAAACACGGAGGGCAATTGACGGTCAATGGGAGCGGGGAAAGTTCTTGCCTGAGCCGATCGTCGATGACGATGGGTTCACGAAGGTGGTTTCGAAGAGAAGGCGATGATGGCTTCCTCCTCTTCATTGTTGGCATTTATTTCTGGGCATCGTTATTTTGCATGGTGTACGTGCTAGGTCACTTGGGAATTCGGGATAGCATCGAGGGCGTTGGGTGTTCTTTTTTGTTTTTCAATACTATGGAAAAAGTTCTATATGGGCGGTTACGGAATATAAATGCAAGCCATGATGTGATGATTTTGAGCAAAGTGTGTGATTAAACAAGCTGTCCTGTGACACAACCACCATTTTATATATCCTTATTCTACTGCCCGGCCCATATTTATTTGTTGGAAGATTACCTATATAAAGCAAAACTGACAAAGTGGAATCATGGAATTGCCGAAAAGCTGGTCATGTCATGATATCAAATGCATATTCCCATGGGCCACCACATTGAATGCATTTCCCAGTCATGAATAACATCCATCCTTTTCTTCAGCTATCCGCTAGTAGTGGACATCCCGACGAGAAAACCCAACAAAAAATAAATAAGTATCACTTTTGACTTACGATTCTACGTTACGCCGTCGCCGCCGGCTCGTTCGTAATCAGCTTGGTGATCATGCCAATTGCGATGGTTTGTCCCTGTAAAGCATAGGTCAGCGGTATTTCAACTGACGACGCTAGAAAATGCGTAGCTATTGGAGTTATTTACCTGATCACGGAGTGTGAACCGCCCGAGCTGGTTATAGTCTTCAAATCGCTCAACACAAACAGCTCCAGCTCCGCCAATGGTTTCTAATCGAGCAATGATGGTTTGGCCCTTGCTGGCAAATGGAGGTGGTTTCTTACTCTTCCTGCCTGTATCTTTCTCGAGTTTGTGAAGCAGCGCAGCGAAGGTCACCTCTTCGATGGCGGCGTGCACATGGAGGACGCAGTTGAAGCCGGCGGTGAGAATGCTCTTGAGATCTAGAATTCTGATTTTGGCCTCGAAAGCGGAGACGCAGTGCACAGGCCTTTTGGGAGAGCACAATACAAATCCTGGCATGATATCTTCTTCCTCAACACCCCGAAGTCGAACACGGACTTGATCGCCACAAGTCGCCGTATTAATCTCCTCTTCCGTCTCACCGTACAGCGCAGTAACAGTGACTTCCTCGTGGTTGGGCATCATGATATAGCTGGAGCCCTTCTTTATTACGCCGGACTCAATTCGTCCTTCAACAACCGTGCCCATATCCCGGTACTTTGCGCTGACTGGCATCATGAAGGGTGCATTGATCTTACGTTCAGGCATTTTCATGTTGTGGAGGAAATCAAGAAGGCCAGGGCCTTCAAACCAAGGTGCTAGCTCCTTGGGAACAGGCTTATCAATGCCAATAGTCTTCTGCGCGGAGATGGGCATGAAGTGGAGATCTGCCTTGGCATAACCCATGCCTTGAAGGAATTTGCCAATCTTCGTTGTACATTCATCGTATCGTGCTTTGCTCCATTCAACAGTTGGGTCATCCATTTTGTTCACAGCGACTATCAGCTTTTTCACACCCGAGTTTCGGGCCAGCAATGCATGCTCGCGGGTTTGACCACCTCGCTCGAAACCGGTTTCGTATTCACCCTTTCTCGCGGAAATGACAAGAATTCCCACGTCTGCCTGAGACGCACCACCGATCATGTTTGGGACGAAAGATTTATGGCCAGGTGCATCCAGAATAGTATAATGACGTTCTACCGGACCATCAGGCGTATTGCCCGAGGTTTTGAAAAAAGCTCGTCCAACTTCTACAGTTTTTCCCTTAGATCTTTCTTCGTTTGTCAAATCCAAAGCCCATGAAAGATACCATGTCTCACGTCCGGCTTCTTTGGCCTCTCTTTTGTATTTTTCCATGGTTCGCTCATCCACCATACCAGTTGCATACAAGATGCTTCCACCTAGAGTTGACTTCCCTGCATCAACATGGCCAATGAAAATCAAGTTGATGTGTTCACGTTTATCACCATAAATCTCTCTGAGCGTAGCTTCATCGACATCGGCTGCCTGTTCTTTGGCGACTGCATCTGCGTCGCGCGCTGTAGCCTTGGTGTCCGCCGCTCGTGAAGGAGAAGACCGTCCGGACGATGTAGGCGATGTCTTGCCGCTACTAGCTGATTTCTTCTCCGTTTTTTCAATGGCTTTAGTAGCGGTCACTTTCGAGGCGGCAGCAACAGCAGCTGGGCCGTTCGAATTTTGTAAATCGCTGGCAGGAGTGACGGAGGAAGGAGGGGTAGGAGTTGCGCCTGAGGATGAGGTCGGCGTTTTGGACTTCATAGCATCGCCACCAATCGACAAGACCTTTGCCTTCGGGGGCAGAGCAGCTGGCGTAGCGGTAGTAGTAGTTGCCGGTTTCGCAGCTGTCGGAGTTTGTTTTGCGGCAACAGGAGCACCAGGTAGTGGTCGTTCAGCAATTGACTGTGGACGCCATTGTTGCTGCTGTTGAGCTTGCTGAGGGTTTACAGTATTTTGGTTGTAGCTTCCATATTGTTGACCATAGGCCTGGCCATATCCGCCTTGCTGAACGTAGCCTTGATTATACTGGCCGTATGGCTGTTGCTGATAGCTACCATATCCTTGTTGCTGGAAACCCTGGCCATACTGTTGGTATCCGTATTGTTGGAATTGCTGGTTCGATTGGAACGCGGCAGCCCCTGGCTGGAATGTCGAAGCTCCAGGATGGAAGGATGACTGCTGTTGCTGATTATTCAAGTTCAGATTCTGTGTCTGCCGTGATAGGTTATCGTCCTGTGCAGCGGGGTCATCTTCCCACGAGTCAAGCGGCTTGTTCGACATAGTGACGGGGAAAGAGCACAAAGTCCAGAGTCAATAAAAAGGAAAGGCAGAATATAAATATTGAAATGTGTATTTTTCGAGAATGAGGTGTGAAAGCGGGTGGTGACTAGTTAACTGACACCAGCGAGGGGGTTGAATTTTAGGCATACTGAACTAGTACTATTACGGGCTGGTTCCCTCCGCGTTAATCGCGTCTGACGATGACGTCGTCAAGCGTCAATTACCACGTGACCATGAATGTCCCTTCCACTATCAAGATGTCAACAAACTAACTCTCCTGATGCATCTGTCCGTTGGGAGTTGTCCGGTCATCATGGTGTTGGCAGACTAAAATGCGCCTATATTGAGTCGTGAAAACGCCGTGTCGAGCAGTCTCTCCTCGTCGAATTCCTCCCCTTCAACGTCCATCTTCATCTGCAATGGGGTAGTCATAATAGGACAGATTATTGTTACAGTAGACTATTTTCCAGGATGGATGTGTTCCTTTCCAGGGTATTAAGAAGCATGAGTTCCATTACCAGAATTCCAGGTCAGATCAACTGATTGGATTTGAACAGGTGACGCAGCAGGCGATGAACTATGCGATCCGGTAAGAATGCTATTTTGCTATTTCGGTTTATCTAAAGGAAGATGGTTTTGCTGATTAAGTTAAGGTCTGGAATTACCATTACTGCTGGATATGCCATCCGCCAGTCCGCAAAGTTGCTGAAGGTATGCTTGTGTTACGTGCCCGCGACTCTTTGTTTCAACCGCTAACTACGAGGCAGACTGTGAGCGATTCCGAGCGAGTTGAACTACAAACACTCCAGGAACGTTTGCAGAGCAAAATAAAAGTACGCAGCTTTTTATTCCGATTCCTTCTACTGGTGTTGAACATTTTTATTTTCATAATTCGACATGAGAATTGTTGGAAGCTTGATATCTAACTGTTATTAGATAATATCCCCGGCCATTGACATGATCGAATTGATGTGAGTTTCATTCAGATTGCTTCATGCTCTCACGATTAACTTGGTTGCAGAGCTGCCCGTGGTAATACCTCTCTTGAATCCGCTTTGGCACTTACCAAGTCTTTGAGGTGGGATATTCAAAACCTTGGTCTGCGACTGTCGAAAGCTGTGTCCGTGGAGGAATTATATCGAAAAGGAGCAATCTCAGTCACGGGCCGCACAAAACTTGATGGCGAGATAAAATCCATAATCAAGGATATCCGAAACCTCCTTCAGAGGATTGAGGATGCAGTGCCACTAATTAACCTCGCCATTACTACTTCTGGAGCTAATTTATCAACATCCCTTCCCTCAACGGTATCACCATCTCGATTACTCCAGGCCAGTACATTTTTGACGAGCGGCGATACGCAATACTCCATGTCTCCATCACAGCCTGTGCAGATTGGACCGACATTTACGCTATCAGTGTACATGTTGTTTTCAGGGCACATCCGTCCTGTGGATGAAGAGAGTGTCCGAAACACTACTTGGAAAGAGGTAATCCACAAAGCGCGGGTTAAATTACGGCGTGTATCTATGGATATGATATTTCCATCCTATAGGAATCTACATCGTCAGCACGACCTTACTAAGGTGAGAGATATCCGTGAAGAGGCCAGGAAAGATGAATTTGCGTACCAAATCCTCATTATTGAAGATCTTGATGATGGCCGCGTGCATACCGATGTCGAAAATATGGGAAGTTATGAAGATGTCGATCTTGCAGGAATCAGAGAGATAATTCCTATCCATGAGATCTCGAAGATATTCTACGCTGATACTGGCAAGATTCTTAATATTGGAAGTGAGGGAGAAACGAACAATCCTATATTACTTCTGAAACGGGACACCAATGCTATCCCGCCTAGGCGTATGATGGATCAACGGGACTCCGATTTTACTGATTTTGAAGAAGAGGAGACCGGTGAAAACTCAGGGGATGAGGAACAATCCCATCTTGACGCACAACTTCTGGGAGGTGATTCTTCATCCGCTCACCTAGATGACCAAAGTGAATCTCAGAAATACAAATTTCCGAGAGGCCTAGATCTCGAATGGATTGCATTTGAGGTCCACGACGAAAACGAGGATTCAGACTCCGAAACCGAAGCCGAATCCGACCTGGAGTCTCCCGCTGATGCATCAACTTCAACCTCAGGCTCAACTCGCAAGCCATGCTCCATATCCGTAGAACCACAACTATCAGAGAAAATCGCACAATTGCACCTCCGTGGGGACGACAAATCATCGCCCGCCCCATCACTCCCACCCACTCCACATCGACAACTGACAACCCAGCCATCTTCCCAACCCCTACTCCAGCAACCCACTCTCTCCAACCCCCTCTTTAACCACATCCGCACCTCTCTTTCTCTCCTCGAAACGCTCCTCCGCCTAACCTCCCTCCAGCAATTCCAACAACAATCCCACCTTTCCATTACTGACGAGCTCTTAAACTTCTTTTTGGAGGAATCCTCCGCAACCGGCGCAGGTGGTGACGAACACCATCGCCAACGTGTCCGCGCCGAAGCCCGCCGCAAAGTGGGTTGGGACCCGTATAACGAAAGCCCTCTGAAACGGCATGGTGAAGAATACCAATACAACGGCGCGGACGCTGAGTTTGAACAGGGGTCTACAAAGCTATCTCCTAGCCCCGTAGCGTGGAATACTAGAGTAGCAGCTGAATGGAGTCTGCCGCTTAAGGGCACGTACCCGGGATCGCCTACTGAAAGTCAACTGCCCGGCTCACGCAGGAGGTCCCGTCGTTCAACAACGCCCCTAGAATATCCCATAGATTCTTCAGCGCCAGAGTCACCATCCATACGCGCTGCCCGTAACGGGGGTTGGCGACCTGAGATACTTAGAAGGCAGCAACTACAGCGGAGAGAGGGCAGTCAACTGGTCCGTCCGGAAACGGGGCAAACGGATCAAGAGCTAGGTGCTAGTCCTGCTTCGATACGAGAGACTTCAAGGGAAGGGTTGGGTAGTTAGGTGGTAAGATGGGTTGGTTTATGTAAATAGAATAGAAGGAAATTGATCCACTGATGAATTAGACGAGTTTTTATGCAATCGTTCTTCTGAATCCTAGCGCATCCTATCTTTCCTTTCCTAGGGTGACTTGCATGTGACTCTTAAATTCTTTCTAATATCATTGGTAGATGGAACAAGTTTTAAGATGTGTTTTATTGAGTATTTCGACAACTAGGGAACTTGAGAGAGTTGTATCTATCAAGCTTGACGGTGGGCATGGCTGGCTGGCTGGTCAGACATTGTGATATAGGATAGATATTACCCGTCATAATAGAATTACATTTCTTACCATAGTTTTCGCCACTGTGGTAAGAGACATAAGCTCAAACGACCCATCGAGGTTCAGCTCAACCATATAATATTCGGAAGTTCACTAAAAGAAGCAAAATTCAGGCGAAGACCACGCGGGCAAATGAAGGGAACATGAAATGAAGGGGATAAAAAGTAATCAAATTGCGGAAAACCCAGAAACTCTACGCCCGATGCAGCAACGTTCCAGAAGATACATTACATGAAAAATCTCGAAAGGAATCAAAGAAAGGACACACAACGCCGATGCCCAGATTACAACTGTAAAAAAAAGTAACACGCCAGGTGTAGATTTAGTGGGGATATAGTAAGGGCACAGGCAGGGCACAGGGTAACTGAAAGGTGAGAAAACCAAGACGCAACAAAAAATAATTTCCACTGACAGGAGATCTTAATCAAAACACATAAATGGTCTCCGTGAGCAGAATAATACTGTCGTAATGGGGTAGAATCCAGAAAGGGTCATATCCCACTGTGGCAGGAGTAACCAGCCTGGCAGGCTATTAAAACCAAGGAAAGACATGTACGATCAGACACGTCCACTGAGCTCAATATCAAAACAACATGTCGCGTGCTCATATTCCAGGGACAAACAGCAATCTCTTTCGTTCACTCCCAATCTTCCTCGTCACTATCGTCATCGGGCTTAGCAGCAGAAGTGGATGCTGATTTCTCTCGCTGCCGGGGACTGCTGGGAGCGCGACTTGTGGCGCCACTGACAAGGTCGTAGCTGGCGTCACTGTCAGCCTGTGATTGTTGGTCATTCGAACTGCGGTGCTCAGTAGCCTTTAGCGTCTCGTTACCGGATGATAGTCGGGAGGCGTTCATCGAAGTCGGAGACTCTGACGGGGGACTAGTGCCACCAGCTTGGTCGATGGTAACTTGGGGGGTAGATGGGGAGCCAGATTCAGAGTCAGAATCTTCGTCCCAGGCCACTTCCTCGTCATCGACAGTGGATGCACCTGTTTCAGTGTGTTAGGAAGATGGCAACTGTAAGAAGATATAGTAAACACCATGTGAATAAGCGAACAGACCTTTCAGCATTTCCTTCCGTCTTTGTTCCTCCGTTTCAATAACCAGACGGAAGAAGTAATACCGGCACCAGAAATCAGCATACTCAACCTTCTCAGGAACAAGGCTTTCCATCGCCCTCCGCAGCTCGGGATATGCCTCTAGATCGTGGGCAATCTCACTAGTCTTGCTATCAACCTTAAACTCGCTCTTCCAGCAGGACCACTCATCGCTAACAGGATCCTGCGATAACTGATCAATGTTCGAATGGATAGCATGAAGCTGTGCCTCAAATCGCGTAGTATGGATAACTCTTTTCCCATCAACGTCCTTACTCTCGAAAAGAACCGTCTTATTATCTTTGGCATCTTCAGGGGGTGCAATGCTCACAGCATCACGAAGGAAATTCCGGATATTGGTCCCGAAACGAAGTAGCGCCTCATCTGCCGCATCCTCCGCCTTCTCGATATCCTTTAAGCGCTTCGCAGCCTCGCTGCGGAAGCGAGAGATTATCCCTTCCCCATCCGGTTCATCATCAACCTTGTCATTTTTTTCACTTGATGACGTAGATGCAACGGTAGAGCCCTCCATATCATTTTCATTTGCCTTATCTTTCCCTTTTTCTCCTATCTCATCACTGCCATCTCCACTTCCCAATGCTCCTCCTAGCGACAGCCCTCTCGTCCGCCCAACGATAGTAGCCCTCAAGTCCGTAAACCCTTTGATTGCCTCTTCGCTCACGGCCTCGTACTCCTGACGGGCCCCTTGGTAATAGGTTTCTCCCTGTTTGCGAACATTACCCCAGAGGCCTCCTAGTCGAGCACCCCAGCGGTTTGAGGAAAAAGCACGGAATGTCTCTTGGAATTCGGCACCTAAGTCAAGATTGGGACGTTGGGACGATTGAGCAGATGTGTCAGCGTTGTTCGAGCCAGCTTCCTGGTTTGAAGACTCATTTTCCTGGTTATTGGCGTCGTGAGTGGTGAGGATTTCCTCTTGGATATGGTCGTATGCTATGTCCATTGTGGCGGTTTCATGAGTCGGGTTGGTGCTTGACGGGCTGAAGATAAGTATCGGGTATTCGAGGTGGGAGTTGTTAAACCTCCAGTTAGTTAACTCAGGTTAGATATCATTACGGTCAAAATGTTGATGCTCTCGCAGCTTGGCAATCGAGGAAGGTCGTCTCTTGCGTAGACCCAGAATGTTGGCTTGGAGTGACGATGTAACTGCGGGAGACTGGAGGATCCTCAATGGCATCCCACGTGATGACGATCCGTGCCTCGAGTAGTATAAAAATCCGACACAACCTGCAAATTACCTGCAAATTAAGTATAGGTATCTAAGTAATTAACTCAAATTAAAACGACAATATAATCCCAGAGCCCCAAATTCCGTAGTCGGTTTATCCCAATTAAAAAAATACAGTTTACGAGGACATTGATGTAACTCGGGCGCACCAGCAATCCTACACGAGAAGATAAAAAGTATGCTGCAAAATCTAACCCTTACGTCTCGGCCGTATCCTGGTACTCCTCCTGGGAGGGATCATGGCTGGACATCCACATTGATGGGCCGGAAACGCTTTCCATCATGCTATCTGTCAACAATTGACTTGTAGTAACTAGGCACTGGCAATCGTTTTGTGAATCAATGTAAGCCGTATGGTTCGGATCTGCATCTCCCATGTCACTCTGCTGTGAGGACTCAACTAGCACGACGGGTGGCGACGAGGGCGGTGAGATACTTCGCTCCGCTGTAGTGTTCAGAGGAGGTTGACGCCGTGGTGAATTAGAGATATGGTTCGTACTACTATTCTTGGTGGGCCTTGTTGTAGAAGCGTGATCTACGCTATCCTCTTCTGCTTCGTGTTTTTCGGGAATGGTAGAAAGGTGGGGGATTACACATTTCTCATATTCTGTCTCAGCGGCTGGAAATAACTCCGCCAGCCTCTGTGTATTAATATTGGCTAGCTCAGATCCTGGCTCAAATGATAAACTCATGGGCTTGCGGTAATAGAGCATGGACGCCTCGGAGTCAAGTATATTTTTTGGAAGGGTGTCGCATGTTTCCTGGTCTGAATTGCGGGCTTGGGTTGGGAGCTCATTCAGAGGGTAATCATCATAATAATCATCATTGCGCGATCTCGAACTGGAATCATGAATGACTTGAGTTTGAGTCCGCCAGGAATGGTGTTCTTTGCATGAAAGGTGGATTTCCTCGTCCTCTGTCTCTGCGTCCGTTTCATATATCACTCTTTTCTTAGATTTTTCTGCGTCAAAAGAGATCGTGTCAGGGTCACCCGGTTCAGTCTTTTGGTCCTTTGGCGTTGTTTGCTTTGCTATACTATGGGGTGATTTTGAGAGCTTTTTATCGGAGTCCTTTTCGGGCGCAAATGGAGGAGATGTAGTATGTGTGGACCTAAGTTCGATTACTGATTCTTCTTCATAACACCGGTTAGGGGAACCAGTACTAGCGGAGTTGAAAGGTGACACGGGGATTTCGTATTGTGCCAGTTGCGAGTCACAGATGGGGGTCATATACTCACCCTTCGAGGGAGGTGCAGTTTTCCTCGGCGTTACATTGTGAGAAAGTGGAGCAAGGGGAAATTTCGGCGGAGATTCCTTCAATGAGCATGGGAGTAATATGAGAGCAGGACTGTCTGGCGACTGTGATGAAGGAACCACCCGATTAATTGGTTTCCGCGGTGTCACTGGTGTTCGTGCCGATGAATTGCCTCCCAGATTGAGGGACGAAGGAGGAACAATTTGTGAGGAGTGGCATTTAGAATTGACCTCTGAGAGTTTCCTTTTCCTGCCTTGCGTGCCCGTCCGGTTGTCGCAGTTTGCTCTCGACTCCTGAAGAGTTCCGTCACACATTTTCGCTTTCGGCTCCTTTCCAATATTCTCCATTTGATCCACACCCTTCCTCTTACCCAGCCCTGCATGCATGTTGTGGCTTCTTCCATCATTCTGCCAACCGGTAACATATCCCATCTGAGTCAAGGTTTTATCATCATCTGATCCATCAGTTTCATCTACCTGCTTCCTTCCACCAAGATCACTCCCGAACTTTTGTCCAGTATTGGCCCTCCGCCCATTCCCATTTCTCTTTCTCCGTTTTGACGATTGAACTGGGACCTCATAATCTCCATCCCAGGTCTCTCCACCAATATACTCTAGCTCCAAATCATCATCTTCATCCTTATCCCCACGAGCTAGTAATGCTTGCGCCTGTTTCACAAAATCAATCTGGGTCAGGGTCTTCTGGTTGCGCGTGTTTCCCCCTAAGGCCAGCCTATACTGCCGCTCACGATCAATTCTTGATCTACTCAGCGGTCGTGCTCGTCTTGCCTCTTGCCTAGTCGTCTGCTTGCTTGTCTTGCGAAGGGGCTTGTCGAGTTTGCTGAGTTTATCGAGTCGGTTCGAGTTTTGAAGAGTGTTTGTTTTTGGCGGCATCCTTTCTTTTACTTTTCTTTTCGACAATAAAAAGAATGGGAAAACAAAATAGAAAAAGCAAAAGCACTCCCTGCGCTGAAAGGAGTTGTCAATTTCATCCTGTGAGAAATGTCAAGGAACTTGAGGAAGTCGTCGATGCCTGGATCATGTGATTTGCGAGGTTGGACGCGACGGACGCGTGTATGACGTAAGCAATCAAGATCGCTGAAGGAAACAAAAAAGTTCTACTCTGTACCACCATGATCGCTCCACATTCTTCAGGACGATCTAACTGATTTGCAAACTGGGTACGATGGATATCGAGAGATTACTTCTAGGGTTGGGCTGCCATTCGGATAGAAATGAGGTTGGAGTACACGCAGGTCATCCATCGTTCATTCAGAAAATGAAACTATGCGGTCTCACTAGTTAGTTAACTTATACAGTCTTCTGATACTGCGTCTTTCCACGCACACGCACTGAGCGAGAGGCTTGAGTTCTGTGCGACAAACACCATGTATATAATCAACCTTGAGCCAATGTTGCGATTTTCCGCAACTTGATGATGGAAAGCAGGAATAGAAACAATCAGGTAGAGTAGGGTATATGGAGCGCATTCTTTTGTCCTGAAAATTGCAAGCCCGTCATAGAGCATCTTATATCCCAATCCCCAATGCAACATCCCAACTCACATAAACATAGAAGCAACAGCAAAGGGGGACATATACATATGATTACTTATTTACACAACAAAGTAGAAAACCTGCTCGAATATGCGAAGCTGAACAAAGTGAGAGAGATGAGAGTTCATTATTATATCAGTCGGAAAGCAACCACTCCGGCTCCGCATCCTCATCCTCAGGATCATGCGAGAGCATCGAGCTCTGGTCAATCTCACTGTCAGACTCCCCTTCATGCACGAGGTCTGGCACCCTGCAGATCTCCTCGACGCTGCACTGGTCACTGCCAGCGGAGGAGAACGCGATATGGGCTGTGGGCGAGCCTGCTGTTGCGGTTGCAGTGAGGTGTTGTTCCTGCTGCTGGAGCTGAGCGGTAGAGGATTGCTGGCCCTGTGGTTGCCATGCGATGTGTGTACGCAATGGCGTTGCAGTGGGGGAGATATCAAGTTGAGAAACGCATGGCTCCACAGAAGTAGGCTGATTGTGCATGGGCTGTTGCTGGTTGCTCGTAGATGATGTATCATTTTTAGCTTTGGTCACAATTAGGGTATATCGCGATCTGCCTTTGGATCGGAGAGAGGTACTTCCTAAACCTGTGGCAGGTCTGGAAGGACCTGGTTCATCCGGCACGGTGCTAGATTGTAAAAACCCCCCGTTCAATGTCGAATGGTTCTCCTCTCCCTTAATCCCTTCAGGAAGGAAGCCACCAGCCTCGAGTGGGCTATCAAAGTCAGAGAAACCCTCCTGAAGAGGCACGACGTCTGCCTGGCCACTTTCACGAATAAAACCTCCGCCTCCTTCAATATTACCATCATCATCAGGAACCATTTCTCCCTCCTTATCCTCATCTTCTTCATCCCCTTCCCCCTCAAAAGCGTAACTCCTCACCCGCTCTGCAACCCTCAACTTCAGCAAGAGCAACTTCCACATCGCCAACGCCTCCGCCGAACGTTTCTCGTGTTCAGCCTGAACACGCTCATCATCCAACGCGTCGAGAACAGCATAAAGAGCCTCACGATACTCAACAGACGCAACAATGCCCTGCACAACGGCCGTGCCATGTCTGCCTTTGAACTGGAACCCAGTCACCGCATCGGCATAGTCGATGCCCAGAACCCTCGCTGCGGCCGCCGCTTCTGTGTGCCTAAGATGAAAGCCACCTTCTGGAACCATGCTCGGCGTATACACATCGATATTACCGTAGACATTCTTCGTCACACGATTCTCGACGACGGGTGGCGGCTTGTACAGATCCGTTTGGTGGATGGAATACATCGGAATCTCTTGAGCCTCCTCCTCGTAATCTGATAGCTCTTCGCGATGACCAATACCTCTTCCTGTGGACCGCAAAACTCGAACCCTTTTCAAAGGCTGTTCTCCAACCTTCACTTCCCTACCATTTCGGTACCACCCATCCGCACTTTTCACGAGGTGCACATCCCCGCGTCGGTAGACAGATTCCAGCGGCGGATTTTTCTTGCTGGGAGATATTTTACTCAGCCCAACCTTCCCAATCTCTCTCTTAGGATATATTACTTCATTCCTCCGCAGATGTCTCTCCAATGCATAAACAGGATGGTCCTTGAAATCCTGTACATTCCTCGGCATCATTTCCGCCGCAGCTTTCGCCGTCAATTCGCCGATTTCTACCTGGTCTCTATCATCCGGGAACGGCTTCTCAAAGAAGGCCATCGTCCGCGCCCACCATTCCTCACCGTCCTTGGTGGATTCGACACGCTGCTTCCTTGTTTTGGAGTTGAAAGATTTCGTGTAGCGTTTTGTAACGTCACGGGCGGACATGTCGTCTTCGAAAGCGACGACGTAACTCATGTTATTGTAACGGTCGCTGGCGGGGGGTTCAAATTTAGAAGGTTTTCCCACCGTATTTGTCACGACTGGGTCGACAGGGACCCATTTCTGCATCGCTTCATTGAATACTTCGACCCAGAATATAGGGAAGGGCGACTCCGCAAATGCTCGCGGTAAAGCTATGTATTTTTGTACCGTTGTGGTTAGTAGCTGTATTATGATTCTATGAGAAGAAATCGTAAAGGTCTTAGCTAACCAGTTGAGGGCCTGGGCTTAGGAGTCAGAGCCGGGCTTGAAGTAAACCTGGGTTGTCCGATACGCCGCGTCCTTGACGGCGCTGGTGTATCATGCGCCTTTGCGGTGCCACCAGTGGCCGGTGAACTTTGCCCAACATCAATACTAGACGGCGACCCATCATCTTCAGAGAGAACGATATACTCCTGCTCCCGTTTCAGCGGCATGAACCCTTTAGCAACGCCCGTAAACGGAAGCACCTGCAGGGAGCACACCAGCCGCACGTCCACGCCTACAGCTCGTAGCAGCGCACAGAAGAGCTGCGCACCAAGGTCTCTCGATCCTTGCAGGGTAACTGCTTGGTGGAGGAAGTCTTCTCTAGACGATAGTATCTCAGCAGAATCTAATAGGTCCTATGAATTCGTTAGCACGGGGGGTTACTCTTATATTGTTGATATGTTGTTCAACGAAAGTAGAAATTATTGGCTTATCACACAGTTGGATCCTTCAATTCATTAGAGTCCTCGAGCCAATAGGGACGCTTCATGCCTGGGACTGTGGCTTTGAATCGGCGCCGGAACGTCTCACTGGCTTGCTTTAGACCATCTGCAAATGTTGTCGAGCGCGTAAACTGTGGTAAAGTCTCCTTGGGGTTCAGACACATGGTCGTATGCTTAGAGAGAAGCCGCTTCAGTACATTCTGGGAGAAAAATTCCGTGTCAGTTAATATCCAGCGCTACAAATCCGTAGATGAAGCTATGCGAACCTGGACTTCATTATCATTGCACCACATATTCCTCAGTTGCACATGGACTAATAGACACAAAATGTGCATCTTATGAATGTCAAGTCGCCACCTCTTCTCTTGTCCAGTGACGGGTTTCCGCCTCACAGCAGAAGCGCGCTGTTTCCCTTTCTCCGCCGGCCTTTCAAGGGTAATCTGCAGCGACTCTTCTGACCCCCCCACCCCAGCTTCCTTTTGTTGTTGCTCCACATCCCGTTGTTCCGTAGTCCCATCATGCCCTGGTCCAGACGCAGACCCAGATAAAGGTGTGAAAAGTGCGACCTCGACATCCTCCCACTCCATCTCCGATTCATCATCCGACGCATCCGCGTTAAATACTGTCTGGACGGGCTTGCTAGCGCCAGCTGCTACTCCCCCTCCCTCCACGTCTCCTCTCCCTGTCACCGCCTCAACTCCTCCAGCCCTCTTTTCCCCAACCCTCCTTCTCTTCACCGGCCTATCATCACCAGGACGAACCAAAGACCCGGACTGTCCCGAGGTCCCCGTCGCACCAGCACCAGCTTCCGCCAGCATATCGCGATAAACGAGCGGCACTTCACTAAGCGCCTCAGGAGTTGCGCGCTCGGGTTCCTGCCCGCGGCCTCGGCCCGATCGGGATCTGGATGCCAGCCCCGCCCGGGTGGGCCTACCTGGTCCACGCACGGGTGCCTTCCCCTTCGCGTGAGGCCGGCGGGATTGCTTCTCCATGTGGCTTTGTTATGAATCTAATCGCAACACGTTTGCTCGTGGGTCCGTTCACCGATATCGTTTGTAACGGTATGTACGCTCTTGCAACTCAAAAAGTTATCACGATCTATCCCGTTTTTTGTTCCTCCTGGACGCTCGTGAAGCCCGAACCGCTAAATGACAGGAGGAGAGTTTCGAGTTGCGAGCAGCTCGCATCCCAATGTCTCAATCCAATCCGCGTCCGCGACACGTCATGGCAGCAGTACGCGGCTGTCTAGCAACCAGTCCATCTCATGGCAACCTGGTAACCAAGGTGACAGGGCGCTGTGATGCTGCTCAGAAAGTAGGTATGTAAAGGAGCAGACAATACATGGAGAGAAAGACACGTTTGAGGAAGGTCAGAAAGTTAGTTAACTCAGTCACACAGCTTTCGGTCGATATTGCCCTGAAGGAAAAAAATAGTTCCAGTAGTTAATGACCAGGGTGGAGCCTGGCCGATGGAGCCTGGAACGGGGAAGAATGCGCAGGCCGCGGGCGGGATTTGTAATGAATCAGTAGCTTAGCTCCGATACAACTTGCAAGGAAGAGGGCGGTTGGACGGAGCACAGGAGTGGTCACATAACACGTTATTGGATGAAACGGGATCCATGTGTTGATATCCGAGCTATCCAGCGTGAGTGAGTGAGTGAGTGAGGTGTGTTGAACTGTGATGGACGACGGATGGATGAGATAATGTGACCCGAGAGACGGAGCCGCGGACCACGAAAATAGGCACCGTCGACCGAATGGACTTCCTGAGCTATACAGTTGCAGAAATACTTAGCACGGAGACAACATAACTGATTCCTTCCGTTCACCTTTTTAACCAACCTCTAACCGAGGTTTTTAAAAAAAGAAAGGAAAAACGACAGCTTGGAGAAAAAAGCAAAAGCATAACAGAATATCCACTGGCAGCCACAACAACCCTAGAGCAATAAAATGCCGTCATAGCGCCGCGCTTTCAGTTATCTAGTTGGTCAACCTCATTAAGGCCCAAGCGAGCCAGCATCTATGAGACGATGAGTGCGTGGTCAAAAAAGGATCTAACTACTGTCACATAAGCCGTCGAGGGGAGAAATCAGAAGGGAGAAAAGGCAGAGAGAATTTTTCAGAAAATGACTGCAGAAGCGAGGCATTATTTGGGGAATACAGAGTTGGTCATAAGATGGGTTGGCGATTCAGGAGTTATATTCTCATAATTCTAATAATGGATAGAACAGTACAGACAAACCCGGCATTCTCTCCATCCTTGTGGACGATAGATAGATAGGTTTTTTATCTTACACAAAAGCCGCTGTCAGCCTCTCGATACGAATGTGGTATCCACCTCTGATTGAGTTGATTTTGAATTGAATAGAGCCGTGTTTTACCAATTTCATATATCTGCGACCATCAAGCCCCTCCAGCAAGTCTATCTTCCGGGCTTAAATATTCCGAAAAATACGACATCAATGCTTCATGTATCAAGTGCGCGGAGGGGAAAGCAGGGGGGATTAAAATTTTGCGCTTTCGACATAGACACAAGTAAAACCCATATAGGCCATCCCAAAATGAGGACATAAAAATCAGTGGTGTTGAGAATAAAATCAGATACGAATAATTAAAAGGTAAAATATCAGCAGAAAATGAGGGGAAAAGGAGATAAAAAGAGGTTTTGAGATATTTAAAAGAAATAATAGAATAAGATGGGAAAATAGGAAATGGAATATGAAAAAACAAGAAGGTATCTCAAACAATAAAAACTCAACAATAAAAACGCATTCTCAATGTCAACAACAGGAGTGACAGAGTTCACTGTCAGGTACCTCCATGACAAAGAAACAGAAACAAGGGTGGTAGTCAGCAGGAGAGAATAAAGTGGAATTGCTCCGCCTGTGAACACTTTTGGAAAGCATAAGGGCGAGGTGAATCAAAGGACATAAGGATAAGCCGGGTATGAGATATCAATGACAGTATGAAAAACAAAGAACGCTAGAACATGAAATAGATACCACACACATACATACGCATGCACGCGCACATACTTAGACAAATAATTTCATCCATACATATGTATTCGCTCTCAAAAAGGACACCTTCCCCTAAGCAAATCGAATAGGGCAAGGAAAAACGACCCAATTCACACCCGTCATCCGTTACACGCATAACACGGTTTTTAAACATAATCATTAAGGAATGCAAGCCTTGGCGTTGCATTACCCGCCGGCCTGATCTGGCAAACAGCCAGTCTCTTTGGGAGACGAGGCGAGGCGGAGGGAACGAAAAGGTGAAAGATGAAAAAAAGGATATCATATCACGCGCGAGCGCGGAGCGTTTGAAACCCCCAACCGAAAGGGCAAACGCATAAAGTTTTGGAAGGAACATGTTTCTTTTTATTGTCCTTTTTCTTGGGTTCAATGCGTGTGCTTATGAGGCGGCTTCAACGACTTCGCTGGGCACGTCGGTTACGGGTTTGGGCTTGCTGTTGTCGTTGCTCGATGGGTTTGGTGTGCCTGGTGTTGGTGGTGTGGGATTCTGGCCAACTTTGGAGAGCATGTCCACAATTCTACCGTGTTTTTTATACTGCGGATTAGATGCTGGAGAGGAGAGTAAAAGAATGCTGGGGCGAAAAAATGGAAAAGAAACCCGATACATGATGATGGTCTGAGGTATGCCAGAGAGCTCAAGGAAAGTATTCATAAATAGTTGAAATAATGTCTCATACCTAGCGTTCTCGTCGAACATGCCCTCATTTACGTCCTCAAGCTGGCGAAGCTGTTCCCGAATGCTGGCCATCTAGAAAAGAAAAAGGATGTTAGCATATCAATGAGCAAAGGTTTCCAATAATTAAAAGACCACCTGCAAGTACAACTCAAGCTCGCAATATTAAACAAAAAACAATAAGAAAGCGGAACAAAAATACCCAACAACAGGACGCCAAGATACGACGATAAGCCCACGCAGAAGTCGAAAATCCAAAAACAAAAAGCTCGACAAAAGCGAACAAAGAGAAATGAAACGGGGCACGCCCACCGTTCCCTCAATAGAAGAACCAAGGTCCTCACCTTCAGTAGTGGTAGGACCAGCGTCTTCTGGCAGTACCTTCGCAGTATCCGTCTGCTCGTTGTCCGCCGTGGTGGTGTCCTCTTCTTTAACTGCCCATTTGCTGTCGTCCAGTCCGCTGGAGGTCTTCAAGTTCGAGCCGTTGGAAAGGTTTGGAGATTCGGGCTTCTTGATCTTTGAATCCGCGAGCTCGAACTCCAATTCTCGGATACGTCGATTATTTTTGGAAATGGTTGCTTCAGCGTCGTGTAGTTGTTGGACAAGTATGATATTTTTCTCACTCAGAGCATTCATGTCTTCCTCTAAGGCTGCGAACTTGGCTTCCACGGTGTTCTGTTTCTCGTCTGAAGCGCTGGCGGTGGCTTTCAGTGCCTCAAGATCAGTCAGTGCCTGGGTATGCACCTGCTTCTGGCTCTCGAATTCCTCTTTTAGAGATGAGGATTCTTGCTTAACTGCCTCGAGTTCTTTATTTAAGCTGGAGATGGAATTCTGAAGTGATTCCTCCAACTCTTCTTTTTCCTTCTGAGCCTTTGAAAGTTCAGCAGTATGCTCCTCACCCAACTTAGAAATCTGCGCTTTCAACTCATCAATTTCTGTCGTATGAGAAATAGCAGCCTCCTTCGCCGCCTCCAACTTCTCCTGTAACTCCGCAACAACGGTAGTATGTGCCGCCTCAGCCGCAGCCAGCTTCTCCTTCACGGCAGCTTCATGCTCACTACTCAAACTCGCCAACTTCTCCTCATGCGCACCAAGCAACTCCTCAATCGCCTTGGTCTGGCCCGCTTCAAGTTCGGCAAGTTTCTCCGCATGCGATCCCTCCGCATCCGCTTGCACCTTGAGCTTGCTGTCTTCGAATTCCTTTGTTAATTTGGCTTCGAGTTCCTGCAGCGCAGCGGCATGCTCTGCTTTCAGGGATTCGAGCTGGGTGGCATGCGCGGCTTCGGTTGAGCTGTTCGACGCGACGATTTCGTCGTATTTATCCTGGAGTTTCTTGAGAGCTGAGACATTCGATCCGGACAGCTCGGCCTTCAGATCCTCGATCTCTGCGCTGTGGGCGGCAGTGAGTTCTGCGACCGCGGCCGTATGTTTTTCCTCGAGACTAGTTAGTTGCTCCGTCTTGTCCTTAAGAGAATCGTTAGTCTCATTAACCTCGACCTCAAGCCTTGAGATTGTAGTCTCGTAATATTCATCCTTGTCCTTGGTAGTTACTTCGAAAGCCTCAAGGCCCTTACGCAACCCCTCAACCTGGGATCTTTCCGCTTCGAGATCTTCATGGAGGGACTTGATACGAGCGCTGCCCTTGGCGAGTTCCTCCTCCAAGGTCTGTACTTTACCCTCAAGTTCCTGGAGGCTGGCAGAATTGGATTCTCTCTCGGCAGCGCTGGCTGCTTCGGCATGCTGTTTGGCGTCCACTAGGGCTTTTTCGGCTGCATCTAGCTTCTCTTGTAGGGATTGCAGTTCAATAGCATGGGCCTCATCAGCTCTTTTTGTCGCAGTCTCCAGTTGGGCCTTTGAGCTAGCCACTTCGGCCTGAGCAGCATCGTGCTTCTCTGTTATCGCCTTAAGCTCATGTTGGAGTGAGTCGATGGCAGACTTGGATTTTTCCTCCGCTTGAGAAAACTCTTCCGAATGTTCTGCTGTCATGCTAGCCACAACAGAATCATGCTCTGCTTGAAGGGCAGCCATGGCTTTTTCGTGCGCTGTGGTTAAATCTGCTTGTTTGAGAGACTCTTCAAATTTAGCCTGCTGCGCCTCCCGGATCTCATCCTGGAGTTGCTCGATGGTCTGGCCCAACTTTGCAATCTCGTCTTCCTTTTCAACAAGTTTTTTCACAGTCTCCGTGGCATCCTGCGCATTTTCTGATTCCGTCTGCGCTAGTTTGACCTGGAGAGATTCGAGTTGAGTCTGAAGTTGTGCAGTGACAGCAGCAGCTTCATTGGCAGCAGCCAACTCCTGATCCCTAGTGTCCTGAAGAGCTTGTATTTCGTCCCTGAGGCTCTTGATCACCGCGTCGCGGCCATTTAATTCTGTTTCCTTCCTGAGCACCTGGGCCTGGAAGTTCGCGAGCTCTTCCTTCTCTTTTTCAGAAGCAGTCTTTGCAGCTTCTTCTAGGCTAGCAGTACGGGTGGCAAGCTCCTCTTTCAAGATATCGACTTGCGCAGTAAGCTCTGCAGTCACATCCCGTTGTGCAGCAAGTTCAGCTTCAAGAGCGGCTACTGCGGCGGTGTGGCTCTGCTTTTGTTGGTCGAGCAATTCAGATGTCTTCGAGTCACCTTCCTGTGAAGCTAGCTGTCTAGCAGTCTCAAGTTCCTGGGTAAATCGAGATTCTGTCTCTGACCTCTGCGACTCTAATTCGTCTAGCTTCGTTCGAAGGGCATTGAGCTCCTCTGCGTGGACTTCAGTGAGCTTGGCCACTTTAGCCTCGTGCTCAGCACGAACTAGTTCTGTAGCAGCAGAGATTTTATCTGCCTCCCCTTCCGTAGACTTGCTGGCTTCAGATAATTGCAATTGAACATCAACTAGCTGTGCTTGTAGTTCTGCAACTTTCGCTTCGCTCTCTGCAAGTCTGACTTGGATATCAGCAAGCTTGCTGGCGCTGCTGGTATCATCTCCTTCCTTGACGGTATCCAAGCTACCCTTAAGCTGGGCGATATCACCATCTACCTCGACCTGAATCTCATCGCGTTTTTCGTCATTGCCGGCTTCCTCCGCTGCAATTGCGGCCTGCAGCAGCTCACGCAGAGCTTCATATTCCTTGATCCTTTCCTGCAATGCAGGAGATTTGGCAATGAGTTTTTTCCCTGCGGGTTTCCCACTGTCAATAGATGGTTTCTTGGTTGTAGACAAGGAGCTCATCCGTCTCTTGGACTCTGACGTTGTGGTGGCAGGGGTTTTTGTAGCCGTCGCGGAAGAAGGTTTTGAAGTCCGCGGGACGGTGGTCGTTGCCGCTGACCTGGACGTAGCCGTCGCAGGAGCTCGTGTGGCAGTGGTGGGTGGCTTTACAGGGCTTTGGGCAGTGGATGGGCGGCTTGAAGCAGGTTTCTTTTCGGTAGATGACGGGGTAATTGTTGACCTACGATCCGAAGGAGTCTTCGCGGGCGCTCTGGAAGAGGTGGAGCTTGTGAGGGAAGCTCTCTTCACCGTGGCAGATATGCCATGTCTTTTGTTCTCATCCCCCGAACTGGCAATGGATTTGCCTCTTTCATCTGCGGAACTGCCCACAGATGCCCGAGGCCTATGAGATGCAGTAGTTGTGGATGCTGGCTTGCGAGTGATGGTGGACGTCACAGGGGGTCGGGTGGGGGGTCGATTGAGGGTGCTTCCAGTAGTTCCCCTGGCGGTGGTAGAGGCTAGCTTCGACGCAACTGTTGATGTAGAGCCAGCTGGACGTTTTGTAGCGATAGCGGTAGCGGTTCCCGGGCGTTTGGGAGCAGCAGAGGTGCCAGGCTTCTGGCGGGGGGACACGGTAGTGGATGTCTTCTTAGCGGGTGCAGGGCTCGAGGGAGTCTGATCAACAGGTTCTTCCGCAGTCTGCTCAGGTTCATCAGTGGGAGCAGAGGTAGCCACAGTCCCATCGACTGAGGATTCCGGCAAGGAGGGCTCAGTAGCCGGCATCAGGGGCTCTTCCGTCGATGCCATGTTGTGTGGATTGGAGTGACGCTTGGGCGTCGGTGAGAAGAATCAGGGGGTCCAAGCTTCGTTGGGGTACGAAGGAAGGGACGAGAGGAGGACGATTGGCTGGGGCTATTGGAGTGCGGGGGGGTGAGACTCCCAATCAGAACCAATGCATGAGGGTGAATTGAGAGCAGAGGATAAGAGAGGAAACAGAAGAGCGGACGGAGTTGAAGGGGAGGAGAAAGAGCGAGAAAAAAGAGGTGGAGCAGAAAAGGGAGAGATGGCAGCTTGGACTCAAAAGTTCGGATTAGTGTCAGCGCCAGTCACGGGAAGCGCAGAGAACAGAAGGAAAAAGAAAAGAGAGAAAGATATGTAAAATGCAGATGGAGAATCTAGACATGGCGGATGAGGATGTTCTTGACGCTGAACAAGGTCTCTATCAACGAACAACAAGACAGCGACATACGGACGAACAGGAGTGTGTATACTGTCTACAGGCAGGGCAATTGAATCTCTCGCAATGATCTACTGTCCAAATGAAGTACCTTCCAGCATCTGCCAAGAGCGTTTCATCTGAATCATAACACCACTCCCCTCACAGGCTGAGATGAAGCTGAGCCTGCGGCTGGTGAGTCGTGGGTTAGTTATGCTTGATTCACGCCGGCAGCCTCATCCAGCCAGTCCAGATAAAGATGCCCAATATCCCAGATGCCGATGTTGAGGACAGGAATTATCACCACCACCACCACCACCGCCCCTGAGTTCGCGTACCTGAGGCTGCCATTATTCTTCAAAACAAAACGCATCCATGGTTCCTGGCGACGTCGAACCGAAACGCGAACCGGGGAACCAAACCGAAAAGCTAAAATAAAATAGGTATTTATCCCAGATGAGGTCATCGGATCAGATAATTCGAGTCAAACCTGGACTCCTTGGGCCGCAACTCATCTCATCCATCCCAAGACACCGACTAGGACGGGCAAGATGGCGAATGACGGAACCAAACCCAACACCCCACTTGGCCCTAGTGCTTGTTAACCAACAACGGTGGCCAACGCAGAAGCAACTATATGTACAGATGTACGTATGGAAGTATGGATGTGCATGTATGTAACTCCATCAAACAAAACGGACGATCGTGGCACCAACAGACGGCCCCAGATCTTCGCGGAGATGGGGCAGGGCGGGGGCGGCAAGAGTCTGAGGTTTGAGCAGGCATGAGATGAGCAATGCCTGAAATGGCTGCATTAGTGATTTTTATGAGACAGAGAATTCGTTCACGATGGATTAGTGGCCGTCACGTTGTTGGGCGGTTGGATGAGGCGTTGGGCATGGATTTGGCATGTCGTTGGCGGTGGACAGGGAGGAATGTTAAGAATGCGATCGAGAGGGACATGTGTGGAATGTCACTCTTGTTCATGACGCCAGTGGAATCATATCTGCTATTTTCGTGCCTTGTCACCTCTGTGTGGCTGCTTTTGTTCCTGCTGCTGGTTAAATAAAATCTCCCGTCCGCTGATCAGGGCTGTTTGCGGCGGAAGCTTCACCATTGCGATATACTCAACCTTCATGCATGTGTGCTCATATATTCTCAAATATTCGATAATCCTACAATTACGATACCCCGTTTACCACGCCGCAGACGAGTAGTGAAAGCATGGCATATTGTAACATCTCATTTCGAGAGGTTGTCGCATTGATTCTAAGCGCCTAGTTACACCGCTAATCTTGGCTCTGTGACTCCACCCCCCATTGTCACCAGCCCGCCCCGCTACCCCATAAGTAAGATCACATACTATGTAGGTTGAACATCTTAGATGCCTTGGATTCAAGCGGTTTTATGTTTCATCCGGGATCTTGGCTAGGCGGTTGTGAGATGAAGTTTTTCACCTACACCTTTCAGCCTTCTGTTAAAAATGTCTGTCACCTAGTTAAATATGGCAAGCTCAGGACATGTTAAAGGGTTAGGATATCATAGTCTGTTGAGGGAGTTGTTCTGAGATGAAGCGACCCGGCTAACAGTAGCCGGGCCTGCCGACAAGCGCGCCGGCAATGCTATCCAGGACCTGAGATAGGGGCTGGTTTGAGCCGGGGCTCTGTTCAGCTCGGCCGCCCAAAGCTGTAATTGGTAAACAGGATTTCGGCAGATGAAATCCCACCTGGCCTGATAATGTATTTTGGTAGTTCGAAGTATAGTAAACTATATTTACCATCAACAACCAAGCCCCCAAGTATGAAGGTATATTTACACACCCATAGGGCCATAGCTTCCACCCTCCTCCACACTCACAAAGTCTTCCGTATCTCCGTTCGTCACCGCAGCCACAAATTTATGTGGATTTCCATGCTTTCTGCTCTATGATGCTCCACAAGTTTTGTCCCATTTCTGCCCTGCTTTTGTGATGCCTCGATGAGCTCATGATCACCTTTAATGAGCTTGTCATCATCCCTTATACTAATGTCCGCACAGAGAAATCCCGGCCCCGTCAGGACTGGGTCGCAATCCAAGTTCCAAGCTCATCAAAGGGATATTGGGTCCGTGAGCCATGGTGGATTTTAGGGAGTAGACCCTGGACTTCTAGAATAGAAATGAGCGTTTTAATGAATATTTGATAGTAAACAGCCTCTCAGTATTGACTCGCAAACAAACTGATTCAGCTTCGAAACATTCATTCTATAAAGAGTGCCGGAGATATTTTTCTATAGCTCAATGGCTGGGAGGTTGTCGTTTGTTGGCTTCACACTCCTCTCCTCATACGTTTTTTCTTTGATAACTACAGCAAAGTGCTTCCGCTGGCACACACCCTTTTTGTCATCAACCGACTCCTCTTACTACGTCCCACCTCGAGCAGTTCACTGGGAGTTACCATATTTTTTTCCATCCAGCCAATTCAAGATGTATATCGCGCCTCAAACCACTGCCCACCGGAGCATCTGAACCATAGAGGAGAGCAGTAAACACAAAGAAGTTCCCGATATTTGGCATTTGCGAACTGGCCATGATCCCATGTCTGTGGGGAATCAGAGGTAGCTCGCACTACAACACATACTTCAAGCATACGTAGCGTTCGAGCACTGACGTAAATGAACACTGGAACATTCCTGAGGGTTGCATTAAAGTGATTTGAAATCTGGGCACGCAATAGTGGAAGGTGCGCGAGAGAAAAACGAGGGAGATGCTGGATTGTGGCTTTGGCTACGCTGCTAGTTGAGCGGCTGAGACAACGCATAGAAGATAACAAGTTATATGATGGAAGCGAGCTTGTTGTGAGCGTAGCCAACTCTCGTTAGAGCGCTTCATTTGGTTTTGATTGATCCATGTGATAATGCTGTGATTGTGCTATAAGCCGTGGCCCGTGGTAAATATATATATGGATATATATATCTACTCTAAATTGCAGCACAATATAATAATACGTCGCAGTGAGTCCTTTGTACCCAACATACATCAGTTCGAAAGGGTAGAAGCTATGGACACGTGAAAAAACCCATTACAGACATGCTATGGAAAGAAAAATGTCTTCGCAACATAGCACCGAAATGATAAAAAATACCAGCTGCGTTAAATTTCCAAGAGCCAACCCCACCGTCGAGGGTCCAGCATATGGCTATCAAGCTTCATTGCAGCAACGTATGAATCTCGAATCTCTCGCGCCTTTAAGCGCAGGTCCTCCATAGTTCGACCACGCAGCTCTGCTTTGAAGTCGCGAAGTATCATTGTAAACCTATTGAGGCCTGTTGTGGATATTGGTTAGTATGCTGTAGGTGACTTTGTGTGATCTGATATCTCGAAATAATAGCACGTCACCTTGATATCTTTCTAAACCAGTTACAAGAGCTTCGCTCTCTGCCGTCGTCCAGGGAGGCTCGTCTGGACTTTCAGATAACTCCTCGTTCGACCACTCTTCATCAATTGATAAAACAGAAATATGTTCCCGGGGCTCTTCGTTTGACGTCGTGGAGGTTATTTCCTGTCGATGACCTTTTCTGTTTGGCGTATCTCGATTGAGTCTGGTCCTTCTCTGCTGCTGAATGTTGTTAAATCTTGCTAAGCGCCGCTTGGCTTGTAACTCGCTTGATTCGTTGTCGAAAACTGCCCATAGGAAGCGAGTCACAACCCTGATGCGCTGGAGCGCGTCTCCGAAATTGATGTAGGGGCGGAAAAACTTGGGCTGGATCTTTTCGCACAGCAGGGAAAGTGACTGTAACAGCTGTGTCAACTGTTTAATTCCATCAACAGAAAGTTCGTGGTCGACATAGTGCGCGGTGATACATGATTTCAATACGTCTACCAGTTCAGGTACACCAAAAGAAACAATTTCATGAACGACTTGTCGTTTTCTCTCCAAGTCACGGCTATTGGTGACAAGATCACCGTTTTCATCAAAAACAAGACGGACTTTGGATAAAATGAGAGACACGTGCTCGGCAACTTTCTGGGAACTACATTTTTCTGCTTCGTACAGGTGATCCGGAACCTTTTGGTAGGCTAATCTAATTTCCCTAGTTTCGGCATAGAGCTCTTTGGTTTGTGTTATGGCTGTTAGTAGTTTACGCAAAAGAGGATTCTTTTGTGTGATGAGCAGTCCCGGTATGAGCTTTTTGGTTTCTGCTAGAAGCTCGGACCAGTTGGTATGTTGGCCGAAAAGAGTGGCGGCAGGCCAAAAGTTTGCAGGATCGGAATCTTGATGAGGGGTATTTTTGAAATCTATTTCTCTAGATTCATCTTCAAACTGAGATCCATTTTCCAATTCAGAGGCGTCAATGACGCTCCCATGTTTGCTGTCGTGCTCGCTCTGTAACTCGAGATTTGGCTCATTGATTTCGCTTCCGGGTCTAATTTGAATGCGATGATCAGATGAATTGTTGGTAGAGGTTTGATTCTCGTTCTGGCTACCGAGGTCTGCTTCTTCCTCTACCCCATTCTCAGGGTTTTTGGGTGAGGGTATAATAGTACGTTTTTCGGCTTGTTGGGAATTCCCATCCCCTGAATCTTTATCAGTTGGAGAGGCATCACGGCTATTCCCAATTTCTGACTCTGAATATCGGGCCCGACGCAAAAGAGATATAGGGGAAGACGCCGGTACCTCCACGCCCTTTAATTTTTGCTTCGCTAGTCTCGTCAAGATTCTCCTTCTCCCAGGAGAAATAGGTGATGTAAACGCATGATTTGGTCTTCGAGGGCCGGATAGCCTCGATGACCGGGGCAAAGACGCAGCTTTCGCCATTAATCTGGATGAACGCCGCAGAGTGTTGGGATTTGAGGTAGATTCTGCATATTTGGGTTGTTCGCGTTCCTTGTTCTCAGCATGCTTTTCATGTGCTCGTAGGCTTTCGTTATCCGCATCCCGTTTCTCTTCGTCTTCAGATTCATCTTCAGATTCCTTTTCAGACCAGGCATCATAACTCTCCCCGCCAGCTAAAACTTGCTCATCGCTACTAACTTGCAGGGTGAAATTGGGCCTCGCGCGATAATACCCATTCTTTCCCCTTAAATTGTCCTGTTCGCTCAGCTCGTTATCTGAATCATCATTACTCCAGACTTTCGGTAGAGCATTCTGCCTTGGATTTCGCGTGAAACGTTGCGGGGCTTTCGGTGTGTTTGGAATAAGATAGATATCCTTTCGACCCCGACTGTCGCGGACTGCTTCGCTAGCCACTCGTTTAGCTAGTTGTAATCGTTTCAAATTGACAGACTCGAACGGGATAACCGCTTTATCATCGCTCCCCAACGGCGAAGATGGCGACTCTTGCAACGACTCAGTGTCCTGTCGCTTGCGTTTGCCGCCATCGAAATTTGTGGGGATGTCATCACCATGGGAGGAGAAGTCAGAATCAGAGGCTTGTTGGGTAGTCCATATTGACTTTAAAAGCTCCACTGAGAGCTGGGGTCCCGGGCCTTCATCGCTGTGAGACATTATTTAAGCGACGAGCAAAAGGCCGGGATTTCCTGTTAACTTTTTCCCATCGGGGGAAATCTGGGGGAGGAGCCCTCGGGCCTGTCAGGCGCACGTGAGCGGGGGTTGCACTTTGGTGTTAGCCCTAGGCTACCTATTATGGACTAGCGCCCTTCTCAGCACTGAGCTCCTTCGCATCTACGTTTTTTAATGTCTATATTCGCTAACTGAATCGCATTGAAACGCGATATTCTAGAAGAATATGAACACCTGTGTTTCCACATAATTGTATCACTACATGAAATGGTAGACAGTGGATTGAAGCTGTCTTAAGAAGGCAAACAATGCACCATTTGAAATGTTGGAAGGGCCAGCTGCAACATTGTCCAGCATTCCGGTTGCTAGCCCATTCAGTTCGATTCCCGAGCACACGCATCTAGCGCAGTCGACATTGAAAAGCACGCATAGCTTGCCACTTGCCACTGACAGTTTCAATGCCATCACCACTAGTCAGCTCCCAACCCTACAGGAAGTTCGATTGGAGAAATGCTAATCCTATGTGGATGCGGTTAACCGGCTATTAATGGGGCCAGACCCATCAGCTGTAATGAAACAGCTTATCCAGGAGCCGGTTGTTTGATTGGCTTAAACTCGCATCGACTGACGTCTAAACGCTGAGCGAAAGACCGCTATCGAGGCTGGCCTTGTGCAGTGTCGCGGCGAGGTCGCCCGACCTGAGTGCGAGTTTTGTATGAGCGGGCGCGTACCGTTTCCCCATTGCGCCATTCTTCAAGGATACCTCAATGGTGCCTGCGTGAATTGTCACTATTATGGCACTGGCGCACGCTGCAGTTTTTGACGCAAGTGATTTGGGTTCTATAACAGTTTTCGGCATTAGAAAGGGGGGAACGAGCTAATTAGTCTGTGAGTAGAAACACAGATTACTACGGAGTACTGTAACTAGAATTGTAAATGTGGTGACCCACGATGCTAAACGAAAATCTGGAACTGGTTCTCTACAACTAGCCCGGAGTCGCAAGCGCCGGAGATCCGCAGCGGAGAGCTTCGTAGTCCCTACGACGAGATTACTAGAGATCCTGACTGTAGATCAAGCGCAAGCGTTTCCGCGAAAGACATGGCCAAGGAGCTGAAGAAGGCAGCGAAGACGCAACACAGTTTTGCGACTTCTTGTGCACACTTGGCCCGTCTGCCGGCGGATGAAGCTGGTTTGTGCGCGTATGAAAATCAAGATAATCTTCAAGTTCAGAAGAAAGTTCAGAAACCGGGTACGACTCTGATACATGACACGCCACTATTATCATTTCTTCACTTCGCTATCTACTATTTGAGGTGGATACCTCCTTAACTGGGCGAAGTTAACAGGCAGGTGCGAAATCCGCTGCATGCTGGTTGGGAATAATGTATACTCACGGCTTCTCGTATCCTTTGCAATTAGTATTGCAATGGGCTGGAAGTCATGTCCCCCACCTCATGTTAGGGGGTTGGTATTCCAGTCAACTAACAAATATAAGCATTCTCTTACTTTCATTTTGTATTCTTCCCTGGTTCCCTCTGTATCTTTCTGTGCCTTTCTAACACCTTGCCCTTTATTGCACATGATGCCTTCTTTTTTTGTCCAATAATTGCACTCTCGGGAGCTGGATGGAGGCTTCTAGGGTTTTCGAAGACCCTAGAATCGGACCTTGAAGAAAATAGCAGCTAGTTGCTTCTACCAGATGCTCAAGGAATGTCACACAACCACTACCATTGTCTCCTTCCTAAGACCTAAGCCCGACAACAATCTCCCTTTATTGCTGATGGAAGTTACATACTGGCCTGAGAAAAATAGTTGACATCCATAGAACAACCCTTGTGCACGTGGGATATTAATACGTAGATAGAATGTCTTAATGGGAAGGTCACAAATGTGAGGGGTAATAAATTTTTATATATATTTATTTTTAGATACGTATAACTATTCGGCTTTATTATATCGATAGATATAGTACTTTTATATTGTGAGGCGATATAAGAATTCTAAGGAAGATAATTCTCTCATAACTAGTTACTGGAACATGTTGACTAAGGGTCAACTAGAAGCTAACGTAGTTAACTAACCCCCACCAAGGCTTGGAACTCCCTTCACAATAATTCTCCTTCAACAGTGCATCGAAATACACCACTCCTATACTTCAATTAATTACCTTACTCCGGGACGCCAACGACCTGGAAAATAAGGGAACAGAGAACCGTGCGTGTAGCCAATGCTCTTGCGATGGCCGCTGAGGCATCATTCTCCACCCCTTACCTCCAACACCTCGACCCCTCACAGCCACATACCTTCGAGCTTCCCTCCAAGAAGATAAATGAGGGTAGCGATGTCTCCATATTCCTTACCTCCCTTGGCTATAGGGATATCGTGACTTTCATCCTACAACTTAACCGCGCCATGGTCCCTTCGAAAATCACGGAGAAAGATGGTTCCCAACGTGTGCAAACCTGGCCCCTCAACTGCGATGCGGTTGAGTTCTCAGAGCCCGTCCGGCGTCTGCAGTCATTACTTTCGAAGATAGATTCGATAATCGATGAAGTACCTCCGGACACAGGTCCGAGACGTTTTGGAAATGTTAGCTTTCGTAGATGGTGCGAGGAAGTGGAACGGCGAGCGCCGGAGCTGATGGATGAATGTTTACAGCCTGAAGTTCTGCAGCAAGGGGCCCAGGGCCTCGATTCGTTATCTGCGAAGGAGGAGCTTATAGCTTATTTCATGGGGAGCTTTGGGAGCCAACAGAGGCTAGATTACGGAACAGGGCACGAGCTGAGCTTTGTGGCCTTTTTGGGTTGTCTATGGAAGCTCAACGGGTTCCCGAAGGCTGGGGCTGGAGTGGAGGAGAGGGGGATTGTTTTAGGTGTCATTGAACCGTATGTCACTCTCCGGTACAAACGAATGCGTTTTCTAAATTACTTCTCGGCAAATTAAACTGACTACGACTGGCCGTTCAGTTATTTTGAGTTGATTCGGCGCCTCATAATGACATATACCCTCGAACCTGCTGGATCACATGGTGTCTGGGGTCTTGATGACCATTCTTTTCTGCCTTATATCCTTGGATCTGCACAATTCTGTCCTCCAATATCAGAGTCAGATCATACTCCTACTGAGGGCTCATTGCAGACCGCGCCGGAACCAGCTACCGTTGCAAAAGCGAATATCGTGGAGAAGGAGCGTAGGAATAATATGTATTTCTCAGCTATTGGATTTATATACGATGTTAAAAGGGGTCCATTTTGGGAGCACAGTCCTATGCTTTACGACATTTCAGGGATTAGAGATGGCTGGGGAAAAATAAACAAGGTATGACATCTCCACTATATCTTCGTTCTTTCAGCAATAACATATCAATCCAACGCTGCTGACTGGGGATTAGGGCATGATCAAAATGTATAATGCTGAGGTCCTTTCCAAATTCCCCGTCGTCCAACATTTCCCCTTCGGTTCCCTTTTTCGCTGGGAACATGACCCCACGGCTGTGGCAGTTGCTCCGTCCGTTCATCTCTCCAGCAGACCAGAAAGATCGGGCGAAACGACCTCTCCAGGTTCCGTTAAGCCCACAGTTGAAGAACTCCATGGAACAAAGGCTCCTTGGGCGAAGCCCGCAGCTGACACGGGCGTCACTTCTATCCCTGGCATGTCCGCACCCTCCGCCCCGGTGCAGCCTAGAGCTAGACCCCCGCGTGTCCCCCCAACAGCTACAACCGCAGCGCCGTGGAGCAGCAATCGAGATGGAGACACTGCTGGAAAATTCTCATCACCTGATCCAAACCTACCAACTAGAGCTCCTTGGGCGGGAACAGGAGGAGGGCCAGGCCCAAACATTCCAACAAGGGCTCCTTGGGCAAAAGAACCTGCTGCTGGTCAATAATGAGCTGTACTGCAGGTTAAATTCTGGCGACCGTATGTCATGTCCTTGCGAGAAGTCTGCGGAGTCGTACGACGAGATTCGCTTTTATTATATTCTGTGGAGTATTGACGAGCTTAGTTATGAGTAAATGACTGACGAATGGTTTCATGTACGATAACGATGTGAAGTAGATTGGTAATAATCCAAGGCGTTTCCTAACTTGATAAGTATGAAATTCATGATTCGTTGATCTAAATATACATTTGCCAAAGTCAAAAATACTGGGGGTATCTCATGAGTTGAAGGAAAATAAACAATAAGAAAATACATATACCAAAGTATGAGAAAAGAAAGGGATCGAGCATATTCTAGTTATTCGGAATCATCTGACCACTCATATCCTACCAGGGGTGTGGCCGATGCTACTCGTCGGGGGTTGGAGGCTTCTTCATCTGCACCCGTAGCCGTTAACTGCGGTGGCCTAATTACATTTACTATGTTCGGAATATTGCTAGTATGATAATCCTTATCATCGGAGCCGTCGTGTTTCTGTTCTTGTTGCGGTCTATTCCCGGAGGACACCCCAGCGGTAGATTCGAGCATCTTCCGCCGCTTAACCCCAGGGGTCCAATCTGAATTGTCATCCAGCAAAAAAGGGTCAATAGCCGCCTTCGTATTTCCACTTAACTCTTTCTGTAACAGCGACTTCCGCTCTGCTACAATAGCGTCTGGTTTCTTTGGCCGCTTTTCCTTTTTTGCCCGTCCTCTATCCGGAGGGGTGAGCGGAAGCGACTTGGTCTCAAATAGTGGCTTCGAAATCGCATGGCGAACAATCGCTCCACCCACGGCATTATCGCCTGCAGGGGCAAAATCCACCATTTTTGCCCTCAACCGATCCCCCTCAGACTCCTCCAACAACTCAATCCCCAAACTCATCCTATCCTGCAGCGCCTTTGTAACTCCTTGCGCAGCCTCCCTCCGTTTCCTTTCTGCCCGAAACACCCTCCGCAGTCTACGTGACTGTTCATATGGATCCTCCCAATCACGCTCCTGCCGTTTCATCAATTCCTCCATGCGCGCCTTCTCCGTCATAACCCGTTTCTGATCCGCCACTTTCCCCTCGAGTTTCGAAAACGCATCCTTCTCCGTAGAGTTACCCGAGCCAACATCATGGGGTATCCGTAACGTAATTTCTCCGTCCTCCTCGTAGCCACCTTTGTCCAACTCGCCCGTATCCTTCCTTCGCCCACCCTCTGTGACTACATACGCGGTGTTTTTCGGGTCAGTGCGGATCTCTATCCAGCCACCGCAAACCGTATGCTTCATGCGGAAGCTGTAGATTGGCGTTGAGTAGTAGTTCCCCACGCGCTTTTTCAGTGCGTTGAAACGCACGCCCTGCCCGATTAGAACGCTATCGGCGGGCTTGCATGTGGAACACCAGACGGCAAAGGGCATTTCGAAACGGACTGTAAGTTCGCCAGTGGTATGCAAGTGTCGGGCGCGGGCGCCTAGGGGGTGCTTGTTGGCAAGCTTGTTGCCAGTTGTGAGACCTTCTTGGTCCGGGGGGACATAGCTGGATATGTATTAGCCCAGAGACAGATGTGGTTGATGCCCTGGATAGGAGTAAAGTGAACGAACCGTCCCATATCTAGATAACTGAGTTAGGAACTAGATCGAAGATTGTCCGGAACGGAATGCGAAAGGAAATAAAGTGCTTACTGAAGCCCTGCATCCTGGAGGTGCTGATCTTAAGCAGACCGAAATATCTACTCTCTCTTTTCGTGGCCGATGCTAGTGATAAAGAAACAGCTGAGTTCACAGGCAAAATATAAACATGAGGGTTGGACATCAAACAGGGAGTACTCCGTACTCAGACTGTCAGGCGGCGAATTTATATCACGTGAAAAATATGAGTTCTATCATTTACTAACTAGTTAGGGTTAAGGTTAACCCTAACCCTAAGATACGGAGCTTCATAACTGAACCATGTTGCCGCAATATTCCTCTAATCGTTATGAACTATGGACTATCTTATACTATGAGCTATATCACGGGATAGACGGCCTGTCTTTGCTGGCGTGTTCAGGGTCAATGAAAGCAGGCAACTCCTTAGGAGCGGAGGAGAAGTTTTCAACCAACAGCTCTGAAGGAGAAACGAGAACTTGAACACAGAAAAATGTTGGATGGCCAAAGTATGCACAAAATAATATCTCCGCCTTGAGGATTAATCCTTCTGGTACAATGGGAAAACCCTGTCTTGCAGAAAGCGAGCGGGAGGAGGGTAGGTACCGGCTACAAAAGGCAAAAGTTCCATATTCACAGGTAATTTTTTATGTTTACTGCAATTTTTCTCATTTGTTGTTGAGATATTAATTGATTTTCATTAGATAGCGAGTCGTTCATCAGAGCTTATTTCTCATCTTGTCCTCTAGTTACTAGTTTCAACTTGACCTAGTTTCAACTTGACCACCTGGCACTGCTGGAGATTGTTTTTGCTTGTTACGAGCTTCTTGTTACACCCCGGAGGCAGCGGAGAGAAGACGGTGATGCATTGGCACCTCAGCTCGCCAGTTGCCTCCGCTGCTAAATTTATATGGGCTTGACCTGACAGCAGTATTCGTGAAGAGCACACCTAACCGAAGGGTTGAAGCAGAAAATATTCGTCGAGTATTTTTTTTGGCAACAAGCACGCGCCGAAAGTTTGCGGGTCATGGTCAATCCCTGATTCGGTCCCAAGTTCCTTCGTCTCAAAGATTCAAGCATCCCTGCACTCACCTGTTCCAACCTCACACAACACTTTCAGAAGCTCCACGCTCTCACCAACCCACAACTTCGCACCCTTAGCCAGCTGCGGTATCTGCCAATCCTGCATTGCAACATCCCAAACACTTAAATCCTTCCGCGTAACCTCAAGACGCAGAACCTCGCTCTCGCCAGGCTGCAGCACACGAGTTTTCTCAAATTGTCTCAGCTGAAGCCTGGGGGTATCTGCCTCTCGCTCCAGGGTTGGTTGGACATACAGCTGGGCGACGGAGCGGCCGGCTACCTTTCCTGTGTTGGTGACTTTAACATCGACGTTGTATGCGATATCCCACAGGGTTGGGTTGCCGCCCTCCCTTCCACCAGCCCGTGGAGGTGGTTTTGGCGTTGTGCTATAGCCTTCCGGATATGGGTAATCCTTTCCTGACTTGATGGATGAGGGGTTATCGAGGTATGGATACAAGTAGCGCCAGATACGTTTCAGGCCCTTTGGCCACGATACTTCTGTTGCAGAAGGAATTTTGCTCGAGAATGTTGGGGTGGAAATTTTTGCAGGTCTGTCCGGGGGGTATTCGGTCAACGGCGTCACAGTTATGATTTTGGGCTCGCTGAATTTGAATGTTGTGTATGATAGCCCGTGACCGAACGGATATCGCGTGGTGATATTATTTTTGATGAAGTGGCGATAGTCAATATATAACCCTTCGTTAAAAGTATCCTGGATCTGGATTACGGGGTCGTAAATGAGATGGACGCTGTCTGGATAGTCGGCTTCAAATTTCGGGATGGTATACGGCAGATGGCCACTGGGGCTATAGTCTCCAAAAAGAATATCGGCAATAGTGCCCGCTTCCTGGCCGGGGAGATGGGCAAACAACACTGCCTTCACCGACGGGAGATCGATCCATTTCTCCATGATAATCGGGCCGACGGTGTGAACGACAACAACTACAGTTGAAAATTTCGTCGCCGCATCCATGACAAGCTTGTCACCTCCATGCCAAGCATATAGACCAGCGAGCGTTCTGTCTCCTGGATTTCCTTCAACGGTTATATAGTTCTCACCGGAATCCGAATTGATAAAAACGATTGCAATATCATCAAGTTTGACATCTGGAATGAGGGGGAAATTATTAGTGATGTGGAACTTCGTATTGGGCGCTCTTGCCCGGATGCCTTCTTGAGGGGTTACAAGATATGGAACTCTGGCACTTCCGCTCCCCCACCCCATCGTCAAGACCCCTCTATTGCAGCCTCTATCTGGGCAGGGATTGAGCCCCAGTGGATCAAGTCCCGCGTCGGCACCAAATACCCTTATCGAAGCGTCCGGATTCAGGGGCAGAACGTTATTTTCGTTTTTCAGAAGAGTAATACCATCCCTAGCAACCGCCCGGGCGATGATATTGTGGTTTTCTTGAACATCAACGAATTGGTTGACTATGCCGATTGGAGAAAGTACAGCTCCCGGATACAGAAGACCACTTTCAGCGGCTGTATGGGTTGAGAAGTTTGGCAATGGGAAGTCCTTGTCCTGCCCTAATTTGAACCATGTAGCAACAATTCGTGCAACCTAGTTGCTGAAGTCAATTTCCAAGCCCAAGGTTACCATTTTCCGCCTATACATTAGCAAATGGGGGGAAGGGCACCGCATACCATATCATTTAACCGCTCAATGGGGACAGTACCATTCAGGACTGAGCGTGACAATTCGCCTGCCCAATAGCTGTTCCCTGATAATGGAGCAACACCATCTCCTGGCATAGCCATATCCAGACCAGCAAGCGCGGATGAAACACCACCAATCTGGGCGAACCAGTCAGTCATGGTAAACCCTTGGAACCCCAACTCCTCCTTGAGAATGCCGTTGATCAACTGGCTGTTTTGACTACATGAGGAGCTGTTAACCTACGGAAAACGTTAACATAAACGACCAAGCTTGGGCTTTCACGTTCTTTTGAAGAGGAAGCCATCATACGTCATTATATGCCATCATTACGGCACCAACCCCTGCTTTGACAGACTCGGCAAAGGGCCACAGGTAGAGCTCGTGCATGGACCGGTCATCGATGTTGGCTGAGTATGGTTTCTGGAGGGAGTCAATGGGATGGACGGGGAACGCCATACGAAACATCTCCTGCTCGTTTCCGACAAGATGCTTCACAGTGGCGATGACGCCCCTGCTTTGAACGCCTTTAATTGTCAAGGCACTGGCAATTCCCTGGAGGGATGGATCCACGCCGAAGCCTTCCCAGTTTCGTCCTCCACGTGGCTTGCGTCCCAATGGGCCTACAGATGGGCCAAGATGGACATTTATCCCTTTACCACGAAACTCCTTGCCCAAGGCAACACCGCGATCGTACATCAATTGCTTGTCGAATGTGGCTCCCACAGTGATTCCAGCTGGGAAAGCTGTAATGTGGTCTGTATTTCGGACGCCAAGAGGCCCGTCTTGCAGACAAAGCCTGGGGATTCCGAATCGGGGTGCGCTTCCGGTCTGTCCCACGCAGGGCCCCATGGAATATCCAGTACCTGTTGTTAGATTCACTTTCTCAGCAAGAGTCATATTGGAAACTACTGCATGAGATTTGGCATATGCCTCCTTCCATTCAGGGACCCAACCACCCACAGGTGCTGGGTAGTATGGGGGAGATGTCCAGTCTTCGGGGCCATCTAGCCTGCTTTCGAGCGACGGCGATTTGCTGAGATCAGGTTCGATGAGGGGGAGGCAACTCAGAGCACGAATCACACCAATCAAAAGATATTTAACGAATGGCATTTTCAACGAAGAAGGAGGTAGAAAATATGGAGAGGATGAAAGAACTAAATGAAAATGAAAGAAAGACAGAAGAGGAAATGTGAGAACTTCTGGTTACTCGTGCCTCCAAGTCTGGAAGCACTAATTGACTCTAAGAAGGCTCAATTATTATTCCACAGCAATTTTGCAGCCCTCCAGTTCAGTCAAGTAGCCACCATCGCAGGGTATTTCTTACACTCCAAAAACAGGTAGGGAGCTGTGCCAGGGGCGGGTGAGTGGGGAGCGGTTGGTTGGTGCATGGAGATGAAGGGCTGATGATCCATTTCATGATGTAGGTCTGCACTGGAACCTCTGCTTGTGACCACCATTAATAGCCTTTCTGGTGAAGGAGAGTTGCTGGAATGTCATCACTCTTACCCACCTATCTCGTTATGTCGGACATAAGCTCATGTCCCATGTTTGTTCGTGGGAGCTGGAGTGCATTCCAAGTCCCAGCGCGAAATATAAGGAGAGGTGCTGAGGAAAATTTGAGGCTCCTCTCGCTTTCGGCTTCTTGGACTTCAACAAACAAGTGGTAATGCATAGTCAATGCAAATCCTGCCTATCCCAAATTCTCAATGAGCGTTAGAAAAGATAGTGCTGCAACTCAGCAGAAAATTGGATTCGGCTCCTGCAAGTCTCTATCTTCACCGTATCCCGAATCTAATTTCTTGCATCCTGCTTGGCTACCAGCATCACTCACTCAATGGTACGCTCATTAAGTCACCTCATATTTCTCCTATGGTATATAGTGAGTGAAGGAATGATAGTGATTGCATGGAAATTTATCACTTTTTCGGTGTGTCACACAACCACGTGAGAATATCTGCAGACTGTAAGTTAACTATTGCAAATACGGAGTAGAAAAAAAAAGCATTTTTCTAATTACACATAGCCATGATTAACGAAATTCTACATCACATTGCGTGCAAAACAACTCGAGGTTCTATGTAATGTAAGAGGTCTAAAACACTTAGAGAAGAATTCCACTTCATTTTCATTAGTTAAACCATCCTTCATTCAGCGTCTCTATTCGATAATGTATTATCTAGTTCAATGGATGGCGGCTGAATAGAACTGATTTATCTAATAGTTCATCTCTAGTTTTTTTTTTTTTTTTTTTTTTTTTTTTTTTCATTATTTACAAGCTTTTAACATCACTGATCAAAGTTTCTAAAGCGTAGAGATTATACGAGAATTCATAGAGCATTTGATTTAAATAATCTAATAATTTATAGAGAAGATATTTAAAGTGATAAATTACAAAAGCGTAATGATATAACTAAATAATCAATACTAGCAATTTTGGCCGTAACTACGTATTTATTAGTTAGTCCTTACCATAAGCCGAATCATCCCAACATCTACTCCGCACGTGAACTCTATATGTACTGTACAGGGGCCAACCAGAGGTGCTCGACAGGAGCTGGTAATGTGTCCCAATAACAAATGCTTCAATGCTTCAATGCAGGCTTTGGCCCTATTTTGTTTCCATGATTTCTATCTATCCTATCACCCTCTTCTTCTGCACTATCCAGTGGTTGTTAGGTGGATTATGATTACGGTGCAACACAAAAAGCTCATCACGCGACGGCCAACTTTACGCATAACTATTTGTCCCTGGAGCTCCTTTGTTCTCACTACCGGTTGAATGTCGTTATTCTTTGCCGGAAGGTATTAATCCACAACTCAATTTGGCCAGGGCTCAATGTCAAGGTTGTGTTGGCAACGAGTGCTGGAAGCCAAAACTGCCAGTTTATTCGTCCGGTTAACAAGGAGCCTTTGTTGCAGGTTTGCATTTTGGATGTTAGCTCGGTGCTGACGGTGCGGGGAGCACCGCGGCGAGCACTTCAGGTTATTCATGCTTTTTTAAGAAGCAAGCGCATGGAGGAGGTGAAGTATTTTAAGCACCCATAGACACATTGGAAGGAATCGTTGGCAGGATCGCTTGCACATTGCCTGCAACTGGGAAAGGTAGTCTCCTCCTGTCCCCCAGCATTAACCGTAAATCCAGGGCCTCTCAGGATCTCAGCCCAGAAGCTAACCAGGAGGGAGTGTGACGCAACTCAGGCTCTTCCGGTGCAGGAATCTGAGCTTCGTCATACAGTCGAATTCATTTCAGATCACCCGAATATAAAGAGCTTTTTAGAGGGAAGATCTGACAAGATATTCCAACATTTCAATATATCAAATATCTCTTCAAAGATACCATTGGCTATGGGAGGTGTCGTTGGCAATAAAATCCATACAGTATTATCTAGCAATGTCTAGTGTAGTTATTTAAAAGAAAAGTGAAGAAGAGCCCGGAATGTCAAGTGCCAAAACGCAAAATACCCATAAAATCCCACACTTGACCGCTAATTTATCCTTAATATATTCTAATTATTGTTAAAATATCCCGGGAAGAGCCAGGAGAGCTTTGTGAGGGCTTCAGCGCTCAGGTATCCTGGAGTAGTACTCAGCCCAAATTTACATGTGCCTTCCAAATGCTTTGCTTGCACGAGAGCTGCATGTTCATCCTTTTTAAGTTCATCGAGCACCGCTCCAATGAAGTTTTTCGCATTCACCGAGTTCATTTTCATATTGGCCATGACCATATCGACAGTTACATCTGCCGCCTCCGAGTGCCAGCAGTCATAATCTGTGGACATGCAAATCATCTGATAAGCAATCTCAGCTTCCCGAGCAAGTTTTGCTTCGGGAATGCACGACATGTTGATTATGCTGCCGCCCCAGGAGCGGTAGAGCTTGCTTTCTGCACGTGTGCTGAATTGTGGACCTTCTGTTGTCGAACAGTTAGCTTTTGACCTCCTTTCGAAATACAAGCTTGTAAATAATGGAGGAGTGCAATAAGGCCGTACCCATGCATATGAGTGTGCCGCGGTCATGAAGCACAACGCCATCCCCTTCCAAGCTATGCCCACATGCCCGCACCACCTTCGCCATCTGCTCATCGAACGGGTCCGCAAAACCAACATGTGCCACTGCGCCGCCCTCGAAAAACGTCCACGGCCGCACTCCCTTCGTCAGGTCAATAACTTGGTCTGGTACGACAAAGTCTCGCGGTTTAATGGCCTCCTGCAAACTCCCAACGGCAGAAAAAGCGACAATACTTCGTACCCCGATTGATCGGAGGGCAGCAATGTTTGCGCGCGCTGGTACTTCGTGCGGTGCGTACTCATGATGCAGACCGTGCCGACTCAGGAATGCGACAGGGACTACCTTGCCAGTTGTCGAACAGGTGTGATGGAGGATTGTTATCGGAGAAGACGGTGGTCCCCATGGCGTGGTGATGTTGAGAGATGCAACTTGTGTGAAATCGGGTAATTCTCTAAGCCCAGTACCGCCGATGACGGCAATATGGACTGGATCGGGTATATTGAAGCTGCATTGTCAGTATCAGTTTATACAGATCTACCATTTAACTCTCACAGATTGAGGGGCCCTACATACCGTTGTATGTTTCTCGGAGAGCCGCCATTGTGTTTATTTTTGTGCGAACCGCCTAGTATACACGGGAAGCTCCCCACGGGTGGCGTGAGAGGCTAATATATTGGTATATGCCGATAACAGCTGAAAATGGCGCGGCGGAAGAACAGCGGTTAGTGCTATCGAGCGGTTGAAAATCGCGGGATTGAAGCATTGAATTTGGCGGGGAAAAGCTTTCAGGTTCACGTGCCCAGGAAGCCCTAATTGGCCATATCCAGGGGTTGCCCTGGCATGATTCCATCCTTGATTGCTGGAGCATAGGATAATGTCCACTGAAAACTCCCACGGATCGAATAGGTGGTGATTATGCTCCTAATATCTCTGGAAGCACGTCCTTTAACTCGATATCAAGGTACACACTGCCCCAGTGAATTTTAAGGATTTGCAAGCGACATACCATGCTAGCAAGGGTCTCGTAATCAGGAGCCTACTGGCTTGACCGAACAAATGGCAATTTGGGTAACAACGTAGAAATTGAGGAAAGTTTTCGAAATATACTGTGACACTTGTGGAGTAGAGATTCCACTATATACCCCGGACTACCAGTTACGCATCCCTGTTTACAAACTCGAGTGGAAATTGAAGCATATGCTGCCCCACAACCATCTCTTCGGTCAAAGGTTGCTTTTGGTATCAACGCCCATAAGGAGATAGAGAAACGCATGAGTTTGCTTATAATGATCCTTAATGACTGGGCAAACTCGCAACTCGGTCAGAAACGGGATGAATATATTTGAATCTAGTAAGTATCAAAATCAACCCATGCTCTATCATACGCACCCGTTAAACGCCACTAAGCCGAAAAATCATCATGAGTGACCAGAGGTATTTGTAGATGAATGAAAGCCTGAATCATGACGAGAGTTGGACTCTCTTGTATGTTCACAAGAGAGCTTGCTCGTTTTGGTCTTGCCCGTATGGAAAATCTCTGTTAATAGCATGCGAATGCGGCTCTCGCCTTTCCCCTTTCCTTTCCCTTTGTTTCGGTTTCGCCTTAATTTTCCACCTCGTACTCCAACGCCATGGCTGTCCTCGCTCCCTTCTAGCCTGGCAACGAATTCGTGAATCGCGGCAGCGTGTGCTTTTTGGATGTGCTGGAGTTCTGCCGCAAACGACGCTTGAAGGTCTTCCAATTCTGTATTATGCTTCTTGTTAAGTTGAGCAATCAGCTCTTTCTCTCGTTCCCCCAGCCGTTCATTGGCCACTCGATCATTTTCTATCTTGATGTCTTGGAAATGCTTCTCCAGTTCCGATTTCTGTGCCGCAAGAGCTTGCTCTTTTGCCTTCTCAAGCTCTTCTAGAGCTCTCAACCTCTCCTCCAGAGTTAGTCGCAGCTCACTTAACTCGTTCTTTGGTTCCTGTTCGCGGGAATCCAGAGCTTCGGATGTTTCCGTGAGGGCTTTTTGCAACTTCTTAATTTCCTCTGCAAGTTGTTGGTTGTGGAGTTGTAGAGCTTCGGATTTATCTGCAAGAGTTTTCTGTAACACCTTAATCTCCACCTCCCGCTCCCGCTCACGAACTTCAAGGGCTTCAGACTTTTCCGTGAGAGATTGCCGTAGCCGTGTGACTTCTTCTTCAAGCTCTTGAATATGACATTTTTGCGCTTCAGCTTCTACTGCAAAGGTGTGCCGTACCTGTTCGGCTTCCTCCTCCAGCCGCTGCTTGTCGCATTCCAGAGCTCCAGACCTTTCTATGAGAGTTCGTCGTACTTCCTTCACCTCTTCCTCTCTCTCTTTCTTATGACACTCTAGAGCTTCAGACTTTTCCGCCAATTTTTGCTGCAAGTCTTTGACTTCTTCGTCCCGCTCCCGTTTGAAGAATTCTAGAGCCTTGGACTTTTCGGAAAGTGCTCGGCGAAGCTCCTTGGTCTCTTCGTCTCGCTGCTTCTGATGATTTTCAAGGGCTTCGGATTTTTCCACAAAAGCCCGTCTCATCTCTTTTATTTCTTCTTCTAGTTTAGCCTTAGCTTCATTGGCAGCGTCCAGGTCATTCTGCAATTTAATTCGAAAAGAAGACAATTGTCCCTGAAGTCCATTGATCTTGTCGTTCAATCCAGAGCACTCTGTGGTGTGGTCGCTAATCAGCTTCCGTATTTGTCCCCGCAACGCCTCGATGTGGAACTCTTTATGCATCAAAGCTTGTTCTAGAGGTAGTTTGGCTTCCGATTTGTTATGTTCGTTCTCCTGGTAAAATTTTTCGGTCCTGGTGCCACTGTAGCTGGACAAAGGGCGGCTGAGTCTCGGGCTCTCATTCTTGATCCATTTGTATAAAAACGCGGCCGGAGAATTATCATCATCCTCTTGCCGTGGTGCCTGGATAAATGGTTTTGTTGGTGTTACGGGACGATTTGATACGGAAAAGCTATCACGCGGCCTGTAGGGGCTTGGAGGAGACATGATGTCCTCGTTGTATAATTCTGTATACGCTTTTTTCGGACCCGCCACGAAGGTTCTGCAGTGATATTTGATTTTATTGCAGAAACGAGGAGATATGGTCCAGCAAGAAGCACGGGAAATCGATGCGAGGTCGAAAGAATTCGATAAGACAGGAGGGAGGGATGCGTTCTGGAAGATGGCGGCCATGTGTGGAGTCTTTGGTCGCGAAGTACGGACGGTGTATCATTTCCAAAGATGCAGGACAACGTGTACGCGGGGCCCTCAATTGAGGGGCCCAATGGTTTCAAAGCGTGAAGTGCCGCCCGCCATTTCTGCCATATCATACGGCACGTCTTAGCCGAACCAATTTTTCAGTCGTTTCTGGGTGGTTTCATTTGTCCTGCCGTTTGCCCGGTTCTGCGCATGTTTGCGGTGGCCAGGATGTTCCTGTGCGCATTTGTTGTAAAACCGGGACAAAGCCAATATTCCCTTGCCAAACAAAACACGGAGCTAGCCCTGTGAAAAGAGATATTGACGCCTGTGCCAACAGGCTGGGTCATTGGTAGATAATTGGAGAATAAAAACACTGTGCAGCCAACTACAGCGCTGGAAAAGCTGGCGGCTACCCCAAGAATCAGTCGAGCGCCGTCGCCTGATCATGCAGAACTGTGTTGGCACGCAAGGCTCTCTTCGGAGGTGGTTTGGGCGCGAACCGCATCGATTGTTAGTCGCATTGTGACGCCATGGCGGGAGGTAAATAAACACAGATCCAGCCACCAAGGTTGCCCCCGCTGGATGTAATCCGTAGCAAGTGGGTTTTGTCTCATTATTACATTTGTTTTCCACTCCGTAATTTTGTCAATCGATTTAATAGATTTGTGTATTATACTCGCACTATGTAGTTAACTATTGCAGGTATGGTGTTGTGATGGTACGACTGCGGATAACATGAGTTTACATTTGATAGTTTATTCCCACATTGTACTGTACCTGCTAAATGCTAAAATATCGAAGATATACTGTACAAGGCCCCATACTGTGGTAGATCTAAATATAAATTTATTATGTATAAATTAATAGAGGCGGATATATAGGACAGGGTATCTCTTGATTAAAAACCTCTAAGCATATTTTAGCTCGGAGTTGCTCGCCTTTACGCCCTACACGGGCAGTCATTTTGTAGAAAAATATAAGGACTGTAGCGCATGTAGATAACTAGGTGGTAATCGGTTGCGAGGTAAGAGGTTTCCGGTCCCTCTCACAGACGAATCAGTCGAATGTGATCTTCTTCCCCTGGAAAGAAGCCTGAGCTTTCCATGCCTTGGCTTTCTTCGCTGCTTCCCAGGAAGGATGCAGAGGCTTTTGCTCTGAGTCTTGGCGATTCCTACGCTGTTCAAAGTTCGGATTTGGAGCCTGTGCGGCGCTTTCGACTTTGGGTCTTCGAGAAGACAAGGCACCCGGAAGCCCCCCTCTTCCCCGCTTCCCTCTCGTCTCATCACGAGACAAAGCTCCTCTCCGCATATCCCATCCACTATCACGCGATTTTTCCTTCTCTGGCGGTTGGTTTTTAAGATGATTAGCCCCTGAACCAAACTTCTTTTCCCATAATTTTCTCCTAGCTTGCTGGCCCATCCTGTTTTTCCGCGGCTGAATGGCGGCTGCTGCCGCGTCCTCTTCGGCGGATTCTGATCCTGACCAGTAGCCACCCATGGTCAGGGAAGGAAGAAACGCTGTTTCCGCATTCTTATTATTCGGCTTGGAAGTTTTGGTAGTGGTTTTCGACGTAGGTTCCAACGATACGATAGAAGATGTGGGTGAGAGGGGCGGTTCAATTCCCGCCAAAGTTAGATGGGAATGATGGTCGTTTTCGTCCTTTCCCTGGTCATCCGTTTCAGGTTCCGATTCTGAAGAAGATGCTAATTGCGCATTATACTGTTTTATGTATGCATCTTCCATTTCAAGATCGCTTTCGTAGGCTTGGTGCAGTTTCGAGGCCGGTCCTTCCTCCACTATCTCCGAACCTTTGGGATTTGGCGGGGGGTTCTCACGATCCATTGGTTTTGCAGTAAGTACGCTGTCACTAATGCCTAAAATGTGACGTATGTCGTTTGTTATACCCGGTAGAACGTTTCTCACAGGGTTTGAATTGAATAAACGAGCTATAACATTCGCTTCAGGACCATTTTGTGGGCCTTCTAGGCGGGGTTTCCTTGCGGACAGAAATCTAGAAAACGCTGGAGACTCTGCAATCCGCTTCGTCCTCACCAGATGCTTGAGCAAGTGTCGTTCCGCAGTAACTCCTAGATCCAGGGCCTACGATTGTCAATTCGAGAATACATATATTATATATATATATATATATACTTGGTAGAAATAAACAAGTAAAATCACACCTTTAAAGCTTGAATTTCCTCCCCTATTCGGGATAGCTGTGCGGTTTCATTTTTCTGTTTAGAAGTCTTTTGGCGACGTCCCAGCTTTTGGCGTTCGAAACCACGGGCGGTTTTGAGAGCCCGGAAGATTAGTTGACAGCCATGCTCCAACTTCTGCTCGAGACGGGCAATTTGGATTCGCAGTCTCCTATCATCCTGGTTGGATAGCATGCTCGACTCCTCATGGTCGCCTCGTTTCCTTTTTGGCATGGTAACGGTTAAGTATACCTGTCCCTTAGAACCGTAGCTGCGCGATCAAATGCTCTCCAACTGAACACCAACAACAAAATATAAAATATAAAACACTGGTGTTTATCGGCTGGAGACAGTCAAGCAAAATTGATAATGCGCTAAGTCACGTGTAACTTGCTGAGTAAGCGCGGCTGTGAGCCAAGCGGCTATTCTTCTGAATCGGGACAGTGGGAACAAACTCGGCATCTCGTAAATTTAACGATCGCGCTTTTAGCAGCAAAACGGCTAACGGTCTGAGCTGTGGATATAAAAATGGTGCATCGGCAATCATTCACGAGCTTTTCGTAATCCTAGCAACGCCTGCCATGGCTTCGCAAACACCAGAACCCCCACCCAAAGTCCGTAGAGGGCCTCGAGGCAATAAGCGTGCCCGCCTTGTCTGCCTTCGGTGCCACGAGAAAAAGGTAACCGGATGCAATTAAGCTAATCGGCTGGGACATGTATGCTAACCGGTAGAATAGATTAAATGTGACCTACAAGTCAACAACTCCGAATGCGAATCTCCGAGATGCTCGAGGTGCGAGATTGCTGGGTATGAATGCCGGTACGTATCATAAACTTTGTGCTTGGGAGCAATATATATCCCCATGTATTGACCGATTTTAAAAGGATTCGTCCATCGAAACGCGGCGCAGGTAATCGAGCATCGGTCCGGCATAGTAGCCTAGATGATTTTGATACCGTCGATTCCTTGCCCATTGTGTCCTTGCCAAACGACCCCACTTCTAAATCGACACCGAGCAATCATAGCCAGGTTCATGTTAAAACTGAGCCATCTGTCCACTGCGTAGTAACGGATGATCGAATGGCCACGGAAAGCACTTCGCATTTCTCAGGAGGAATTGGGAGGCCCCCACTCTCCTATCCAAGTTCTCCGGAAGGCATTCGCCAACCAACCTCCCAATTTCCGTCAGCTCGGACAGCCTCCTTACCCGTTAAGGCGCACGATAGCGGACAAGCCCAGAATGCCCTGTATTCCAGCGGATCAGGTCTCCTACAGATATTGGATAACTCTGCGGCAATGGGCCAGCTCAACTCATCTCAACCGGTGCTGCAGCCTGTAGATCTACCATCCCCGGCATTGCAAGAAAGTTTCATGGACACTTACTTTCAGTTTTGCTACACATGGTGTCCCATTCTCGACAACTCCACTCTCTTTCCGGAACAAGAGGAGTCCAACTCTGTCCTCCTCAACCAGGCATTAGCGCTTCTTGGAAGCCGAATCCAGCCGTCCGTACTGCAGCAGGTCCCTCCAATCGTGTACTACAACCGAGCGAAAGCCCTTTTTCTTGGGAACCATGAAAGCAACCCGATAACATGCATGAAAGCACTTCTGCTGTTTTATTGGTGGGGATCGGCTCCGAATAGCCCCAGCCTCGACACTGTGTGGTGGTGGACAGGTGTTGCCATCAGGTTAGCACAGCAAATTGGCTTGCACCGAGAGCCAACGCCTGGTCAGGTTATGCGACCTAATGAATCACCAGGTTTGCGACGAAGACTTTGGTGGACATTGTTTGTATGTGGAAAAAATTCAATTATTATTGAGTTTATCAGCTAACAGAAGACACAGGCAAGGGAACGCCTAACCAGTATATGCCAAGGCAGGCCTTGCATAATTGATCCCTCAGATTGCAACGTTAGAGAGCCGTCCCCGGAGGACTTTCCTGAACCAAAAGACCATTTCCGCGTGCAAACTTTTATATATTGGGTTCGACTTTCCAGTGTTGTTGGCAAAGTTGCAAAATATCTGTTACAAAAAAACGAAACAACCCAATTCCCAGGGCATTTAGCCAGGGAATTAGTTGATTGGGTTCAGTCCCTTCCTGAGCCATTGCGCCTGCCCATCGCAACTAATCGCACGACACCATTCAACCGGGATGTGCATCAATTGCATCTACCTTACCTTACCACAATAACCCTTCTGTATCTAACAAAATCCTCCCAGCCGCTCCGCAAAGCGTATACCACTGCAGTCCTTTCTGCGTCCTGCGTTGCCCGTATTTTCGAGGACTTCTTGACACGAGGCTCCATACGATTTCTCCAGGGGATGGGGGTGTGGCACATTGCGGTTGCAATCTTAGCACTTTTGCATGCGCGTCGAATACAAACCTTGACCACAACTGCGGACAGCCATATCAAAATCCTTAGAATTGCCCTAAAAGAGATGGCCACAATGTGGCCATCTGCGAGCATGTTGGACCAAGCATTCGACGGCCTTCTGGCGAATAATCGATTTGCTGTCTCCGAAGAGCGGTCCCCAACGCTCACTATGGACGTGAGACCTATAAACTCACTCTCTGAATTGGCCGATCTTGCAACCGGAACACTTATAAATGCGACAGACTTTTACCCTTTTGCTACGACACAGACGAGCCCTTTGGTCGAAATATTGTTAACGCAAAATACTACGATGATTTTCGCTGATCTCGAATGGCCGCGTGATATCTCATCCCAACTGCATGATTTACTCGATTCGTTTGGAGGTGTTTAGTAATGAGGTTTTTTTACTGCGTTAGCGAGGGACTTGCTTTCAATTCTCTGCATTGGGGCTCTATTAAAACAGAAGGAATGTCGTTAGGTGTCACTTTTTAGATATCTAGATAGGGAAGAAGGGATACGAATTTTCGGGAAAAGGGGAGCTCTACGCAACGACTCCAATTTGGTTTATCATGAGGGATGAATTGGAGTTGAGGAATTTTTTGTCAGATATTGATTTTGCTTCTGTTCGCCTTCGGTCTGTCCTCGTGTAAATTACGAGGGCGTCCCTTTTATTATTATTATTATTATTATTATTATTATTATTATTATTATTATTATTATTATTATACCCCAAAAAGTCACCAAGGTAGTCATCCATCTCCTCTAGTGGCCAGTTAGCTAGCCTTCTCGAGGAAGATTAATATTCGTCTCATTCCTGAGTTCTCTAGACGTTCTTTCCTAGCGATATCCGGTTCTAAATGCTCCCTTCAAAATATTCGCTTTATAAAGGTAATCCAGGGAAACTTTAGAGCAATAGCCGGTTACAACCCAGTGCCGAGTTCTTGTTTGATGCGGTTGCCGACCGCCGAAGACTTGGCACACATGATCATGTGCCCCGCTTTTATCGGCAAAACTCAACATCAAAACTTGGAAGCGAAGTTTCCTTGCCAGATTCTTATACTCCGTACTGGTTGTTAAATTGTCATGTCGGATTGGAGATCAATCATGCTTGATTACCCTACGAGCACACCGGCCGGCGGGCTGGCTGCCTGGACGCGGTCAGTCACCTTTGGTTTGCCGACAGGGTGGGCGGCTAAAAATACATACATCTTTGCCAGGGTACAGTCCAGCGGCTATTTCAAATATGCCACGGACCCGATTCTTGGATTTTGGAACTTGCGTTGATCTCAGGACGGTAATGGCTCGCAGGTGGCCCGGCTGGATTCCGTCTGGAAGTCCGCTTAAAATACCTCTCTCATGGATATTTTGCCAAAGTGCGTTTTATTGGTGCTGCGGATATATTGCAGGGTATCAAGCGTGCCGAGTGTCCAGTATAAAGTAGAATTTGAAGCGCAACTTCAGCAAGCTTCTATGTTTGAGAATACTCCTTGGGTAAGAGGATGTGTGGTATCTCTGGCTGAGGACGGATTGAAATCGCCTTACTGCTCTTGATCCTGAGGTGGCTAGGGATAGTCGACGACAGTGCGAATTCCGACCTTTGTCTAATATCGTCACTTCACAATGCCCATACTGTTCGGTCCCTATTCTTGACACAAAATCGTGAATAACGACAGAAAACAAGTTCACTGCCGCCTATCTACCCACTTTGCATTGCTAAAGTTTTTGTCTACTCTTGATCAGTCCGTCCAGATGTAAATTCGTTCCAGTGTGAGCTTTATTCTTAGCCCGTATCCCTATCTTAGGTTCTCCCGCAAAATTATCCAAAATCTGTGAAATAGCCTGGGCAGAAACGAGCAGGCGAGGAGCAAAAACTCGGGAAGCTCGCGAGCATTTCATCTCGAACAGAAACTGGATGTTCATCACATATTGACCATGCCTTTCATCCTCGATCAGGAATCAAATATACCCCTAGGCATATCTATCAACCATTTCAAATCCCCTCCGCTGCCCAATACCCACCTTAAGCATCCAGAAAACGCCACAAGTTATGGGTACATTATAGTTTCCAACTGTACCCCTTTGATTTTTCCACTGCTCATCTGATCAATTTTAGAGAATCGAATAGATATCCTTTCAAGTGATATTGGAGCGTATTAAAGCTACAGCCTCATCGCACCACTAGCTTCATCGCACCTTCTCAGCTACACATCGCCACCTGGTCCTTGTTACCTACCGCTGCCATCTTCCCTATTCTCTTTGACCAGGACGTAGCTACCGCCCTGCACCAGCGCGCGTGTTTCTGATCAAAATGCCCTGGACTGGCGTCCAAGTGAAATCCTTTAGTGAAGGGGCGCTGTAGCTCCTGCAATGGGATCACAGGTACTGGGAACGGGAGGCATGCTGCTTTGGATTATTAGCCTGTATGTTAATAGCGTATCGGGCTAGTAGGATTGGCATGGGATGTATCCGGCTGGGAGCTAACGTGGCTTTCTTGTGTGCTGTCTCTGGTATGCGCTGCTGTAAAGTTAATGTGGGAGAGGGATGAGCTGCTGCCTCGGGAGATAGGGCAGAAAGAGCAGAGGATTATCCTGAGAATAAAGAAAAAAGGATGGCTATTTTCTTTTGCTTTCTCTTCGCTCCTCTTTCTAACGTTGTATGCAGATGAGTTGAGGTTTTTCGGGTAATATGGTGTGCTATACCCTGATTGCCTTAATTCTTGGATGTGTTTATTGTTATAATCTGGGTGGACATATGACTATGGAGAAAATGTAGCGAGTTTAGGACACATTTGGTCATGTAGATGACATGAGATGAACACCAGGGAGATTGTGTTTTGAAGCTAAAATAAATCCACAATAAAAACGGAAATAAATTGTTATACACTATATATGTGCTACTTTTTCGGCTCCTCCTTTTCTTCAGGTTTGGGGCTTGGTAATTTGAACTGTTATTGTGCATCACGGGTTAACCGGGGGCTCTCTCCATTATGAGCGTAGAAATGACTTACTTCGCTTGGTGTCTTGTCGATACCATCTCCAATCTGTTCCCAGGCAGAGGACCCCCCTTGGAAGTCGCGGAAAGCCTGTGTCATCTCCAATGGCTCAACGACAATTCTCTTCTTTTCTTCGTCATATCGAATTTCCGTGTATCCCGTTAGTGGGAAATCCTTTCTCAGTGGATGTCCATCGAATCCGTAATCCGTCATAATACGTCGGAGATCAGGGTGGTCGACAAAAAACACGCCAAACAAATCGTACACCTCACGTTCGTACCACAGGGCTCCGTCGTAGAGACAGGTAATACTAGGCACTGGGGTGGCTTCGTCCGCGTACGTTTTGACACGTATCCGCGAATTGTGACGCACGCTGAGAAGATTGTAAACTACCTCGAAGCGCTGATCACGGCCGGGGAAATCAACAGCCGTAATGTCAACAACTTGTGTATACTCCGCCGCCGTGTGTTGTTTGAGGAAAGTAAAAGTAGGTATGACGCCTGAAGGGGGGATGTAGATGGTCAATTCGTCTTTCCAGACGGAGAACTGCTGGATATATTTCGGCAGGCAGGACATGAGGTATTGGCCATATTTGTGTAGGCTCGCGGATTTTTCGGCGTATTTGTCTACGGGATTGACAACAGAGCGGTGTAATTCCCCGACGGCTGGAGGCATCCAGAAAAAAGTGTCAGCACATACGGAATTGATATAGCAGCTTGTCAAAGAGGTTTAGAGTGTGAACTGACCAGGGCGAGGTAGCTCTCTCATATTTGGGGTTGGAGTGTTGGATACGACCTTCGCCTGTCGCAACGGGCTAGCTGCGGAGAAGAAGCGCGCAGAAGACGGTCTAGCAGTAGAGGCCAGGGAGCGACTGGAGCCCAGACGCATGGCCGGCCGTGCAGACGCCATGATTATGGATCAATTGGGGTGTGAATGGGAATAGATACTCTGGAGAACGGCCCAACACAGGCGCAGGAACGATGAACGCCTGGATTACATAATAATTACCACGTGATGTCACACATGATGGATGAGCTAATCTGTCTAAAACGGGACTAGTGTGTAAGAAAGCTCATCCTCAACTCATTCTCCTCTTTCCACTACAACTCCTCTCGCCATCACCACGCTGGCACCTGCGACGCGGCAACTCTCCTCTTCATTCCTCTACATTCCTTAGACATACCCCTCGGCTGTCGACCTGCTGTCATCGTGTGCTATTACCTACGGTTTTGCGGGGTCGTAGTTTTGCCGGGCTCAAATTCTTCCACTCCTGATCTGTACCCCCCAAAAACTTGTTCATGAGTTCTGGCACGCTGGATCAATTTCATAGCTGTAGAAGTGTTGCTCTAGGTTCGCTGGGAGAGACTTGTCGCTATGTCATCCCGTACACAAAATGACACAGTAATCGATGATGATGACGAGTCGTGGTAAGTTTTGTTTCCACCCTATTGTCCTGCTGGACCCCGTCGAAAACTTGTTCGATTTTCGCTGATAATATTTCTTTCCCGCAATAGTCCCCTTTGCATCGAAGAGTTCGACCTGTCGGATAAAAACTTCAAGCCATGTCCCTGTGGATATCAGGTATGCATTTAACCTACCCTTGATCCCTTCGTCGCTGGATTTGGCCTCTTTTGAAACCGTTGTTTTGGAGGAGGTTATATCCTCGCTCAGCTAAACCGTGGCGGCTAAGATTGTCCACAGATCTGCCAGTTTTGCTACAATAATATAAAAACACATAGTGAAGAAGGTCGATGTCCAAACTGTAGGCGTGTATACGATGAAAGCACAATTCAATATAGAGTTCCAGATGTCGATGAGTGAGTCACCATCCCCTCCTTTCGACGACCTTCTATATATCCTACTAATACAGATCGCAACTGAATTAGGTTTAAAGCGGATTTGGCATTGAAACATCGCAAAGCTGCAGCAGCGAAGAGGCGGGAGGCTGAAAAGCGGGAAATAGAAGCTTCCAGTCGAAGAAACCTTGCCGGTGTCCGTGTAGTCCAGAAGAACCTTGTTTATGTCATTGGCCTCAACCCCACGATACGAGACGAAAGTCAACTATTACAGACCTTGCGCGGAGACCAGTACTTTGGACAATACGGTGATATTGAAAAGATTGTTGTTAGCAAAGCAAAACCGGGTGGCAACCCAAACCAGGGCATTGGTGTCTATGTCACTTTCGCTCGTAAGGCAGATGCTGCAACGTGCATTGCGGCGGTAGATGGATCTCCCAACGGTGATCGTGTACTTAGGTCGGTTTATTTTCGCCAATGGCTATTCGGCCTCCAAACCACCGTTCACTTTAGATACTAATTTGATTGTTACAGGGCCCAATATGGAACCACGAAATACTGTTCATCGTTTCTTCGAAATGAACAGTGTAACAACCGTAACTGTACGTTCCTTCATGAGACCGGAGAAGACAACGATAGCTTCAGCCGCCAAGATTTATCGTCCATGAACACCATGTCATCACAACGTGCCCATCCCAACCCACCAAATGGACCTGGCCCTTCCACATATTCCCCCTATACTCACCACGCTCAGCCCGTCAGGCCTTCTTCACATCCTATCCAACTACCTGCCGGAGTACAGCCGATGCGGAGACAAAATAGCAGAGATGAAACGGGGAATCGAACCAATACGGACTCCTCAGCTCTACCATCGTCTGCAAGCTGGGCCAATAAGGATTCCCATGTGCAACGTACACGACGACCAAGTGTGACGGCTAGCCACTCTTCTCCAAGCCCGAAAGGATCGAATGCTGTAGTCAACAAGATTGAGGAATTAAAACGCAGTGTGGGGAGACAATCCCAATCCGGACAACAACCCTCCCGCCAGCAAACCCCGACTGTAGCAGAGGCCTCAAGCTCTTCTCCACATGTGACTCGAACAGACTCTCCTATACCGTCTGGGCCTCACGAAATTCCAGTGCTGGATGGTCTTGTGACAGCCGTAAACAATCCCGACTTCCGTTTTATATTTTCGTCCGCTGGATTGCCTCCTGAGGAGCTTGCGTACCTTGAAAATCATCCTTCAATGATTGATCCTTATGGCGGGGTGAAACGTCGTGCTATGCGTGAGAAAGCAGAACATGAACGTACAAACCAAGTAACTGACAACCAACTGTTACTTCATCCAATTGCTAATGAGGAAGAAAATCTTGAGGGAGGAAGTTCCCAGCTCGGAGGCGAGCCAGAAGAGATGCATACTGCTGGTCTCTCTGGTCGGAATGCAAGAGAGACACTTAGTGCCATTCAACCTCCGTCACAACAAACAACTACAGCAAATTCTGCTATTGGATCGCCCGTTTCTTCTGGTGGGCACCAGTTCCAAGGTCTAAACATTGCAGGCAGGAGCCTCACGCCCCTCCAGCAACAGCAACTTCTGTTGCTGAAGAACGCTGGCGGACAACACATGGGATTAATGGATCAATTACAAACAACTTCTGTCTCTAACTCATTCGAGCACAATTCTCAACAACGGGCAGGTGTGTACCAGAATCAGATCCCGCAAATACCTGTTATGCAAGGACATGCCAGACAGTCGTCGAGATTCTCGTTTGCGAATGAAGCCAATGCGAAGAATACCTCCAATCAAAGACTGGTCAATCAGCAGACATCGACACCGCAGGGCGCCAATCAGAATCCCCTTAATGTAACTGGACAACATGGTTTGGGAAATCATTACTTCGTTAGTGGTGTTCAGGGTCCTCCGCCTGGCTTGAAAACTGCTGGAACTCCGCCGATTAGTGGTGGAGGAATGTTTGCTCAAGGCCATGGCTTCACAAGCACAATGAACAATAACCTCGGCCTTGGGACCAAGCAAGATCCTAACCCGGACCTAATGCGTGAACTTATGTGTGGTCGAAGTGGCACGAGTGGTGGCGGCGGCGTTCAAGCGCATGAGGCTGCTAAGCGTGAGTTTATGTTTCCTTTTCTCCAGATGCATAACACACCCCCTCCCCTGGCTCCCGTATCTGGCCTTCTCAACTCTCTCTATGGCCATCATAATGGGTCCCACCAAGATCCAGGACCACAGAAGCAGAAGAAGAGGGGGAAGAAGCACAGACACGCTAACACTTCCTCCGGCGGAGGTGGTGTAGTAGATCTTGCGGACCCGAGTATTTTGCAGGCTAGAATGCACCAAAGTGCTACTAGTGCTACCCCTGGGCAGGGACTTTACGGGAGCCAGGGCCAAGGTGGGTACAATCACTCCAACATGGTCTATGGTGGTGGCTTTGGCCGATGGTGATGATTTCCCCCTTTGCGCTGCTGGACCTACATTTCCGTAGCTTTTCTTTTATTTCCTTGTAGCTTGTTTGTTGCCACGTCATATTTACTTGATGATAAGTCATGCTTTCTCTTTGTTCTCGCGTTCCCTCACATTGTCATTTTCCCCTCCCTGAATTTTGGGAGTTTATGGCTTCCCACAATGATTTCTGATATTCGTTTGACATTTCCCTTTTAATGTCTTTCGTTTCTCTTCCCTTCCTGTGCAGCATAAGGCAATCGATTCAAAATAACGGGGTTAGGCGAGCCTCGGGCGTTACCTGGGTGTTATGGTCACATTTCGGCGAGACTGAAGGACGGCGTCAACGCATTACTTTCCTGCTTTGTTTGTAGAGATCTACTCTTCTCTAGGGGTTTGCTACAAGCTTGGGGCTCTTCATTAGCAGCACAGGTTTTAATTTTCGAGCACTTACGGCCCGCCGGCATGGTGATGGCGGGCCTTTCATTTGTACGTTAAGTCTCCCTTACCTTGACTTGTACCCAAGTCAGGTCTATTTCCAAAGCAATTTTCTCACATTTATTGCTCATATAGACTCGCCGTCCACAAATTTTCCCCTCTCAATTCATTTCGTGGCCACTGTTGTAATGAAGAGGCCAATCATTTTGTATATATCCCGCCAGTGTCTCCATGTAGCCCCTCCATATTGTTTGCGGGTTTGACCCTTCTACGCGTCTGATTGAATTCTTTATACTTTGGGTCGTTCAGCAGCGCATCTATTTATTGGTTTCCTACACGGCTAATTTCTTTTGATGTATGCTAATCGAGATATTCTGGACCTAGCAGATGAAGATTTCCCGCCGCTAGGCCCTCCAACCAAACCTCTTGACAAACGCCCTCTAGAAACATTCCGAATTACGTCAGGATCCCGTGCATCTCACGATTCCAACGATTCACCTTATAGGTCTAGAACTCCTGTACTGCCACCGGGTCTTCCCTTACCACATGGACATCCTGCGGCATCTTTCGTCCAAGATCTCAGTCCATCCACCTCTGCAGTTTCAAGTCCTCAACCGGGACACATTACTTTACGAAGTGGATTTTCGACGCCTGTACAAAAGTTCAAAGAATTACATATTTCAGCACACCACACATCAGACGTGCAAGCATCGTCGTCTGTGCCTTCTGTACCTGCACGGACGCGCGCGGCAATAGAAATATCTTCTGGTTCCCCAAAGCCTAAAACCGCAACCGCTGTTGGGCAACAGAATGACAACCTAATTGTGAAAAAGGATAAGGATCGAGAACTTAGTCCTGAAAAGGTAGCGGCACCTATCACAAAAGAAGGCAAACAGCCTCGTGAGCCTCACAGCAAGCCGATACCCATTAAGCTTAATCTTTCGATGCCAACGCCCGGGCATGCCTCTCCGTCCCGAACCACTACGCCGAATCATAATGTCTCTTCCATACATCAATTATCAAATATTTCCTCCCACCCTAACACCCCGTTGACTAGTGTCTCACGCACATCTAACTCTCCCGTCCCTCGACAAACTAGAGTATTGCGTGTTGTTGACACCTCGAAATCAGAGACACCTACCTCGTCAGTAGCGCCAAACAATTCCACTCCGCCTTCCAAACACCTCTCACGGCAGCCTAGTCTTTCAACCAACAGTCGCCCAGATACCCCTAACAATGTCGACTCTGAGTATGACTTCCATACCTCTGCATCTGTGTCTAGGGCAAGTTCACCACCACCAAGTCGTGTTGGCTCAGCGCCTGTCCGTTCAATCACAAAAAGTCAATTGAAAAAGGAGCGAAAGCTCAAGGCTAAGCAAGCTGAGGTCAAAAAGGAGGAAACCCATCCCACTCCAGTAGTTGCTGAAGAGCCCGTTCAGGCTCCTATCATCGGCAGGAAGCGGAAGACAAAGAAAGCACCGGCACCAGCTAAGGAACAACAGGCTGCTTCTGCTTCTAAACCTGAAGTTACAGATAATGCTCCACACGTTGCTAAATCCAAAAACAAGAGCCAGAATCACTCAGAATCATCAACACAAACCAAAGGATCAGACAACGCTTCCAGAGAATCTGTTCCTAAAGAACACGCGCAACGAAGTCAAACCACTGAAAAATCTGAAAAATCTGAACCATGGAGGTCGAACAATACGGCTGGGCAACTTTTGGCTGATTCTGAAGCTACTGGTATACCAGTGAAGGATCTTTTCTTGGAGCGAACTTCTCCCCTTCCAGTTCTACTTGCGCAGTTGCATCAATCTGGTGATCTTGATCTAACTACTCACCCACTTTTCAATCCACCAAACCTCAATCAGCGCTCAGATTTGAAATGCTCGGCGGATGATTACGATATTTTGAAAAATCCTATTGAACTGGCGGAAGAACATAGAACAAAGTTACTCCAGGGTGAACCGGTTCACATTAATGCAGACACTGACCTCCTCAAGTGTCGCTGCCTCATAACGCCAGCTGGCTGCGTCCTCCGCCACCTATCCGAAGAGGAGGAATTCCGTTACCTCGAACTCGAAAAGAGTCTTGCAGCCGCATGGCAGTCTCTACAGGAATATCCGGCGTTAACTGCCACGGAGCCTGATGCCACGAACCGCGGTGGTGGGCTAGATGCTCTTTTTGCGACGCCTGAAAATTTCAACATCCGTTGGATTGATGGTGCGCCAGAAAATGGTCTCCTCTCCGGCTCTGTGAAACCCTCCTCCATGCCCTCACCGCCACCTGTCAGCGCCAGTGGCTTCTCTACCGAATCTTCATCTTCAGAAGCTGCTGATGCTGCTCATGGTTCTGCTTCCACAGGCACCACGGCTACAGCCGCCTGCTCTCACCGATCATCCACCGCGCGAAAATCGACAACGAGCGGAAGCCACCTTGGCGTTAGTCTCGAGGACCTCATGAGCATGTCTGATGAGGAATTACAAGCAATGATTGAGGAGGCACAGCGCGAGCTGGAGAGTTCGCGGAAAGAGGTGGATATGGTTGACAAGAAAGTTATGACGCTTGTGAAGCGGAATAAGAAGCTGGTGCAGCAAGCGCTTTCTGCTGCGATGGAGTTTGTGGGGTCTACTTCAGATATGGGGTTGTGAATTGCGGTTGTTGTACTATTTCTACTGCTTGTTGTATTGTTGGCAGCTTGAAGCGTCAATGCTGTAACGGGGGGGGGGGGTTGAGTAGAGTGAGAGGAATAAGTGGTGTGAAGGAAAGTTGGAGCTTGGATCTTCGGTGTATCGAGTATAGCTTGGCTGTCTTTCGTCCAACATCTCCCTATCTCCAGTTTTGCCATGTATTATTATGCAGGTTTTTTTTCCTTTTCTTTTTATCTGCTTCCTTTTTGTTGCTTTTTTCCACTCCTCTTTTATCTATCCGGTCCTCCCCACCGAAATTTTAAAACCGCTCTGCATAATAAAATGAGAAAAGAAAAAAAGGAAGAAAAGCAAGCAAAAAGATAAAACCTATGATATAGGGTTCACCCCTGGTGTGAATTCCTATGTTCATTCCGCCACAATGGACTTGCAGGAACATTTTTCTTTCCGTTTGTGAAGAATGGCGGATTACTGATTTTGTTATGGCGGTTTTCTACATATCCAGTCTATTTTTTTTTATGGCACTGTCTTTTACTCCTGGGAAGTTTTTTTTTTTTTTTTTTTTTTTTTTTTTTTTTTTTTTTTAATGGCTGCACAGCCAGCTGGGTCTCTTTTTTTAGTTTTTAGCTTTATTTTATTTGTTTCCTCTTACATTTGCCTTGTTCATTTACCTGTATCGCATTGCATTTGCATTTGCATCGCATGACAATGGCACTTTTGGCCTCCATACTTGTCGCCTGATGATTCAACAACAGCGTAGATTTTGTGCTGCTTAGGATCGTCTCATGATAACTTAATATAATATTGAGTGATTCATCGATTTACTTGTAGTTAATTGATAGCAGTAGCGATGGTTTTTGGGACTAGCGGTTTCCTGATGTTTACAGTGAGGTTGTGAAAAATCTAGGGCCACTGGGGCAAAAGAGCTCTTTCACCACCAGCACCATGCGGGTGGTAGAGGGGACGAACCACCCAATCCAATCTCTCTAAAAATAAAGGCTGGTGGGTGTAATCTGGAGTACATATAGATAAGTGTGGACTAGTATCTAATCGAAATAAATCATGTCATCGCTAGAGGCCCAGATGGATGGGGTAGAAATGCAAGATGGGGATACACACGTATCCATACATATATCTAAAAACAATGTCTATATTCTGTGGAAAGCTGACATAGCCTCTCCATTGATGGATAAATGGAAAACTAGGTAGTGAGTGACTCGACATTGATCTCAATTCCTGTAAGTTTTTCAGTCATGCATCATTATAAGAGCCAAGACAGAACACATCGTTGGGCTTCACTGTCAGCCGAAACTGCATCGCAACTTGCCAGGCATCACGGCGCCTAATTATAGCCATTTTAATCCAACCGAAATCACAGCCCCTTAATCCCATCTTCAAACTCACGAATGTCGTATTCGGCCGGATACTTCTCGAGAATACGTTTCAATTCCTCCTTCTGCTTCACTGTGGACTCCGGCAACTTTTCAAAAACGTCGTTAAACATCTCCCGGAGCGGCGGCTTCTTCTCCTTTTCAGCGGCCGAAAACTCCTGCAGGACAGCCTTCCGCAGCTCATCCCGCGTATCACGCTCGAGGTCATCATTCCAGATCCCCTCGCCCTCCATCCATTTCCGCAGCCGCGTGATTGGGTTATCACGCCGTTTCCAGTCTTCAACTTCGACCCGTGCACGGTAGGCAAAGCTGTCATCACTCGTGCTGTGATGGGAGACGCGATAGCTCATAGCTTCGATAAGGACGGGCCGTCCTCCATTTTCCAGAGCCATCCGACGGGCTTCTCTGGTCACTTCGTGTACGGCGAAAATGTCGTTGCCGTCGACGCGGATGGTATCGATGCCGTATCCGATTCCCCTACTGGCGATTCCGTCGCCCCGGTATTGTTCCAGGGTGGGTGTGGAGATGGCATAGCCGTTGTTGCGACAGATGAAGACCACGGGGCATGAGCGTGTAGCGGCGATGTTGAGGGCTGCATGGAAATCGCCTTCACTTGCGGCGCCCTCGCCAAAGTAGCAGGTAACGATCCTTTGTGGGATGTTGGGGTTCTGTAATGACTGGAGCTTCAGAGCGTATGCAGCACCAGCTGCATGTGGAATTTGCGTTGCTAGTGGGGAAGATATGGTGTGCTATATCCCGTTAGCGCTATTCTGCCAATCATGTCAGATATGAGATGCTAGGCTTTCGTACAGTGTTAACTTTAGAACCTCCATAGTGAACAGGCATGTTTCGTCCCTTCCCAGGGTCATTGCGGTTTGCAAATAGTTGGCTCATGAAGTCTTTGAGCGTAAATCCACGTTGTTGGAAAACCCCAGTCTCTCTATATTGAGCGAAAACTATGTCCTCAGGAGTTAAAGCGGCAGCAGAGCCAACGGCTATACCTTCCTCTCCCGCGGAGACCTAGAAGCAGGTCAGCTGCATTATTCGACGCGGAGATGTAAGCTTTTCAGAGATGCATACCATATAGAAACTCAATCGACCCTGTCTTTGTGCATCGAACATGATTAAGTCCATAATGCTCACTACAGTACCAGAACGTTCAAATCAGCTGACCATCCGGTCCCTCCTGTTGAAAGTAACAATCCCAGCGCTGAGAACATACCAGTCAACATATTCTTATACCAGGTAATAACTTCTTCACTCGCAACATCTGGTGGCCCTCGACTCTTGTCTACGATCACCCCATCAGAGTCCATTACTCGATACGTGGGGATGGCAGCGTGCTCAGAGGGATTTATGAATGACATGTTCGTCGTGAACTTGCTATCTATTGCCCCCGGGAATCGAACACTATGCGTCAACACAATTACAATTCTCATTAGCCTCATGCCTCAATAGCCACTCCTAGATATCAGCGCGTGCAATCAACTGCCACGTACCTGTCCGATCCCGGTCGCTGTGATATCGAGGTACTCCATCGCACTGAGCGATTGGCGGATCTGGTTGCGCGGAGAATAGGCTGACTCGCACTACGGACGCTGCGACCAAGCAGTGGAAAAGACATCTTGTTCTCTACCTTTCAAAATGAGGAATTCAATCCAAACGTTGCAGCTTGAAGGTTGGGAGGTTTCTGTCTCGGCTCTGTCGCCTTCGAGAGCGGCTGGAGTCGGCGTCGGCAATGCCACGCATCATGTGATCGGCTATTTTCCCACTCCGCCGGCAATAACCAGAGTCTAAAGAACCACGGTTCCCTTTTTGTCTTTTATATCTTTTATATCAAAAGGATCGCCAATTAGCTGGCAATTGCAACTTGGAAACCAGGCCTCATTCTGCAAGCTGTTGGGTTACGGTATTTACAGAGGTGTGGAAGATGTTTATTTTACACCTTTGACATATTCCCGGCATATCCAAAATCGACATACCAGGAGAAGTCGGGTCCCTGAGAGGCCGGCCCCATGCTCGTCTATCCTGTGCATTTTGACATCTGAGAATCGACGGAGCCTGCCGATGGACGAACGCCATTTACTGACGGAGTTCTCCATTTCATCATCGGGGTACTCTCGCTTGCCCTCCTCTCTCACTTATGGGGGGGTTTTAATCCCCGATAGCCCAGTTCGTGCATTCTTTACTCATCGACGGGTGAACCATTCATCTTCACTTCTGGCCAACTCAATATCTTAATCTAGCAGACGGGAAATTAGTTGAGAATACCTGTGGAACAGAGTGGATTTCCAAGGGGTTTGAATAAACACCACTGACACTACTGTAGTTTCACTGAGGTCATCCACTTTTTCAAGATACGGGAACCTCATCGCCTCCTCGCGCAAGGGCAAGGACGGTAACTACATTGTCTCTTGGAATTCTCTGAGGCCATTGAATTGATGACTCGGAGATGCTTATAATTATATATAAAATAGAAGAAATAGTTTTCCATTCGGTAGCTATTCTCATGTGTCCTGTTTTCCTACCGTGAAGAGCAAAAGGTTTCACTTGGACACATCTCCCTTGTCCTTTCAACCAGCAGGTCCTTTGCTTTTTCAATTTCGTCCTCCATCATGTCTTTGAGCCACCTGCCCAGGAAAGGCAAAGAATCAAACAGCTGCTCCCTAAGCTCCTGATGAGAAGCAAAATCGTACTGAAGCGGAATCTCTTGAATTTCAACATCCCGAAAGCCAGCACGTTCGAAATGCGCCTTGGTATCGATATCTTCATGCCACCGTCGGTGCAAACGATTTCACTGTCAGAGGCTGTGGCAAATCCGGCCTAACATCTTTAATAACCAACAGCAACTCTACCCACTCCCCGCTTTTCACGTTGGTCAGCGCAAGAATGCCGTCTGGCCGAAGAACGCGATTCGATTCCTTGAACGCTCTGGCGGGCTCGGGGCAGGCCGTTAAACACAAAAACCCTGCGAGAACGTGGCTGCATTCGTTGTCCTTAAAGACTCGACAGGTCCGTGGCATCCATCGAGAGCAGCCGTCTCAAGACGTTCCCATGCTGCTTTCTCCGGGATTAATAAGCTGGCGGATTCGCCATGCCCTCCACAAAATCTGACGAAAGGACCGCACATTTTCGGGCAGGATTGAGCTATATATTTCTTCAGGATTTCGGTGACTATTTGTCCCCCACCGCAGCCGATGTCGAGAATTGTGGATGCCTTCGACAAGCCATGAGGCTCCCTTGGTAGTAGGTCCGTTGCGATATAGTCTGTCACAGTTGCGAACAAACTCGAACCGCATATCCCTGGACGTGCATTACGAAACAACAATGAACCGGTGAATGAATCGTGAAGAGAAGTGTCAACATGAGGACTTTAGGTCAATATTCTCCTGCTATTATATTGCATAGGTATGTATATGTATTATATCTATCCGTTCGCGGTAGAGAATAGAACTACCAACCTGGGGTAACGGATGACATTTCTTAATGAGTTGGTTAATGAAACAAGCGTGAGATAGGTTTGGTGTAAAGCCGTAACAGGAAGAATTTAAGATAATGAATGTGGAAGTTCACAAATGGAATCGACGGATCTCCAGGCATCCCAGCTTGTTCATATACCATACCACATCTCCAAAAAGTGTTATATACTAAGTCGTTATTCCCACCGCTCACATCAGGCAGAGTGCCTCCTCGTCTGGATTGGAAGAAATCCCTTGGTGGCAAAGATGGGGATTGCCAATCCAGCTTCAGTTACCGGTCAAACCAAAAAGGCAAGTTTATCACGCTAAACGAGATGGTGAGAATGGAAAAAATAGTCTCCAGTAGCATCAGGGTTCGCGCCTCTTGGCACTTATCCGGCAGAATGATGTGGATTTGGTCCGGGATGGCGGATTTCTGTCAAAAGATGACAAGGATCCGAGAGTTGCAGATTATTTTATAACCTCTATGAGTTCAAACATATCCCTCAAACTCCTCATCCACTAACAGGCGACTTGAAAGGGGAACGAATATTTAAGGATCCCTTTCATCCTACGTTAACAAAACGATAACTTCGACGGGAGTTTAGGCATTATGATCCGTCCAGAGATCGCTTAAAAGCGGTTCGGAATAATCTCATTACAAATACAGAAAATCGGAGGGGCTTTGAGAAAAAGAAAAAATATATACTCCGTATAATACTAATATAATATGTATGGTATCAAAGTAAAATATACACAATATATTCTCTGCGAGACAACAAAAAATCCGCTGAGATTCGTAAGAGAAACAGCATCAACATTAATGCATCCCGTGCTACTACAGCTACACCAAGGGGGGTAAGAAGGAAAAGTTGAAAATTAAGACTGTGCGGGAAAGAAGAGTGCTCTCCGCAATAGGTTCAGGTCACGCAAAAATGGGACAGTTCATAAAGGCGAGGCGCGTTCGTCCAGTTCCCCACGACGGCTTCGGCTAATTTAGGCATTCTCCCCATGTAACTAAGGATTGGAAGGCTCGTTAGTTGGTGTTAGGGGCGAATGCGGAGTGTGCACATTTCATCAAAGGCTTACTTTTATTTACAGAGCAATGCTCAGAGAGTTGAGCAGGGTGACAAGGAGAGGAGCGAGGGCACCAAGGCCAAGAGTGTTCAGGAGGCCAGCGACCACAGGACCGAGCTGAGCGAGAAGGCCGCCGGCAACCAACAAGTCTGGAACATCGTTGGTGGCAGCGACATGAAGGGTTGTGAACACCGACTGGAGCCCCAGCTTGCCTACGAGAGCAACGACGAAGTTGAGGATGGCCTGGAGGAGCTCAGGGGTAATACCCTCGACCTGTGGCAAGACACCAGACGATGTGATCTCGTCGAGCTTGAGCACTTTGACGATGGTCAACAGACCAGTGACAATCTTGGTGACTTGGTTAACGCTCAGGCCACTGATCTCAGGAATTGGCAGACCACCAAGGAGGCCGTCGAGGTCCACAATTTCAAGGTTGTTCGTGACAATATTTAGGTTGAGGAGGCCGAGGAGGCCAGGGGCGAGGCCACCCAAACCTAGACCGTTGATGATAGAGATAACGCCGGGCAGAAGCTGTGCAAGCAGGTTTGAATCCAAGCCATCCACGTCCGGTAGTTCGGCGGGTGTGCCATTGGGGATATCCTCAGTGGGGAAGCTGCACACGGGTGGGATTCCACCGGTTGGTTTCACTTCTGGCAACCCGGGAGAAACCGAAGGAATGCCATAAGGAGGGAGCGAAGGAGCAACCGTTGGTGTAACTATAGGTGTGAGAGTAGGCGTAATAGGATCAGCGCTACTCGGGTTGGTCGCTGGGGTTGATGGAGTTGAGGATTCAGGAACTCCATATTTGGGCGGACCACGATTGACGAGGGGAGAGGCCGCAGCAGAGCCAGCTAGGACGAGGGCTGCAGAGAAACCGGTGAGCTTCATGGTGAATTAATTGAAGTTTGATTAAATGAGTGACGATATCAAAGAAGAAGAGTGTGAGTGAAAACTGTACGATCTTGATAATGAATGACTTTCAACGGAACAGAAAAGGAGGGACTGTTGAGTGGGAAGACAAAGAGAAGAGTACGGAGTAGGAGAAGATGAACGGAGTTCTTCCCTGTGCGATTTATACACCTTTGACCTCCTCTGGCTTATATGATCGTCACTCACGACTTGACGCCAAACCTTTTGCAGTTTGTATGGTGGCAGTGATAGCTCGCGATGAAGGCGAAGATGCAATTTGAACTAACCATTGCTCTTTGAGAGCCATGAACGAATAGGGGAAAGGAGCGGAATGGAGATTTTGGCGGTCTGAGGAGAAACACTCCAACCAAAGACCTCAATCGCACGAAAAAAGCTCACTGGGCGAACAACTGGCCAGCGTTTCTCCTGACTAGAAATGTAAGAGGCATAGATTTGCGTGCCCGAGGTTCTTAATGTATGAAATCTCATTCCCAGAACGAATGATCACAGGCAGGATGCCAGGGTTGATTGGGGGTCATAATACTCCGTAGACACCAGTTGATATCATTCCCGGGTTCTTGCAACAGCGACGTCTGATGTCTGACGCCTGCGACGTCAGGTATCGCTGCTGAGCCAATGGAATGCCTCACTAGTTCTGCCGTGACCTTCCTTTGGCCGAACATATTAGGTTTGCAAAGAGTGTTCCGACGGGTTGGCGGCCCATATTTATCACGGCGCGGGCCAGAGGGAAGTGCGCTGATATGCTCAGGTTTTAGCTCGTGCACATCGCACTTTAAAATCTCAACAAGCGGCATTTCGACAGCATTTGATGCAACAATCTGCAGCCTCACTATTGCCACCTAAACCGCTTCCGTCCTCCTTTCTCGCGCTCCTTGCTGAGGTGATGGTAGTATCAAAACGGGTGGAGCACCGCTTTGCGATCCACTCTCGAAAACCAACGTGTTGGAGTGATAATCCAGAGTATATATACTGCTTCACCTCTTTCTCTTGCAACGGTGAACTGAATTCAACGCGCCAATTGGAATTCGACATATCTCCAACAAGTCCTGCTTCATCCCGATCATGGAACCAAGACGGAGAGCTTGACCAGGTACTCCGTACCGCTGTGTCGTTTGTAACGTTAGCCTAGGAATATTTATGTGGCGTAGCTCCATCGCAGACAATGCGCATCCTGGTTGAAGAATAATAGCAGCGGATCTGTGCGCAATTGCAACACGCCCATGTGGTCCTTGAGAACCTTATGCCCAGTGTACTAATAAATATATATATACTCCGTATATATATTGTCGTTTCTCTGCTAGCAGTTACAACTGGGCTGCTGCTGCCAGCGAGCCCATGGGCAGCATGACGGATGAAGAACCTTGAAGCCGGCTTTGAGTAGTTATATACAGATTAGACTCCTTCGAGGATCCCCTCTGGCCCTTTTCCAGAGCTGCAAGTACTAAGGTCCTGTCCGAGTCGATTCCCTACCACTCACTAATCATGCCTTCAGCAAACACCATTAACAAACCCACTGCCAACGCGGGCGGAAAATGTGAGGAGCTGAAATATCTTCCCCCTGGCACTTGCAAATACAAATACAGTGGAAATATAAAGGATATGGAAAGAACTATTCAACTTGAAGGGGGGTGCATTCCTGGCGCTGATGGAAGGCCAAAGCACTCCCGTTCGCAGTCCTTTCATGGGATTCTCATGTGTCTCCCAAGCTGCAGTCGAGCAACACGTCGAGAATAACAGAAATATTGAGAAATTAGTATTTAGCTACGACAAAAATAAATCACATCCTCGTTTTACGAATGCCTTCTAGAGCCCACGAATTGGCTGCCTCAGTCTTTGGTGACCTTGTTGGGGAAAAATTGGCTAAAATGGACCTCAGCTTCCTCGATCTAAGCAATCTTCTCTCCAGTTGGGTTACAACAACTCAGTGGAAGAAGGCTCCAGATATGTCCTGGCAGCCAACTGAATCACCGAAAGGAAGATCTCCTTTATGGCCTACCTTTGTGTTGGAAGTGGAATATACAGAGACTGAAGCACAGCTTGAACGTGATGCTAGATGGTGGCTGGAACAGTCCAAATGGACATGTGGGCATTGTGATTACAATCGACATCGAAATGGACATAGATAGACTTCTCATTGGAAAATGGGAAATGGGAGCATCGCCAAGACCAACACGACAAAACATGTATCGGGGATGTGTTCCACAGCTCATCGAAACTACCTGCGTTCGGCGAATCGCCAATTCAAATATTCGGGAGGCAGATGGTGCTGTTCGTCTTCCATTTGAGAAGATATTCCTGCGGACACCTTCGTCTCGAGAGTCAGATTTGGTTTTAACTCGGAAGAACCTACAGCAACTAGCCGCAATGGTGTGGAGGGACCCGAGATGCTCTGAAACAGCATAGGAGAAAGAGGAGTATACTTACGATGGCAATTGTAAGTTGGCATAGTACTCTTTGAATTTTGAGAACACACTCCCGGTCCAGTTCAAGTGAGCTGGTTTTCTTATCTCTAACAGACAGTGGCTTCCGAGGGCAGTGTTCTCTATAAGGTTATTTCAGTTAGGAGGGGAGGGAGGGGTAGAGTTCTTCAGGTTGCACTCCCCACCCATCCATCCAGTCATTTTTATTTCTCCGAATACTGGCCGAAGCGTCTTCTGAATCCGTGAAAAACAAAATGGCTGGGGTTGACATTGATGTGAAAGGGGGTGTCAACGTCTCCACAGCAATAAAGGTGTTCGCAAGCGATCACGACAGCATAGCGCTTGCGATCTACATCCAGTTGTCAAAACTATCTCCGCTTATGGGCGGATGAGTTCTTTTCATCCGTAGTATCCTCGTCCTGGAATTGCAGCGGTGTTGGGTTTTTTTTTTTTTTTTTTTAATAAAGTTGTTGGACTGGCTCAAATCTCGATCTTCATGCTACAGCAGGGTCCAAAATAAATATACTGGCACATCCACAGGGCCTTGTGTGATCAAGCCCTGAATACGACTATAACAAAATCTTAGAATTATAGATTTTGATTCATGTCAGAGTGAAGGAACAAGCTTAGGCTTCAAGGGCATGAACCATTGGTTGGAATATAGAGGTCATTATCCACGCAGCTCGGTTCTCGCGGAAGCTCACGACAGCTCAATTTACGTGATGCGGAGGTCACGGTCTCGGGGATGCTCTCAAGAATTTGTTTTGGAGTGATTCGGGAAAATCGCCTCTCATGCCTGTGTGATAAGCTAGCACTATGACCACTAGGTTATCCATAGCAAAATGCCAACGTAACCATTGTTAAATGGTTGCACTCATATTGATATATATACCCGTGGGTGTGGTGGTGTAGCCCGGTCCACAACGGCCATAGCCACCTATCCCACCACCTATAGACTGCGATCACCAGTTGCAGCATAGTGTGGGAACCACATACGAACTGGCGTGAAGGGGCTACGGGGAAGAGGGAGGAACCGGCGGTCGAAGGAGGAGGAGGAGGATTGGCGGGGAAAGGAGAAACAGAGGCACGAGCGGGGATGGGGGAGGCGGCAGCAGGGGATCCCACGGGGGCGTCCACCATCTCTTCGTCTTCGCGGGCCTTGCTACCGCCAACCACGTCCTCGCCAGCCGGCTCACATGCGTTTTCTTCGTTGGCAGAGACGCGCACTGGCGTCGTCTTGCTCGACCGCTACGATACACTGGGGGAGTATCCTCATTATTGGGGGCGATCTTGGGCAAGGCGCGCGCTCTGACGACGGGCAGTGGGAGCTATCAATGATTAACACTGGCAAAACCCGTCCGAATAACCGCTGACTAGCTTCTAGCAAGTTCGGGTCACGAAAACTTACCAGCAGGACGCCCCGAGGCGGTTCGAACGGCGAGAACTACGACGACTGGGACCTATATCATGCAACTAGTTGGTCTAGGCGTTAGGATAGGTTTGTACAACTGCGTAGGACGATCGAACGAAGGTGGTGCGGATTTGGGAGGAGAGGAGATAGTAATTTCGGGCTATTCTTCTTCTGAAGCGTACACCCCTTGTACGCCAGTTAGATATTTTCGTATAAGAAGAGCAGCGTAAGCTTAGAAACTTCCACTGCTCAAGCAACCTTTGAATCACACCTAGATAAAAAGGATCCGTTCCCTTTCAAGGAGTTTGTATTCAACGTTAATGTTACCTGGTTCCCGAGAGCAGATGCAGTTGCGATGAATGGTCTGACGACGTTTGTTCCCACGCTGTTAGGTTAAAGTTCCATTCGAGATTATTCTGCCACAATCAGCTATTGATTTAACCTGTGCATGGGATTTCATTCACTTGGCCTTGCGACTGGCCGGAACTGAGAAGTTTCCGAGTCTTGCTTCAGGACTCTACGCTGCGTACCTTCGTAATGGGGGCTCGTGGCATGGAAACGGGTAGTTAGTTATTGTGGCGGACGTAAAGCTTGCGAAAACAGAATTTTCTGCCACCCCCTGAAAAATAGTAGCAAAACACCGCAGAAATAACCAAAATATCCACGTATCTCTAAAATCATTCAAATATCATCCAATCCATTCAAATACGCACCTTTATCATCAAATCTGCCAATATGCCCCCCCAGCTCAGCGAATTTACCACCAATGAGATCGTACGCCTTCTAAATGATGGTTATATGCCTGCTCAGATTGCGCGGACCATTGAGTGCAGTCTGGCCACTGTATATCGAATCCAACGAAATATTCGCTGCTTTGGAACTGCTAGAAGTCCTCGTTCAACATGGGGTGTAAAGCCAAAGATCACACCGGATATCTTGTCAGGTTTGGAGGACTTTTTTGAGGCATATCCAACTGCATATCGCGATGAGGCTGTCTGCTTTGTGAAGGATGAATTTGATGTTGATATCCACCCTCGATCGATATCTAGATTGTTGAAGAAACTGAATTTGACATGGAAGAAGGTGATTAATTATTGCAATTGTCACTTATAGAACCTGCTAATCTGTCAGTTCTATTTGATATAGGTTGAACCTGTGGCCAGTCAACGCAACGAAGAACTTCGAGCTGAATGGCGTATTCAAGTTACTCAGTATCAACCTGATCAACTTATCTTTTTAGATGAGAGTGCTGCGAATGAACGTACTGCAGATCGACGATATGGATGGTCAAGCAGAGGATTCCCTTGTCGCATTAGAAGGCCCTGTAAACGATCTCGCAGATGGTCAATCTTACCTGCAATAAGTGTCGATGGATATCTTGATTATGATATATATCAGGGGTCCTATAATACAGAGAGGTTCAATGAGTTTGTACGTGTCCGGATACTGCCCAAATGCCAACGAGGTTATCACTACTTAGTGATGGATAATTGCTCTTCTCATCGTTCACAAGCACTGCGAGATCTCTGCAGAGAAGCTGGCATTGGACTTTTATTCTTACCTCCATATTCTCCTGATTATAATCCTATAGAGGAGTCATTTCACGCGTTGAAAGAATGGATTAGAAGATACAGATGTCAGTTAGAGAATCAGTTTGATGGGGATTTTGAAGCCTTCTTGCATCATGCAGTTGAGAATTTCATGGGAGAAGAAGATGCAAGAGGATATTTCAGATCTGCTCATATAGGATAGTATTGTAAAATTTAAAAAGATTCAGATTGCAATTCAATTATGATGATATATAATATCTAAGTTTCAAATTCAGAAGCAGAAGCAGTATGAGGTCTGCTGTCATCATTACAAACAGCAGATAAAGACAATTTAATCTCCTTCAACTGTGACTGCCAGATAGGACTCTTTAACCCATTTCTTATTATCGAGAATATACCCATTCCAATATTCAACTGAACCACCTGCTCATTTGTCATTGTCCGTATATGATCCAGTTCAAATCCTTCATTCTGAATAATGCTCTTTGCAGTTAAAAGAGCTTCTGCTCTTCGAGGTCTCTCTGTCATCAACCAGTTGAAGAACTCATCAATAAACAGATCCGCGTGTTCACCAAACTGAGGGATTGGACTACTTCGAATAGGAGGCAGGTTCGGATTCGATGGCAGGTTCGGATTCAATGGCAGGTTCGGATTCGATGGCAGGTTCGGATTCGATGGCAGGTTCGGATTCGATGGCAGGTTCGGATTCGATGGCAAGTTTGAATTTGATGGCAAGTTTGAATTCGATGACAAGTTTGAATTCAGTCCTCCCATGCCTCCCATTCCTTCCATCATATATTTCATCACCATCACATTGATTATCTCACTTGGAGACACAATATTAGATGAAGAAGGAGTTGAGGGAGATATTGGATACGATAGAAGCTGACAGTCATATCATTTGTTGTGACATTCCGTAACTTGATCTTTATAGGCTCCTTTATCCCATTGATAATCACCCGTTCATACAGCTGAATGAGATCTCAGGCTCAGGGGTAGGTGTTCGCAGAAATCGAGGATCTTCTGACTGTGTCTCCTCCTCCTCCTCCTCCTCCTCCTCCTCCTCCTTATCCTCCTTCTCATCATCAGTTGGATTCTCGTCATTATCCGGAACATCCGGAACAGGCGGTTTGGACAGACGAAGGCGCAGGGTAGTTGGAGTCCTTTTACGAGCTTGCGAGGCAGTAGAACGGTGGGTGTTGCGGGGCATATTGGCAGATTTGATGATAAAGATGCGTATTTGATGATAAAGGTGTGTATTTGAATGAATTGAATGATATTTGAATGATTCTAGAGATATGTGGATATTTTGATTATTTTTGCGGTGTTGTTCTACTATTTTTCAGGGGGTGGCAGAAAATTCTGTTTTCGCAAGCTTTACGTCCGCCACAATACCCCAGGCGCTGAACAGATTCTAACCTTTAAAGTTCTCCAAGAATATTCATCTTCGCTTACGATATATAACATCTTTCAGCAATTGACCCTTCCGCCGTATTGCATATCTCAACCTTCCATCGGGAATCAATTCTCAATTACGGTTAGCATTAAAAAGAAGGGTTGGGAATATGGCGTGCAACACGCTGGTAAATTTGTGATATTTGTGGCATATATTACATATTGCCAACAAGGGTTGTCAGTCAATCTCGGTCACCATCCATGATGTTTTCAAAATATATGCCCGCCCGAGCACGTTTGCGGTTGTTCCCCATCTTACTGACCTCATCACCCCCAAGTCAGCGTTGCATCGGGAGTCCTGAGAGAAGGATGCACGAGGTCAGATTGCGGACAGCCTATGGTCCATCGGTGCATCCCTTTCAACAACCGCCAACGACTAGAGAAAAGCTAGACTGGTGACAGAAGTCACATCCTATCGCAGTTTGAAAAACTTGGTGGTTCTAGAAAAGCTCCAGGATGTTCTTTGAGAACCGTGCCTGACGTCATGCTGCACCCGCCCCGCTCTTGGACCCCTGGCCATGCTTCATTTGCCCGTTCATTGGTGTTGAAATCCAAGCCACAGGTGCTTCCAGCAACATTGTTTTGCCAGAGATGCATGGTTAAAACCGGCGTGTTGGGAACGTATCATTTTACGGGAAGACATAGCGCATAGCATTGCTTGGATGCAACACCCAACTGTGCAATACTAAGCAGCGAGCCTACCATCTCAAGCGGCACGTGCTGGATAACCGTTTAAACTGCAGAGGAGCAATGTAGCCATGTCTGTGGGGTTCTTGTTATCCTTCTGCTTTGTTGGAGGATTTTCAGCAAATGATGTTCAAGACAGCCTCACACGTGTGGCGGTGGATCTGCACTATATCCACAAAGACAAGCGTGGTCAACACACATGGGTCAAGTTGAGCGTTTCTGTTGGTAAAAGGGTTAAGAATTCCTGCTCAACAATGTGGTACAAGAACATCAGATGGAATCAAAAGTAACCGGGGCTATCCCACGTGGCCCTTTTCCTCAGCTTCAGGTCTTCGAATGCTTTCGGACAGCGAGGATATATAAAACGAGCCTTCCTGAGAGAGGAATCAGTTGTCCGTGAAACGGTTAACAGTTCAAAAACGGATATTTGAAGCCACACTCGGCACCAGATAAAAAGGATGGCAGCTCTCAACCGTCTTATCACAGCTATTTGCGCCTCTCTCTTCCTCTGGCCAACTTTGATTTATGGAAGACCGTTTGCCTCCTTGGCACCTCGAACATGGCCGTTCCCCAACAAGTCTCTCTCCCTCCGTTTGATGACCTTCAATGTTCGCTACGCAGCAAAGCCCTCAGGAAACGAGAAAGCCTGGTCAGAACGACGAGGTAACTTGATCACCCAAGTCGCATACGAAATGGGGGCAACCGACAACGTATTCGTCGGTATGCAGGAGGTCTTGCACAACCAGCTCGAGGATATCGTCAAAGGGTTGAATAACCACCCCAGCAGTGGTGGGGATGACTGGGCTTATATCGGCGTCGGGCGAGACGACGGCAAACAGAGTGGGGAATACTCCCCCATCCTATATCGCAAATCGCTCTGGGAATTGGTCGAGATGGATACGAAATGGTTGTCGGAGACTCCTGATGTACCTTCCTACGGATGGGGCGCCACGAACCGCCGGATTGTCACCATTGGGGTTTTCAGGAACAAGCGGACGAGGGCAATGGCTCTGGTTATGAACACGCATCTCGATCACCAGGTTTCGGAGGCACGTCTGCACGGGTCTGAGCTGATTCTCAAACTCATTGGCGACTATAAGAACAAGCGGCAGTACAAGTGCAAGCTCACCGGGGTCATACTTACCGGCGATTTCAACAGCGAGGAAGGACAGGAGGCATACAAAGTCATCACCGAGTCAAAGGTCCTGGTGGATCCCGTGAAGAAATTTGGGGATAAGAATATCTATGGCAATCGGAAGACTTTTACCGGTTTCGACTCGGAGGTTGGGCTCACGAGAATCGACTATGTGTTCGTGGGCCAGGGCAATCTCTGTAGATGGGGTGACAAGGGCACCTGGAATGTAAACCGCTATGCCGTGCTACCCAACAAGTTCGACGATGGTATCTTCTTCTCTGATCATCGGGCTGTGGTTGCTGATGCCCACTCCTGAAGATGACTGTATGGATGGACGGATACGGTGTAGGCATGTTTCCAAGTTGGGCAGATACGTTGGTTTGTGCCACGCATACAGTGTACCTGTACCTATACATGTCCATAGACTCCATTGAGCCATAGTATATAACTGGAGATAAATGCGACATGACGATTTTGGAAGCGAGATTTCCTTGTAAGCAGGACTCTTTTGACCCTGTCCTAGCCGAATTGAACAACGGATCCAGAATCCGAGATTTGGTCACCATTTATATTCATCCATACGTAAACTCGACCGTGTATCAGCTCGCTCGCATGGCTTAGACTCGTCGTATGTGTGCAGGACAAGAAGCTCTTGTATTAATAAATCTCGATTTTGCCGGAATCCACGCCAAAATTTTGCGGGCTTTCCGGAGCCCCTGAGCAGTAGATACATCCAATCCATCATATTTTATTTTTATTTTCTTTTTTCTTTTTTCCTTTTGCGAAGGTTTCACCCATGGAAGCTCTGCCTGCGCTGGAGAGGTTTACCGTTACATGTGTAGATTGCGAGTAACCGAGGGAAATACATACACATAGAGTACCATGCGGGTTGTGGTAGAAACGTGTCTGAAAGCGTATCCGAAACTGAGATGAAACTATAGAGCTCGCTTCTGTCCTACTAGTAATTTATTATTATTGTTATTGCTACTACTGCTATTATTATTATTATTATTATCATTATTCACATTTTCTCAATTTTGAGGACAAATTCAGTGTACATACATTTCTGGTGGGTGGTGAGTGTCTTCTAGTATCTCTGTCCATGCAACAATACAAGCTCCTTCGGAGTCTCTTGAGAAAATCATTTTGGATTCCTGACTTAGATACTAGGTTTCAACTACAATTGGTCGCGCGGTAGGGATTTCAGATTTGGCATATGTTAAATCATTTGGTTGGTGGTCTGTCCTGGCAAGAGATGTTCAATCACTGGGGGCGGTAATTGGGCCCTGTCATAAGTTCAGTTCCTCCACTGATATATTATTCTCTCTCACTCCATCCATATATATTAATCACATTGGATATTGTAGCGTCCCTCCATAAATGTATACTCCAAGATTTTACCGGTCCTACTTGTGGATTAAAGACAACGTGGGTATATAACTAATCCACAAAATCCTTGAAACGCCCGTCCCACCCATTTAGAGTCAATGTATCCGTCCAGGTACATGTACTGTACATACGGTATGTGTAACAAATATAACCCATCCGGGCATCGCACACGCCCCATCGAATCAACCCATCGATCACTTCATCTCGGTGCCACAGGCCAGATACCCCATCTTCGCCGTGACCATTATCGTCTTCCTCGCATACTTCCCCGCATCCATCAAATCAAGCGTGAACTGCTTCACATAGAGAAATAGAGGCGACCATTCATCTGATATCTGGGGCTTCTCTAGCCACATGGGGTAACGGCCGCGAACCCCTTTCCGCCCGCTCCATCACATACAAGCAGTGAACGATGTAGAAGTCCCAATTGATGTGCACCCGCCAGCACCTCCTCAACCGGCACCGAATGTCCGTCTAGTGTCTCTCAGTGCCAGGTATTTTGTTACCGGGCTAGGAATTGATTATGGAGGTCCTCGTCCCAGAAGTCATGGTGGGCCCAGTTGAAAGCTATCATGTCAAAGATACAGCCCCGTTGACGCGCTTCGGCCGGGGAGTTACCACATGGGACTTCGAAGGCGGACAGTGATCGTTGAACCTCCACGTGTGGGATGGTTCGGAGGGAGCCGGTGTAGGGTGAGGGTGAGGATGGAGATGAGGAAAAATGGGTATATATAGTTAGAGCAACCAAGAGAGTTAAGGTAATCTTGACGGCGAATAGATATAGCCGCGACAAGAATGTCCGCTTCTGGACAGAGTTGATGTGCTCCTGGGGGAGGAGGGATAATTCAAGATTTTCGGCGTCCTGGTCTATTTTGCTCAGGAAGCTCTGGGATTTCTCCATGTTATCTGGTTTGTGAGGATGGTTTGGTAATGGGGGATGAGTGTGCCTGCTGTGTTCCCAAGACCACCAAGGGAGAACAAAAGGATCACTGTTCGCTTGGGCTGTCAGATTGAGTAAGCTTCGAAGCTGAAACTGGTGAGGGAAGTAGATGCCCAGTCTAGATCGACTACGGCAATCAAGATTCTAAAAGATGCTAGAAAGGGGCGCAGGGGCATATGTGTATGTGTGTATTTATGTACAGTAGATGTACATGGACATACTCCGTACATATATGCAGTCTCAATAATGCTAGTAGGCGGGCGTGGGCCTTTCGGATGAGTTGCTCAACGCACGTGGGGAGGGCGGACGCTGCCCAGTTGTGGCGACATGCTCAGCCGCTGATCTTGTCAAAAGGGATATCTAGTAAGGGAGGATCCTCGGGTCACAATCAATTTGCCATTCTATTCTGTACATTGTGCTGGGATAAAAGACCGCTTCTACCAGAGGAGGGAGCAGGTGCCGGCTCATCCCCGAGCTGATGGAGGAGAAGCGTTCAGATAACCTGAGATTTTTGTAGATTACTTGTTCTGTGACCCCAGCATAGGCCAGCGCTAGTATCCGAGAAACGGAGGTGTCTTCCAGAGTGTTTGGATCGCCCGAGCCTGACATACTGTCATCTTCTCTAGTATTGTATAAACGGTATGGTTGGTTAATAGTTCTCCTGGTGATCAAGTTGATACCTTGATGGTTGCCAAGCCAATCACAATTTTTTGGACTCCAAAAGCGGCTGCCAGCACGTGACCACGCCTATTTAAGGGATGGGTGCTCTTACGCTGTTAAGCCACCGGGGCAAGAGAGCTCAATCACCACCAGCGCCGTGGTGGTATATAAAGAGGGGACGAATCACCCAATCCAATCCCTCCAACAGGTGCTTCTGCGTTCTGCGTGTAACTAAACTGCGTGTAACTAATATAGCTAACTATTGATACAATCACTTTTTCAGTTTTCATATTGTTAAAGAAATAAAGCGATCATTTTCAACAAGATACATCTATATGAAATATTAATTTTTTTAAATATAAAAATTATATATTTATATTCTTCTTCTCTTTAGCTACAGTCGAAGGTGAGTCACAAATCTCAAAGATATGTGACTATTGTGTAATTGAAAGTCCATGCTGCTGCAACCGAGCCATAGAGGGCCAGAGCTCGCTGAGATAAATATAATAGCAACTCTCTTTGATTATCACACTAGATATGTAGTCTTGAGATACTCAAAATTATATACGAAAACAAAACAAAGAGTAAGTTTCTATCAATAGTTATATCAATATTATACAAATATTAAGATAAATGTGATGGGTCAATTCTCATTGATCTGCCACTTTTCACCCCATCATCTAGCAGGTCATGTTGCTGCCTATAAAAGGTGAAAAAATCGATTTTCAATTCGTTATTAGGCGGAACAAAAAATAATTCAACCAGCAATCCCTTTCTATATTATTGTGAATATAAAATGTGTTTATCCTTAATTTAATAGAGAACATATTTACCATCCCCTCACGCTCCGTATCCACGGCAATGACCATCAGATACTCTATCTATCAAAAAACAATAGAAGCAGTGATGCGTATGGCAGGTATCATGATCATTACACCAAATTTCATTGCAATTAACACGCCGTGTCAAAGGCGAAAACGCCCGTCGATCCGACGTTCCCTGCTTTGGAAATAGAGATTGATAGGGATTGTTGACAGGATTCCATATCTGCTGCTCTTCAACTGCAAAGCTATCAACACCGTCCCAAACCTCAAACAAATGACTCTGCAAATCTCCCGAATACTGATTGGCAACAGTCATTAGGTGACTACTATTAAATCTTCTGTAATCAAGAACATTGCCGGCTCCATCATATGATCGCAAAACCCCATCATCATCTAAATGCAAAACTCCCGTCGAATCGATTTGAACACTACGAATCATATCGGATACTTCATTTTCAAATGTTGAACCTGGTCAAAAAAAGATTAGCCATCAGCTTTCAAATTATCGTAAGATGAATTTTACACATGTGAAGAGTTAATTATACTTGATAATATGTCATTATTCGCTGTGGCCTCGACTTTCATATTGATAAGAAAGCCGATCACGCCCAAGGTGATTAATTCCATCGTAATTGATAAAAAGGTAACAATATTTCCACTCCGCGGTAAATTTAGATATATGACTACTACTCTAAAATGTAATGTATCTATGGAAATTGACGGACAGAATATATATATATATATATATATAATTTTTTTTTTTTTTTTTTTTTTTTACAATAACTAACTGACAATTATTAAGTTTAGTAATAATTAACTAGTTAACTAGTTATGTTTTATCAGAGTGTCTGAGTAAACTAGCCATTAGCCGATTTAACTCTATCTGTACATTCTCTTTGATTTAATTGGGCTTGTAAACATTCTTCAATAGCATCTGTTAATGCGAGGATGAAAAAAGCCAGCAGGGGCTTCAATGTTGGCTCCACAGTGGCGATTTCTCTGCAGAACTTCCAGAAGAAGCAGAGTTTAAATGTAAGTCAACAGGTGCTTAACCGAGGGAGCCGCCAGACTAGAGTTGGCTCCCGGTGATTGACCAGAGAACTGACATAGTCGAGAAGCGAGCGAGACATATAGGCAAGTGAGCCACTTTGTACCACCACAAAATTTGTTGTTGGAGCTTGGATAAAGTCTGAATATGACCCAAATACTGAATATCGATAAAACTAATTGAATTTTTATTGTTCTAACTCTGATAATTTACATGATAACTAGACAGTATTTATAAGAAAGAGAATGCTTGAATATATGAGAGAGGCAGTGCTGGTATACACCAGAGCAGTGATATTTAGTGATGATATCTAGTGATGATATCTACAATGATGTAAATTCACTGATATAAAATGTGCTTAGAGAATCCAAGGTGTATTGCTTCCTAGCATAAATTTCTATCAATGAGTGTCTGTAAGTGGAATTAGGTCCATTTGTCAATATAGACTGCTGCACTCCGTACATGCGGCAACGTCGTTTAAAAAAAGTGGGTCTGAAAAATAAACCATGCTCCTTCACCTTTCTCACTAAAATCTACACAGGAAACATCTTTGACACACCCTCAGTATATATTATGAATTAGTTCAACCTTCAGAGCTCTTCAACATCTGAAAAGTAACTAGTTATTGAAATTAATGATCTAGAGTTAGAATCCAGGTTAGCTATGGAATAGAGCTCTGAGAAATATGATAAAATCACTGTCTCTAATGCATTCAGAGCAGTAGAAGTGTGTGGGAGATATGACTAGCACATGTTACTCCGTAGTTTTAATGAGAGGGTTGACAAGGTTTATGGTCAAAACCACACCAAAGGTTATTCCGGCCCGAAAAATTAACCATGTTCAACTTTTTATCAACCACGCTCAATTTGGATGCCCCTGGGGCAAAAGTGCTTGATCACTACCAGCGCCAATGCTCCCGACAATCCATTTGTTGGTCAGCTAGGGAACTATAACTCTTCCTTATCCGAGGATCCAGAGTGATTAACTGAGCATTGGCCCCGCCCAGAAAAGGACTGTCCCGAGTCAAGAGGACTTTCCACATTGATAACTCTCTGATTCGAGCCTGTGGTACCGTGGAGGGGCATTAAGTTTGAAACCCCTCCTAACTAATATAACGTTTCTATATAGATGCTCATCGTCACTAGTGTAGAAAATATGCTCGATTGACTTTATGAACATGATTAAAATGTGGGCCTTGAAGATACACAAAACTATACATACTAGAATCTACAGAATAAATACATCACTAACTAACATCTTCATCATTCATAATACAAATGAGTTTGAGAATTATGGGTTAGAGATTGAAATTACAGTTAGTTAAGAATTAGAGTTTCTCCAGAAATATGACAGAATCGGGCATACAGTTGAATAATTTTTCGGACCGGAACAACTTTTGGCGTGGTTAAACTGTTGAACATGGTTTTTCATTATTATCTAACTACTTTGGGCATTCTATAACAAAATAAGTCATGTGACTATGGTGATTATCATATGGTCAACACCAACCTAGAGTATTCTGTAGACACCTACAATGTTCAGTCAGCATGTACAGATTACACTGTGTAGAACTAAACATAGTTTTCAAAAGAGCCCTGCTCTAAACCATGCCATTGTTTATTATTAGTGTGAAAAACTGAGCATGGTTTATCTACAAGACCCACTTTTCAAACCACGTTCAGGTTTCAATAAACCACGTTCAACTGTCATTTGTATGATGAGATGTGTGTGATAAGCTGAAGCTAGTGCTAGTGGAATAGTTTAAATGAGTACTGCTATATAATTAACAATGAAAATCATCAAAGATTTTTTCAGTCAGCATTTTAAAATCTGTTGTCCTGAATATGAAAAAGGGATAAATTGTAGAGTAATTAGTAGTCACAAGGGTGGGGGTGTGGGGGCCGAAACTGGAGCATTGGCACACGTGTTTTACGGAATTTTTCGCGCTAACAACGGGCCTAATAACCTCGGTGATCGAGCTCTTTTGCCCCATATATTGTCACGTGGCCCTCTAGCAAGTGGTGAAGCTCCCGTTGTAGCGACTTATTTGCGGAGCGAGCGTAGCGAGATATATATAGGCTTTTCGTGCCAGAAAATTTCCTCTTTCGGTCATCCGGATTAGGAAAGCATTCTCGCGCTCTGATTGGCTGAATCCCTGCGCTCTGATTGATCAATGAGAAGTTACTCTCACGTGATTCCACGTGACCACCCGCGTTGCTGCAACGGCCCGTATAGAAAGGCCTGAGCAAAATAAACAAGCAATTACAGCTTCATTCATTCTATTCTATTTCAAGGCTCTTTTTACTGCATTTGTATAAATAGCCAATCTGAGCTTCCACACATCAGACCCTTCTTCACTTGCAACAGCTTATAAAAAGCAGAGTGTAATTCAGCAGAATCATTGAACAATTCAATATTATGATAAGATTTCATCTGCTACACTCACATTGTCATTCTTATATAGAGCTCAAGAACAGCTACAGAATGTTAATGAAACAATTGAATGTTTCAGCCACAAATTCTGCAACATGAGTTAACAATGCCATTCTTCCACAACACTTAGAGCTTCATATCATAGAGGTGAGGTTGGAGGTGATGTTTATGAGTGTTATTTACAGCTGCCTTTCTAATTGGGACTAGCTCCGCAATAATTTAGCACACTGCAGCTCGTGTGCTACAATGTATTTTAGCTCAACAAGATACACATGATTTCAAATTTCAAATCCTTGTTACTTAAAACATATATTTGTATTCATAGATTATCAATTATATAGTGTTTTAATAGAGTGGGTGTTGAGATATCAATAGCTGACCATCCTTGATTTCAATTGTACGGAAAAAGGTAGGTGCCGCAGGGCGAACTACATTATAGTATACAATATACAAATTACTTGGTCTTTTATGAATAAATTCATTGGTAATTCAGGGTTGGTTGGTTGAAATGGTTTTACCAACTCCAGTAAAGCCCTTTTACATTCATTGCCGGTGTATTGTACAGTCCGTACCGAGCAGAGCAGAGCAAGCGAAGCATGCTTGTTTCATCAATATAACAAGATATACAAAAAACTTTGGTTTTGCACAAAATAAAATCGGGAATGTAGCCTTTTTCATTTCTCATGTAGAGCGCACTGTCTTCAATACAGAGTCCAGCAGTGGTGACACCCCGACGATTGACAGAGCTTCCCGAGACCTCCCAGGATTTCTAGCTACGTTGCATATAAGTTTTTGGAATTGATGAAAACCGTCACACATTTTTTGGCAATCAACATGATATAGTATTGGTTTAAAAAATTTTTGATTTATCCGTTGCAGCGGGGACTTCCAGTGACAATTATTCATCTGGATAATCAAAGACGATGTCCACGCCTTCAAATGCTGTGGAGCCGTCTAATTCATTGGTAAAATCTCCTGCTTCATATGTATCTTTAGGCTGCCGTCTCATTCCTATTCTCTAAGCTGTATTATAGCTAACTGTGGTATCCACGATGGAGGGGTCCTCCGACGTTAACAGCAAGAAGCCGGGGGGCAATTCCCGTATATCTTTATATGGTTTGAAGTATGGCTGGGACTGAATTTGATATGATAAAGCTCTTCACATGCATCCTTCAATATTTGCCACACTATGCCTTCCTGATGCCAATTTTAGCCGTTATTGAGGTTCAAGGCTGGCCGTGTAGCGAACCGGTCTCCTCCTTTATATGGATTTTAATCCAAGAAGCGGGAATATAGATGGTGGTGTTCGCCACATGTACGTCGTTTTCTTGGCTTTCAGATAGAGTGTAGAGTTTGGCGTATATTTGTGTAATGATTTGGATTGAAGGGGTTTATTTCTCCTTCGCTTCAACCTCTCCTCATGGTAGAAGTACCGATGTTTCCAGATGCGGCGCATAGATCCACTCGTATTGGGCTAATAACCTTTTTTGCAGCCAGGTGTTCTCCAAAATCGCGAGTGCTTTGGTGACATTCTGATAGTTGTCAATTTTGTGGCTCATAGCAAGGTAGGGTAGGTATTGGGCTCATCTTACCTTGAAACCAAATCTCGTCATGCCGATAAATATTTCTCGCAAAATTTCCTGATCTGCGGGATCATTCGCCTCTAAGGCCGCAATGTACAAAGCCCAGAGCATCCCCAATTGGCCAACGCCTCTCCCAAATGATCGGAACAAAGTAATGACACGCTTGGAAGCTGCTGTTATGTGTGGAGGTGGGGTACGGGAAACACGTTCACCGGAAACAGAGACCAGGTGTAGATAAATAATCGTGGCCTTTTCATAGGCCTCAACGCAAGCAGTGCCTTCGAGTAGTTCGTCATTCCCGTCAGTTTTCACGTCGTCTTCCAGCGCCGAGTCAATCATCGAAAAGCATTCAGGCACCATCGACCTCCACAACGCAAGTCGCGTTTCGAGGCTTGCCCTGGAGGTTTCTTGAAGTTCGACTGGCATTCCTTCTCGTTTGGCTTTCGCAAACGAACTAATATCAGTTTGTATGCACATCAGTAACGACCAGTGACGACGAAGTGCTGATAACACGGTGGCGTTCCGCGATTCTTCTGGCAAAGTGCCAGAAACACCTAAATTATATTGCCAGCCACCACCATGAGATTCCCAATAAGGACCTTCGATAACGGTTCCTTCATTCGAAGAAACGGCACCAGCAACATCAAGATACGCTGTAAGCGAAATAAGAAAGCGTTTCAGTGACAGTTCCGGCACCTCAGGTGGTTTATTAGAAGCTTGGGTTGTCATGGTAGGAGTGGGTACTGGCTGAATCGGCTGCATCATAGACTCAAAAAGGTCGCGGACTCCACGGAGATGGATCTTCCAGTTGCCTGTCTCCGAGTCCATCATCTGCGTAGAACGTAAGTCGCCAAACAGTGACAGGAGGGAGCGCTATCCAGGCATTACTGAAAACTAGCTAACTTAAAAAAAAACACTCTAACCTCGAAGAAACACAGCAGCAAACACGTAGCAAGGTCAGTCGGTTGCCAGTGCCCTGGTCCAGCTCGTAATGTTTGCCTTAGGGACCGCACGGCTTTGCCGTACATCGTCATGGCGTTCTGCATATGCCACATCTGGGATTTTCCTGTTGTAGTATTCGCAATTTGGAGCGCTCCAAGGGCCTTCATTGCTTCAGGTAACGTTTTTGACGTATGAGAAAACTTGGGAAACAAATAACGATATGGGTTCAAGTTGTAATCGGTGTCGTACACAATTAGGAGGGTTGAAACCGTATTAATGAAATGAGAATAATACAGATCCTCTGGTGACGATATAGAGGCTGGGAGAAACGGTGGCTTCGATATGGTGATGATATTGCCTCGAACTGGAACCGGGGGTTTGATTTTATCTTGCATGCGCTTTTCTTCATTCCCTTCATTTTTGAGGAACTTGCTGCCTTCCTCATCACTCTTTGGTTTTCGTCGTTTGACACTCGGCTCAGTTACACTAGCCGCATTCTGATCAAGGTTGTAGAACTTGAACGTCGTCGTGCCTTGGGCACCATCACACTGGAGGCCCCTTTTTACACAGTTACGACAGGCTGGAAAAGACTCATCACATCTGACATGTCTGCTTTTGCAGGTGGAGCAGCCAGTGAAGCCCCGATGATGCCATCGCCGAACACGTTTGGGTCGCTGGGGAAGTGTTGTCAAATTTGTTTCCATATCGTTGGGTTCGAGAAAATCTTCATCGGCGATAGTTAGGTTCCATCATTGCAATAAAAGAGACGTCCGTTCAGCATCGAGTAAGTTTGAACTTGGCAACAATGGACATTGGTGGCTTTATCTCCTGTTTTGCTTCCACGGTTCCTCTCGGGCAAGCGTTCCTGCGGAACGGGACGGGCGATGAAGATGAGCAGCCTAAAACAGCGGTCTGTTGCTCTCGGCGAGTTATATGATTTAGCCGCATCGAAACATTCGCGTTGGCCTTGTTGGAACCTTTCATCTACAATAAAAAAACCTGGCAGGCCAGCAGGACGGCAGCTGTGATGTTTGACAGTTGGTCGTGCGGTCCATGATTTCATCACCGAGAGCCAGGACTCAAGGGATTAACATTCTGGGGAAAACCGCAGCCGCCCACCAATCCTAGTCTTGATTCGAGGACGTGGTCGGGGTAGTGCTTTCACCTAACAAGGATGATATTGAGCCACTAAGGTCCTCTCGTCCATTAGCCCGAGTGAGAATAATACCCTTACGGATACTTATTCGACGGTGGGGACTCCTTGCACATCATCCGGGCCCAACTGCACTGCTGTGACGGCCCCGGGCGCCACAGTCTTGAATTCGCCAGAGTCAGCCTCAGCAGTGGGACCAACATCCGTTGATCGACGGAGTTTTGTGATATTTTAGCTCCTCCATCTTCAAGATGTCAATTAATCTGCTCATCTTGGTTCCATATACCCTGGTATCATGCAGCGCTTCATGCATATGAATATTATTGCGTACATACGCTGCGTATACTATGTCACAGACAGTCGCCAGCAACTTTTTCTGCCCAGTTCGTGAAAAGGGAGTCGAATCAACAAGGGGCCAGCCTGAGGCTTCAACTGGCGTTCCCGGAAAGTTCGATGATTTTCGGTCTCCAATCCACAGCCAGCCACTACTACGAAGTACCACTCTTGTTTCTCCTATGAAACACTGCCCGCCGGAAAAAACGACGGCGCTTTGGTGGGGAACTCAAAATGGCCTACCAGAAATTGGCTTTCAGACAGAATATACTCCAGAGCCGTCAAGTTGGTGCTGTGTGTTTGTTCGCTGATTGTCCATATGTGGTACATATAGAGATGATATCTATGCACAGAACAACTGCTTGATGCTTATTTTGTAATTTCTCCTGCGTTGGCTGCCAAAATCGGCCTGAACGATGCCCAGGGGCTCTCTACTGGAACCCAAGTCATGTCCTCTGGTGTCATTTGGCGGAAGTTGGATGATTTCAGGCAGTTTTAACAAGTCGGTTGCTGTACATAAAGATGTAAGCCTGGTCTGGGTGCTCGAGAAAGGCGTTGTCTTGGGCAAAGATACGTGCTGACATCTTGCGCTATATTTAACTTCGGGATGGCTCATGCTCCTGCAGGAGCCCTGGTGCGCGGCTCGAGAGCACGTTTTTCTCTCGAAATCTCAATCAACTGCCTGGTTGGCGTCTATTACTCCAGCTAGCCACCACAACCTCAGCAGCAAGGAGGCTGACCGAGAATGATGGTGGCGTTCTGTATGATCCAATGGGCTCTGACAGCAGCCGATTCGATACGGAGGATTAGGATCATGAGAAAGGAGCAAGCCAGCTCCAACATATGGCAACCTTGCTGAAGCATAAAGTTCGTTATCCCGTGGGTGGGGATTCGTCGGGTTGTTGGAGGCGGGAAAACATGAGAGACTTCCATCCTGTTATGAAACACGATCGACTTGCATTTCGACTGATCATCAGAATGCTGCCCATTTTCCGGAATCGATGCATCAGGATTATTGTTAAGCATTCCTCCGGGATCTTTCCATTGGCTCAAATCCTTCCGCAGGCCATCAAAAAAGTATGAATCGCCATGAGCATAGACAAAGCGGACGACTTGTTGAAGTTCTGATGGCGTTTTCTCTTCGGCCCTAATAACCGATTTACGATATATCTTTCAAGATCTAGCCCCGCAAACAAGTGATCAACTGGACCAGATCGCCCTCAAAGTCATTTCCAGCACAAGGTCTACGCATAAAGAACACCGGAATACGCCCAGAAGTCAATGGCAATGCTATTTGCCGCTTAATTTCGGTTAACTATGCAGACTGATATCCTGATATACCGAAGTGGATCGGAAAGAGAAACTTCCAAAACTAGAATATTTTAACCCGCATACCTCTTGTGTGATCCCATGCTGAATGCGAAAATCACTGCGTATAGACTTTGGGTCTATAGTTAGTGGTTGTACGGTCGCAGACACAATTGAGGCTCTTGTGTGTAGATCAAGGCACTCGATTGATGAACTAGAATGCTCTGTTTGTAAAAGTGCCACTATTCTGACAGGATATGTCAAGATTCAATTGGCTGCGACAATGAGAGGAAATTCGAATCTGAGCGCAAGAGTGACAAGAGCATCCCATAGCAGCGGAAAGATGAAATAAAGCCCAAATTATTCACCAAGCTGCGGAAGAGAGGCGAGCGATTCAAACCAGTATTTTGAAGCCCTGCATATAATCAGTTGTCCGCCGAGAATTGTTATCGTCTGTATTATCTGCATTCATCGTAAGCTGCAGCCAGGACTAGAAGATTTTATTTATATCGTAGCTCTAGTTTCATTTGGGCTAATTCTTGAAGCTTGGATCCAGCTCTCATTTCATCTCATGGGCGGGGATTTACTCGGCCCTCGTGAGCAGTCGCCAGACGCTTTACAAGAATAGCAACACAGTAATTTGTAACAAACGGGGCGAGGCCCTGTTCTCTAGCCAATTCAATACATCCAAGGTTTGCCCTTCTGGATAGCAGGGGGTTCCTCTTTGTAGAAGTGATAGTTGCTTGGGGTAGCTCTCAGTATCTTCCGTGGTTCATCCTAATTGAGTCAAATTCACACAATAAGCGGAGCTGTAACGAACAGTAAGTTTAAATCCAAATAGGAGTAAGAATGAGATATTTTCAATAGCATGATGTTTGCAAAATCTCTTCGTTGAATAAGTTGTTCCTTATCCGTAGCATGGATTGATGCATTGTCTTGGCGACTGCGGACCGGAAAAATCTGCAGCCCCGAATGCTATCAACAACCATCCGGCCAACTCAAGGGCTCCGCAAGCAATGTCGTAACAATAGATCAGAGACACTGGCGGTCGCTCTCAACATGACCTCAAAAGTAGCCTGGCGCAGTCTGCACTACAGTGCAAAGCGCCGCTCATTCGCCCCTCGAGCTCCGTATCGATGCTTCTCCTGCTCAATCCAAACTCGCCAACCGGAGCTTTCAAAGCCAGGCCATGATGGACGAACGACTCATTTCGGATTCGAAACCGTTCCAGAAGCCGAAAAAGAAGCTAGAGGTATGTTTGTGATTCATTTTTGTAATTTTTACCTTACCGGAGGCTAACAGGAGTAGTGGGAGCTGTTTTCAGCTCGGTTGCTAGCTCATATGATACAATGAATGATTTCATGTCACTGGGAATCCATCGCCTCTGGAAGGATCACTTTGTTCGAGCCCTAAACCCGGGCACGCAGCACCCGAGCAACGACCCCAACGGGGAGCAAGGGTGGAATATCCTCGACGTCGCTGGCGGAACTGGAGATATCGCGTTTCGGATGCTTGACCATGCTACGAACATCAATAACGACCATAACACACGCGTGACGATCGCGGATATTAACCCGGACATGCTCTCGGAGGGAAAGAAGCGGAGTCTCGAGACACCATACTACAATACGGATAGATTATCCTTCATGCAGGGCAACGCAGAATCCCTCCCCACGGTTGCTGATAACTCGATTGATCTGTATACTGTCGCGTTTGGCATCCGGAATTTTACCGATAAACAAGCTGCAATAAACGAAGCCTTCCGCATCTTGAAACCAGGAGGTGTCTTCGCTTGTTTAGAGTTCAGCAAGGTCACCAATGGTCTATTCGACCAGGTATACAAGCGATGGAGTTTCAGTGCAATTCCCTTGATCGGACATCTGGTGGCAGGCGACCGGTCAAGCTACCAGTATCTGGTTGAAAGTATTGAAAAATTCCCAAGCCAAGAAGAATTTTGTCGCATGATCCAGCAAGCTGGGTTTTTGACTCCTGGGCGGGGTTATGAGAATCTCTCTATGGGCATCGCTGCAATACATAGAGGTGTGAAACCATTGACAAGCCGAAAATAGCTTGAACAGTGAAAAATGAGCGACGAATCGGTTGATGCTTCCTTCCTCTTAGAACCCCGCTTCGCACGTCAAAATAACCCACCGTTCTCCCCCAAATTATATTCATCCGGATGTTATTTTCCTCCTTCTGTTTAATAACCTTTTGGCGCATTGTATTACTAAATTCATATTATTTGGATAACCCATTTTCCATGTCTCGACTACCGTTGAACGAAATTGAGCAACGGGATATTGGCGCACCTGCATTAGTAATAAATACCCACCAACATGAGATGGCCTCATACCCCCGGTTGACACCACGATGACGTCCCGGGCTTGTGATAGGGCAGCTTCAAGAATATTACTACAGGATAATTCCAAATTGGGCGTCGGCGTCGGTCGGAACACGTTCCCTTTTGGGGCTTTCTGCATTTTATTGTGGCTTGATCAAGAAGATAAAAATATATATGATTGGAAACCTTATCAAAAGTTCAGTTGATGTGGAATCATCACATTCAACACTGATGTGCGGCAATATATTGCGTAGGATATAACAATCGGGCGTACTCACCCTGTTCATAATCTATCCGACAACGAAATATTTTCTGCTTCCTGTCAGTCAATGCCCTTGTGTGTTTTTGCACCACGGAATTCGCCCACCCCGCCAATGACTAAGCAAACCGCTACAGAGTTGCAGATGGTACTCAAAATGTAATTAATTTTTTTTTTTTACTTGCCTTTTCCTTCTATCCCCTCATTCCTTATGTCCTCGAGCATCATAGAGAAGATCACCAGGTGAGGTTGAACCTTACTCTGGTCCTCTCAGTGCCACTCCTTCTCCTTCCCTTCCACTTTGCTTTTCACCGGGCCTATATCCCTGGCCTGAGTCATCCTTCCACCCAAGTATCTTTTATGTACCTGAACAGTACATAACCCCAATCTGCAGCTTGTTTATTCACTCTCCCACGTTGTCAAATGAATGGGTGGTTTGTCTCTTCCCCTCCTGCCGAACCTATATCAAGTAGTTAGAACGGAAAAATGAGACGATAGGGGATTTTTGTCCGGCTGCGCTGCAGCCAATCCTCTTGCATATTTTGATTCGCGCTCCAGTGGTGTTTGCGACATCCACTCGCTTCTTTTCCTCTCCTTACTAAATTCTGCAGTATCCATTTCGATACCTTGGAATCTCTGTTTGTGTGAAAGGAGCAAAATGACGCCCTTTCCAATGGCACGCAAAAGGCGGTGCGTTACTACATCCCTATCTGCACCAATCCGCACCCAGATACAGAAATTTAGCGGCGTTCTTCCTTCCCTACCAATGACTCCACCAGATCCGGGTGGCTTGGTAGATTCGCCAGGACATTGCCTGGCGCCTTCGACCTGCACGGCAATTCACGTTATCTCGACGGAACGGGCGGCGCTAGCACATCTAGAGAGAATCTATTTGATGGATAAACTTGCTCAGGATAGCATTGAACGCGCAGTGACGACGGTAGCCAATACTGTGAGGTCTGGAGGGAAGCTAATTATTTCCGGAGTTGGGAAAAGTGGGAAGATTGCTGAGAAGGTGGTGGCTACCATGAACAGCCTGGGGGTCCAGAGCACATTTCTTCACCCAACAGAGGCACTCCATGGGGATCTTGGGATGATTAGACCGGTAACTATCCCTGATTTTGTGGTCATTTTCCGTGAAGGCGTGGAGAATTGGCGGTGGTATCTAACGCAGGCTTTCGATCGTTTAGGGTGACGCAGTACTTTTGGTAACCTTTTCGGGCAAGACACCAGAGCTACTCCGCCTTAAGCCGTATCTTCCAGCAACAGTGCAACTAATTGCCATCACCGCGCATGAAAGTCCCGATTTGTGTCCACTTTTAGCTGACTCAAATAGTCCCGACCCCATTCTACTAACTGCGCCGGTTCACGAGCATGAAGATATATCATTTGGCTTACCCGCACCGATGACATCTACAACAGTAGCGCTTGCCCTGGGCGACGCATTGGCATTAGCAACTTCCAGGAAGCTATATAACTCGCCAGACAAAGGCCCAGCTGAGGTGTTCAAAGGTTTCCATCCTGGAGGAGCAATTGGCGCAGCATCGGCTGTTTCTACGACTCCGGTTTCGGAGTCTTCATCTAGTTCAATATCCGCGAGCTCAATATTTTCAGAACCGCTACTCCCAAAACGAGAACCGCAGGTGACTCCAGCTCCCTCACCCAATCGCGACCGTTGCATATCCGATATTGGAACGCCATTTTCTGTAATACACCCGATATCTCCACAATCCACGCAGCACCTAGGAAAGCACAGCATAATAGATGTGTTAAGAGGGGCTGTTCGCTCTCCAGCAGCCAGATCGTGGGTCCTATTGTCGCCAACGGCAATTATTCCGCCAGAGCAGGTTCGCAGACTCTCAGAGGAGAGGGATGTTGAAATGTCATTGCAGGATCTTCCTTATGCCGCTAATGTGATTGTTCACAAAAAGGATTGGTTCCATGTGTCAAAGGACAGTACCACCAAGGAGGTGAAGGGATTGATTATCAAGTTCAATGAGGCCTGTGGACATGTGGCTGGAAGGCTGACTGCGAAAAGTACCATGAGTTTAGTGATTGCTATAACGGATGGGGTAGCAGGTGATATTATCAGTTTTGTTGAAGGGAAAGACCTTCTGGATGATTGATCATACATGATTTTCTTTAGCCTGATTTTTTCCCTTCTGCTCCCCTGTCCTTCATTCGCGGCGGTGGGCACTTTAACTATCGTTTTTACGACCTCCTTTGTTGGATTGTCTTTCTTCTATGGATTTTCTTTTCAGGATACTTTGCGCTGGGTTTTCCGCCCCGGAATGAGCATAAGTTACACATATCTTACATTCTGCACATGCATTTTATCAGTATCAGACATTGCTTTACATTTTGATAGAACCCTGTCCGCTTTCCATTCCTCTGTTCTTTTGGGCGTTTCTTCGTGACGAAAATTTCTAACCAAGGATAGGCACATTCCCTCCCCAACCTACGCTGCCGGCATCCCCGTCATTTCCAACTTCCCGTTCTTTTTCTCCCTCTGTAGAAACTCCAACCTATTGCATCCGACTAGTAAACTACTCTTTATTTTTGGTTTTTTTTTTTTTTTTTTTTTTTTTTTTTTTTTTTTTTTTTTTGGTAGACATACACCTCGTTTTCAAGTCAATAGTTACCTCTAAAAAGGCAGCCACAATACACTGATTATATTTAGTAAAGATAGAAGCAAATCAGAAAAAGGTATCATCAACCTGACTCAAAGTTCTCTCTCGCCAAATCTATTCTCTCACATTTTTCACGGAGTTCAATTCCATCTGTTCTTGAGATATCAGTGATCAGTATTCAACTTCCATTCTTTATTCATAGTTTACAGTTATACTTCTATTCATCAATATAGACTACTCTATCACAAGCTATTTTTTCCCCTCACTGAATCTTCCTTCAGATTTCTCACTCAGAGTTGTATCACTTTTTCTTCAGATTATACAGGGAAATGTTTTATCATATTGAATATTGAGTTTTATAATTAATATATTGAATATTTGTCATTGATGGTTTCTAAGAATCACACACTGTTATGTCAAATAACATGCAGCTAAGTGCAAGTATCAGTGTCAAATGAATGAATGAATGTACAGCTCTCCAGGTACTGTACATCCCACTTTTATCATCAATTGTCTAGCCCGGCTCTGCTTTTTTTTTTTTTTCTTTTTTCCCCCACGTTATGGTTGATGTGCGTATCGACATGATACTCTGCAGCTTATAGGATTGATGCTAATGTATTTACTCGTATATTTCGGGGTTCTCGAACGGATCTGTAACCGTGTAAATTCAGAAATGGCCTTCCCAGAGTATAACCTCCATGTGTTAATTAATCATATGGGGCTCTTGGTTATAACCAGTAGCTAGAATTTATCTACAGAAAAGCGGCAAGTCGACTAAACACCCAGTTAAGCATCCAAGGAGCAACTCTTATCAATGACTTGAGCATCTGGTTTCATGCTGCTGTGCATCATGGCCATATTTACGGTACTTACTTAGCGGAAAATATTGAAAACATTCCATTGGAGGGGGGAAACACGCTCGACGTTCAATATTTCTCCATGCCTACGGAGTAGGTACATGTATATTAGCATTGGGGACTGATGGGCCCGGAACGGTCGACCTGCTGACCAACTGGCCAATGTCCTGACTATTATAACCTTATTTAAACGTCATAAGAACACATCAAGCGCCCGTCGCAGTCGACAGTTGATGTCTGGCTAGCGTCATACTGAAAGCTGAAGGATGTTTGCAGACATGGTTACTACAATTCAGCGGCCAAGTTGGTGAGCCGAGGCCGCCTTGAAACGGGATTTGAATTGGACACCTGAGCAGAGCTTGGCTGGAATATGGACAGCGGAGCACTAAGTATGGCTTTGTTGCAGAGCCACTGCTCAGATATAATGGAGCGCTGACCAGAGGCTCTCTTAGGCGTAGTTATCTTACGGTAGGGTTATTCCTATTTTTTTAAGGGGCATGATATAACAAGAATTGGTCTCATGTGCCCAGGTTATCAAGCTACATAGTTAGTTATTAACTATAAAATGATTTTACAAACAAGTCCCCGGCTACGTCCGATCCATCACACGTGGTGGGAGGCCCTTTTCGGCCCTCAGGAAGCCAACCCAACCCAGAAATAAGGCGTTCCCGCCCATACTCTGAGCGCCACATGGATATGCTTCCTACAGATCGTGACGTCATCGCAGAGCGCTCAACAGGCTCTCATTGCTGGTCTGTCGTAACAAGAGCCAAAGGATCTCATGACGGTTGTCAGTTATGTTCTGTCAGTTCTATGTCCGGTCTTTTGCTGTTGGAGGGGGATTCTACGGCCAGATTCTAAATTCCGCTGACTGTAATTTGGCTGAGTAACTACACATCTGACGCTCCGATTTTGCTCTCATGTCGAATAATTACTAGGGCACGTTGTGGATTCGGCCGCCACAAGTTGTCCCCATTGGCTACGGGCTCGTCGCTGAGATTCTAATGCGTGAATGTCAAATTGGTGTGGGAGGTCGCAGATCTCGGAAGCAATTCTGTTTCGGTGTCCTAACCTGGACATTACAGGAGGGAAGCGGTGGGGTATAGGCAGCCCAATGTTCACATTGAGTATGAAAACGCTGTTGTAAACATTTGACCTTGAGCGGGACGATAAAAAATGCTCCTTGCTCTTAGCAACTAATAATAGTACCGTTTCTTCCGTATAGAAAATAATAATTGATGCGATCAATGGGAGACTTGTGGCGGGAGTATATCGCAGTGGAAAATCGGAATATTGCAACCCCAGTCCTCGGGCTTTGTAAATTGAACAATAGATCTGTAAGCACCAACACCAAATCCAAATTTTGGAAGCTTATTGAAGAATGAATTGTATTTCGAAACAGAGTGTCTTTCTTTGTTCTGTTAATGGTAGCAAGAGCTCGTGCATTGCGAATGGATCAGCGCGCAGCGATGGAATTTATCGATGCAGGATTTGTCCACAAATCTTTATCTCGGCTTACAGCGAATTTTTCATATATTTTGCCCCCATGGTTTCAGTTGATAAGACAGTGCAGGGCGCGCCCGAATAATTGAGGTGGGGGGCGTACCATTGCTACAGCCAACAAAATTAAATCCCAATGGCTCTCAAATAAAATATCCCCCCTCTCCCCCTCTCCCGCCCCCAGTCAGCGTCGAGTTAGCTTGTTTTTCATGGCCCATTACTGTGACGTTTGGCGCTTGAAACCTTGGATCCCAGGTGAATTAGGGCTTGTCACATGACCAGGCATGTTCCTCGGTTGGAGTTTCTGAGCTTGTGGTTGGCTGCAGCGGGTTTGAATCTCCAACACTGCGGTGGGGATATGGGATATGGGATATGGGATATGGGATATGGGATATGGGATATGGGATATGGTGGGATATGCATTTATACCAAGATCCAATGACGTGCGTTTGGGCCTTCACGGGAATGGGAGCGCCAGCAAGGAGTTTCTTTGTTTCTTTGTCTCGGATGGTCACTCGTCATGCGCCTTAGCAGCTAGTATGCGCACAACCACTGCAAAATGCTGCCGGGATATTTCATTCCCATCTCGAAGTGTAGGGTAACGGACTTTACCTCTGGGCATTGCTTGGACTCGGTATACGGTACACAGGACCCAGCCCATCGCTCCGGCCAAAAATCCAATTTTGTTGACGCTGGATTGCCAGGATCTTGTGGCGCTCACGACTTAACGTTACCCATCCCGCAAGGATTGTGTTCTGCGGGCTCAGTACTTTCTTTACTTTCTTTACATGTGTAACGAACACTCTCCGACCAAGTCCTGCCTGTTCCCACCACTATCCAATGGAGCAGAGTCATGAACATGGGCCCCGTGCCTTGTTCCCCCGTCTGAAGGAGCACCTAAGACTGCCCTCCAGGGTGTTCCCCACAATGCCAATGTGATCATGGCTGGGTAGGCTGCGACTGATGCTGTGATGTTGGAAAGCAAGCAAGGTTCTGATCTTGACTATCAACAGTTGGCCCATCTTGAAACGCTACTTGCCGAAGCCAGTTTGGTTGCACATTCCCTTTGCCTCAACACGGCATTCCTGGCCTGTTGGCTAAACGCTCGGGATGCGTGCGCGACTGAACGGTTGTTCCCTTTATCGTTCCCTTTATTGAATATTCCCGAAATTCACCAGCAAATAACGGATGCCACGTAGGAGAGAGCCTGCATGGGTCCCCGATTCATTCTTTGAATAACCAACACCTTGCCGTCCTCCTCGATCTCCATCACACGACCACGATTTCTCAAATCAGCGCCGCACTCTTGGTCATACTGAGGCAATAGAGTACAACCTCAGTTTGTGCTTTAAAAATCAATATAATCCCTCTGTTCCCCCTCCCGCCACTTCCAGTCCCTTGGGAATTTGCTATATACATGTACAGCACATGCACAGTGCATATACCTTCCTACTTTCAATTAAGTATTCTGTACACTTTTCATGATGCCTTCGGCTATTAGCCCAGTAATTCCCGCAGCTGCAAAATTTGATCGCATGGCCTCCGAGGTCCATAATCTCGACCCGGAAGGCGATGTGACGCTTATCATGACAAGATATCTCGAATGTGAGATTATATCCGAATTAGGGGAGGAAGTCGATAGTGCCGTCTCAAAACAAAAGGTTTCTTCTGACGTCGCGGATGCAGAGGTCCTAAATGGGGCTAACGATAATGATTTGATCACTTGCGAACAAGGTAAACAAAACGGGCAGCGTGGCGCTATTTGATCATGTTACTCGGCTTCTAACCTCTTGCTAAACAGAAGTTTTGATACGAGCTTCTTCTCGGCATTTAATTCTCGCGTCGTCGGTTTTCCGCGCCATGCTTCAGCGCAAGTTTAGCGAGTGTAATGCGCTTCAGAAGAACGGAAGCGTAGAAATACGGCTTCTTACCGACGATCCCCGACGCATTTCTTATCCTTTTGAATATAATCTATGGTTATATGCGAAGGGTCCCAACAGAAGTTTGACATAGATACCTATACTCAAATCGCTGTTCTGACTGACAAATATGACGTCCACGAAGCCGTTGAGATTTTTGCAAACTCCTGGTTCGAGAAGCTCAAAGACGCCATCCCCCAGGCATACACGGAAGATATTCCAGGATGGATCTGTATATGCTGGATATTTAATCGGCCCCAAGAATTCAAACACGTAACCCGGCTCGCATTACGCCAGGGCAAGCAGAATCTCCCATTAGGCGACCTTCCTATTCCTGCATCTGTTGCAGGTGAGTTGCTCTTCATCTTCTAGAAACTGCACTTGAGCGGATTATCTATATTTATCATCGAAAATGTTATCGAACATGAGAAGAGATCATCCTATACTAAAATAACACTACCCAGATACAATCGACTCCCAACGCATCGACTCCATATCCCGCATCGTTTCCATCCTCCACGTCCAGCTTGCAGACTACCTCGAGAAAGAGCACTGCAGTTTCGAATGCGATTCACTTATGCTTGGTGCCCTGACAAAGCGGTTGAGGGCGCTTCATCTCTTTCCTAATCGGCCAGACCCTCCATTCACCGGCCTCTGCTTCGAACAATTCGCGTACCGCTTTGGACACGGCCTTTACTTCCCTGCCGCCCAGCGAACAAGCACCTATTATTACGAGCATGCCAAGTGCGCCATTCCGTCTATTGAACAAACGCTAACGACGTGTAATAATCAGCTGACGGGCTTAGAACTAAATGATTTCAAACCATGATCACAACTTCGTCGTCTCGGCTTTTTTGCCTTCAACTGTTTTATTTTCACGTTGTCACTAGAACAAGATTTTCCTTTGCCATCACGATTTCGTGGCTCCTGGCATGCAGGCTGTGAGATCCTTTCATTCCAACTTTTTTTTCTATTGAGCTGGTATTCTGCGTCAGGTTTTACTTACATATTTTGCCTCTCAATAGCTCTGCACTATCCCCCCTTTTACATTTTGAGCGAGGCGTTCTCTTCCTTTCCCACTCGTTTATCCGGCAAGGTGTTTCCGGGGGCCTTTTTTTTGTATCTTGCCTTTTAAATGCTGACTAGAGCTTCGCATCTACACGTTTTTGTTTTGAAGCCGACTATCCACCATATTGCCAACAATTTTTCTTCCTTCTTTTTTTGCCTTATCTCAGGTTGATATTCCAATTGTTGAATGCATATATACACAACTACTGATACTAGATAAAATCTGGCATGCCACCACACTCCCTTAAACAAAATGGGTTGGAACTGTACAATTTCCAAAAGCTATCTACGCTTGTAACACGGTCATACATCGAACTGCACCAGGCTAAAAGCACATCAATCAACACTGAAGGAGTAAAAAATCACCACCACCCCAGCCCTTCCCATTTGCACACAAACTCCAACCTCCGTTTCACAAAGCTGCACATCATATAACAGCCGAAACCGGCGCTCCAAACCATTCAGTTACTTCCATTACCCCAGCAGAATGGCTACCTTGCAAGTCAACATTTGTTACATAGCCGCATGCATTCTGTCATGCATCGTTTGTTGAATCGCGTAAGTACTGCGCGTACAGGTACCTCGTGCATGACGAGAATCTAGAGACAACAGTCCTACCACCTCACCCACCCGCAAGTTCCGTGCTTTCGCCCCCGTCTCTTTCTTCTCCGGAGGCTGTCACGCCCTGGCATGGCTGGTTAGGAACCAGCGATGGATCGCTCGTCGCTACGTCAACTGGAGCTAGGCGGCAGCTTTCGTTAGCTTTTTCTTAATTTTAATTTTAATTTTAATTTTAAATTTTTTTTTTTTTTTTTTTTTTTTTTTTTTTTCTTTCTTTCTTTCTTCTTTCTACTTTTCTCACCCTATCCGTCCCAAGGAATGGTCTCGAAAGTGACACCCGGAGCATATGTTGTATCTCTCTCTACCTACGGCCACGAATATTATGAACGCTAATATGCTGAGACCCCGTTGATGGCGAAAACGCATAAATGGAGGAAGCCATAGGTGCATGAAAATGTAGTGCATAGTGCACTTATAATAATTTAAGAGCATGTACTGTGCATGTTATATGTGTAGATAGATACTGCTGGCTGCAGCGGAGGAGGCGGGGCCGCTAGATCACTGGCGAAGTGCGATATGTATGTACTGTACTCCGTACTCTGGCAGATACTTGCGGAACAAAAACAAAGTAAAAAAAAAAAAAAAAAAAAAAAAACCAAAAAAAAAACCAAAAACCAAATAGAGGGAGTCTACGAATCTGGAAAGAAAAGCGTATTAAGTATCATAAAAACTCAAGAACTCGAGTTGCGAGATTTGTTTGTTTCTACTAAGGAGGATCTACAAGAACCCTTGCACTTCATCGAGGGGTAGAATAAGAAAAAAATGTAAGCGAAAAAACTCAGCGGGAAGTCATGGACGAGCAACTGTAAATTGATTTGACATTAAGCTAAACAGGCGCTCGCAAGCAAACCGTCTGGGTGTAACTAAATCTGTAGCTATGATTTTTTTTTCTTTTTTCTTTTTCCTTTTTCATAACCTGGGTAAGCCGCACACACACATATATTTATATCTATATAGATAGATAGGGAAACGTTTCCATAACTGCATTTTCCAAGCATATATTCATTACCCATTAAAGTCGTTGGGAGATTGTTGAAAAAAAAAAAAAAAAAAAAAAAAATTATGGCGTTAGGATTCCAGCAGCAATGTAGATGGCATTGCTTGTCCTCTCCACGAACTCTTGAGCAAGAGCCTGGTCTCCGCCCTGGACTGCTTCTGTGATGCCAGGGAATGTTGTGGGGGCATATCTAAGCAAGGTGAAAAGGGTCAAGGTTAGTACGACAATTGGAGGGAAGGTTGACGAGAGCATTTGTAAAAGGTGGCAAGGGAAAAAGGAAGAGCTCTTACCCAGTGTCAAGGCCAGGAGCCCAGATAAGGTGCTTGTAGAACTCCCGATTGGGCAATCCGCCCTGGCTAACAAAGCCTCTCTCAAAGTCGCGGAACTTAGCGTTGACGAGGTCAATGAGGCGCTCATCTCCGGTCTTAACAGCTTCGTCCCTCAGTTCAGTGGTCGCCTTCGCAGCCTTGTTGAGGACCTCCATGGCCGCCTCCAAGCGGGACAAGTCAACAGTGAGCCCAGATGCATCAATGACCTTCCGAAGAGAGGCGAGATATTTTGCGAGCTCGGGGCCATAGTTGTTCACTTCGAATGGAATAATGTCGTCTGAGGCGAGATGGTACGTGAGCAAAGCCAAGTACTGACCCATTGCTTTGTGGAAGACGAAACCGGGATCGCCGAATGTGTCCATCCAATGGAAAGAGTCATAGTTGGAATGGTAGTGATAGACGGGGTCACCAGAACCGCCGGAGGAACCGACATTCACCTGTGAAAATGTTAGTAAATCGGAGTCGCTATGCTGTGTTATTTGGTTCTAGGGATTAAAGGGATACTTGCCGATGGAAGACCAGCGTGGACAAATGCTGTGTAGTCTGAGCCACTTCCCAAGACACCAACTTCTTCTCTCGCTGCGAGCAAGCCACATATCATACATGGTAAGAGACTCGTCTCTCTTTGTAGGGCCAGGAGATCTTCTTTCATTAGCTCGATGGAAAGTTGGTTGGAGACCAGGGGTGTCCAGAATAGGCCAGGGGTGTGGACC
>NW_001813976.1:313565-351788 GCF_000149585.1 Histoplasma mississippiense | reverse complement strand
TTCAGAACAGCAGAGTCGATGTTGACATAGGCAACGCAAGTCACTCGGAGCCAGTTAACCTATGAAGGAGACTTGAGTTAGAGAAGATGCTGGTAATAGTGGGTATTGGTGGGAATAGAGTAGCGTCTGGCATACATATTCTTCAACCCGCTCGGAGGAGCCAAGAAGGCCGTATTCTTCTCCATCCCAAGAGGCCATAACACTAAGAAGCAGTTAGTATGACAACTCCGTTGAAATACCATAATATAGCCATGGGAAGTTGGAAAGCCAGGTGTTAACTCTGGACTGACATTGTTCTCTTTGGTTTCCATCCCGACTCTTGAAGCTTGCCGAGCGCTTTCGCGAGTTCAACCATGACGGCGGATCCAGAATTGGGATCAACAGCACCACCAATGATCCAAGCATCCCAATGGTTTCCAACCACAATGACTTCGTCTTCCTTGGTTCCGTTGATGATTCCAATTGGGTTATAGATGGGAGCAACCTCTTCGCGCATCACATTGGACAAGGAGAGCTCAACTCCGGGAGCAGGGCCGCTAGAATATTGAACATCAAGGCCTCCTACCCACTTGGTGCGATTGATAGCGTCTGCCGATTGGCCCTGTCCATCGAGGGCGCCTAGGATTTTCTGAGCATTGGCATAGGAAATCGGGAGAGATGGGATTTTCGGGACCACGGGGCTGGTGTCCGCACGAGGCGAGTCTTCCTTCGAGGGATAGCCCGGAGTGGTAGGGTCACCAGGAGCAGTGGACAAAAACAGAACTGATCCGCGCTGTACGGATGAGGGTTGCCTGGCAGGGCCATCTGGATAAGCAACATAGCCGTTTGCCTCGGTCACATTCCCGTCGTCACCCGGGTCTGTGAAGATAACGCATCCAAGCATGCCATAATCTTGGGCATTCTTGACCTTCAATCCTCTGTTGGGGGGATCAGTCAACTCTCCAAAATTAAAGTTTGGGAAATCAAAGGGCATTCTTACCTGAAGGGGCCGCCATATCTTGCCATGGCAATTTTGCCTTTCAGATCGACGCCCAGCTCAACAAGCCTGTCAAAGTCAACTTGCTGACCGCGGCCAACGTAGACAAATTCAGCTTTTGCGTCTCCAGAAGCAGAGTAACCGTGGAAGATGGGCACGCGATTGGGGTAGCTGCTGGTGTCATCGGCGGCGAGCACATCTTCGTCAAGCTCCGCGTTCCAGACAGTGCCATCGGCGAGGGTGAGCGTCAGAGAACTGGAGACTGGGTAATTTAAATAGACGTAATACTCGGCAAGAGATGATGGGACGCCGAAGTCAGTCCACCTATCGGCAGTCCATTGAGCCATGGTCTTGTTGGTTCCGGCGATGTGCAGGCCATGGGTATAGTAGTATAGCCAATCGCTAATGGTGTTGTTGTCGAAAGAGTTCACCAAGATTGACTCTTGCTCGGTGAGGGGTGGAGGTGGTTTGCTGCTGCGTTTCGCAAGGTCCAACTGCCTCAAGTCAAACGATCGATCCATGAGATGATCGCTCACGCAAGCATCCACCACGGATGCCGAAGCGGCCAAGAGGGAGAGGGCAAGTAACTGCATGATGGGCTACCCTGGTATTCCAATGTGCGAATGAGAGGGGATGAGGAACAAGTGAGATGAAGGGAGGTTTCTCACGCTCCTTATATGTTCTCTGAGCAGAGAGCAATCGGATGCGGGGTCAGCAGCAACAGACTAGATTAGAAAAGCTGACCGCAGCTGGCCGCTCGTTCTTTGAATCATGGCATCGAATTCTCGAAGATGCCGTACACGATGACATCTCCACTGAAATGCTGGGTCGGGTTGCAGTAGTGAACCGGTGTAAACGTGTGCGGGGAAGTTGTCATGCTGGAGCAAGGAGATAAGTTACCGAGCAGGTCGGCAACCGTTCGAGGGCTTTCGAAAAACTAGAGACAGTGTGCCAAGGCAATAGGCTGGGAGCAAAACATGCGGTGGAATCATCAGCAGGAGCAATCTTCGAATGCAGGCAGATCGCCAGTGTAGCCAGCCAAGGAGGTTTGCGCCACGGAAAGGTACGCCTTTGATAACGGCTACATAGCTTCAGCAGTTGTCTGAAGGGCAATGAAATTGGTATTTCTGAACAATGCATTTCGGGCGCAAACAGAGGCGAGCCTATACGGCTTCCCCCAGCAGCTATCAATTGAATCATCCCAGGGCCTGTCATTAACCTGGGCGCTGGCCATCCACTCCTTGCGCCAGTCAAGAGTGATCATCAGCCAAGCGGTGGGATTACTTCGACATCCAAGGATGCAAATTTTGCTGCAGGATCGTTCCCTAATCGAGTTAACAGCTGCCAACACCGTGCGGGGAAACTTGGCCCAGGCAAAGATGCTCTGAATACAGAATACATTGTCATGGTGGGATGTACTGTACATAGTATGCAGCATATAGTACTCCGTACTCCGTCGTCGTGTAGGGTTATGTCCGCCGCCACCGAGCCACGGCCCTCTTCCTGGCCGGTCCATGGCGTCTGTCATATCCCACTTTCGGCGTCTCCATCGGTAAAGCGTGCCAGACGACGCTGGGCTGCCGGCATAACCGGGGAGTAGCCGAACCTCAGGAATGGCAGCAGCCTTACTCAGGGTCGGTTCACGCTTCCACGCCTCCACGCCTCCACGCCTCCACGCCTCCGCTCCCGTATCCCCAGCCTTGACTCCAAGTTCTCCACATTCCTGCCAGCAGCCTTGGTGCTATAACTACTTGGACTCTCGGAGTCTTGGCTCTGGCTTCTTGGCTCCTGAGTGCAGCCATATTGGCGAGAAGCGAGTCCGTGCTGGCTCCTCCAAATTTGTGTTCGATTCTTGTAGAACACGGGCTCAGCCAGAGAGAAGTTCACTCCGGCGGAAGGTTAAACTTTACCGCTACGGAGCGGCGATGGGAACGGTGTCCTTGCGAGGTTCAGCAGCCCAGACCACCTATCTCGAGGCTCATGATACTCTTTCCTTCTCCCAGGCGGGAACCAAGCTCGATTCTGGCTTGTCCTCCGACGACGGGCAGGGGAACCAGCCAAGCCGTTAGTACGCAACAAGGGAAAAGGCGATTCCGATATCCGTACGGAGTATTTCTAAGCAAGAATCCAAGTCAGCGTACTCCGTAGATCCAACGCTAGTCTAAGTTAAGTTAACTAGCGTTCTCGTCAACACGAGCCTCAAGCTCTTTCTCGATGCTGCCAGTTCGTGAGCGGCTCGGATAGGAAAAACACCGAACGAATTCCTGGTTATGTCAGGAACATCAAATCGACCCTGGTGAGGGGGTGGAATTGAAGATTCCAGGAGACTAGCTCTCTCTGTTAAGTCTTCAAGTTAACATACATATCCCTGCATCCACCTTCTTCGCCAGGCAAAGCTCATTATTTGCCCAAAAGGAAAAGAGACCCCACGCTGGGAACTCAATCGCCTTCGATACATCCACTAGTTATCAGATTGGGGCTGACCACGAACTACTGCAGGGATGAATGCCCGCAGCCCGATGGCTAGCAGCCCTTCTGAGCGCCTATTTTCTGGCTGATGGCTGGCATTTTACCCCGCAAAGCGCGGGAAATACCAAATCGCACGTCATCGATGGTTCTATTTGTGGCGCTCGTCTCGATCCGCCAGTCTGGATCGTGGCATCACCTTTGATTATCAACACTCGGCTACTGGTGCGATTTTTTGTGGCCCTGAACTACGCCGCCACAACTCACCCGAGTCGTTAAAGGCAAGCGACATGAACCTTGATTCCCCTGGGAGATTCGACCTTGACGGTTACACACGGGCGTCGATGCATCTAGAAAAGGCTCTGGAAAGGCACAACATCGTCAAAAGTTCGCCATCCGAGACGCCACGTACCAAAGTAAACAATCGGTTGAGCTGGATTGGAGCTCTTCGATGACAGGCAAAGAGATACCGCTATCGGTTCGCGCACTCCTTTGCCTCGGAAATTGAATACGATTAACCGGGTTGCGACTACACGAATTACTAAAACCAGCATAAGCAAGAACGGATTTCAGCTCGGTAGGTTATCTCCAGCGAGAACTCGGATGTTATCAGAAGACCGTGACATTGGACAGCGCTTCCGCCAGCCATTCCTCCTCCTCCTCCTCCTCCTCATCCTCCTCCTCCACCTCCTCCTCCTCCTGCGCCCGCTCAATCTAGCCATCAACACTCAATGCCCCTACAGAGCCAGCTTCCTCGGTAAAGAGGGAAAAATTACCCGTTGCGGTTGCAACACGGGTACACATCGCTGAGCACGCATCGATCCCAATCACGCACTCGACAACATCCTTCGAATGCACCGGAAAGCAGCCCAATCCTTCCACAACTGTCGAAACCAGACGGTGTAAGATAGTCCAGCATAGAAGCAGTATTTCCCAGAAGTATTAGATGAATTGTGCGGTTCGATTGCTGACTTTGTGCCCACAGACACTGCCTATTCTTACATTAATTCATGGAAAGTACTAGTAGGCATAAGTTTCAACACCTGGGAAATGGGGCACTCTGCGCACTCTCCCGTGGATTCATTCGTGGAAGTTAGGTTAAGTATACAAAGCTTGTCCAAACCCCCAATCCAGAGTGTGTCAAGGCTACTCTCTCACCGCTGTCTATCTGGATATGAAGTTGGGATGGCAGCTTCTACTGTTTGAATTGACGATGAAGGCCGCCCTTGGAGAGGAGGTCATATCACCAGCAACGACCTTTAAGTTCCAAAGACGACACCCGTTGTAGATGTAGACTTGAGAATTCCCAAAATAGAATATCAATTGGTATTTGCACTGATTACGATTGGACATTAGTACATACCAAACCATTCTTTCTTCCGAGTACAGGAAGGGGAGATAAAAATAAAATAAAATAATAAAAAAAAAAATAAAAAAAAAAAATAAAATAACTAGTGGAAATCCCCCTCCCGAACGAGAGCACAAACAGCTTGATCCCCCGGATAGAGGCGGGCATACCAGCTCACGCCATGCCGTAGTTTCGCAGCCGGTCCGCTTAACTACGATCTAGATATCAGAATCAGTGAATTGCGGACCCGCGTTCGTAGAATAGGAATCCGGTACAAGCAACACTTCTCGCCTCTTGATTATGGAATGGGATGGGTTGATGAATCCCGAATGAATTGTTGGCCTTCCTCCTCTCGGTATTCCCCCTCGCGCCATCCCCCAACAAAGGGGAAAAGCTGCTGGAACAGGATTCAGCCGAGGGTACTATGTAGAACATTTCAGGAACAGAGGCTGCAGAAGGACCTGCATGGAACGTTAAAGTCCTTTGTTAGAATTTCATATATGTTTACAGCAGCTACTCTCTATCATCCATACGGGAACTATTTATTCGGGGCTCATTCGCAACTTGTCTCTTTGTACGAAGCTGCTTGCATCTCTTGAAGTTGAGCATCCGAACTAGTTACCCGTCACAGCAGCCTTGTAAGTTCCATCAACGAAACAATAAACAATGACGGTGAGAATAAAACCGCCCCCTTCTAAGAAGCTCTATCCGTTGCTCAACCCCTCTATCTAACTTTATATATATATTTATATATATCGGATACAGACAGAAACCACAGGACATTCCAACTTTTCTTCCTCTCTTTTTCCATCCCTTATCATCTCCACTGCACTCTATATATCTAGCAATAATGCGTCTCTCTATAAAGCTAAAGCTACTCAACTTATGAACCCCCAACCCCCAACCCCCAACCGCCCCCCAGCTTCCCCAGCTTCCTTGCTCACACACTCGCACCAGACGCGACTGCAGCAACTGTCTTCGGATCCGTTTTCCCCTCCCAAATTTCCTTAGTCGTCTGCAGGATGCTGGACCAGTCGTCGAAGACGGTGTAGGGGATTTTCTCGCGTTGACAGTATGTTACTAGGTCTGAATATCGTATGTCAGCGGGGGTGAGAGCCCACTTTATATGGGAGCTAGGATGCAAGGCCAAATGGCCAAGATGTGTGGCGATGATAGAACGCAGAGATACGTAGTTATGATGGGGACTTACCTCTCCCTTTTTTTGCGAAAAGTAAATCGGTCTGCGACGCTGCTGATAGGTCCGAAACCCCATCGCCGGCATAGAGGAGCGTGGGCCGCTCACCTGCTGGAAGCGCGGCATACGGCTTGATTTCGAGGGATTTGTCATGGCCGAAGTGGCTAACGAGTTTGCATCAAAATCGATTAGTCAATTTTCCTTTCCGGAACTTGATATTGTCCGAACACCTCCGTTGTCTTCCCAGATCAGAATATATACATAATTAGAAACTCCCTTACCTATCATCGTGATAGACAATTTGCCACCCGCCTTCAGAATTGATATCCTTTCCATCCCTGCTCGCAACCTGGTTGGCAACAATCTGGATATTATCCGGCTCGTGACCGAGGAGCTTGACGAGCAATGCGCGGATGACGGGCACCATGCCAGAGGACAGGATAACGATGGGAACATTGTGGTCCCGCGCCCAGTTGTAGAACGCTGTGAAATGCGGGTCCAGCTCCATGTTTTCGAGTAGGATGCGAATGCATTCGTTGAAGGGAGTCTTGACGCTGTCGAGCATCTCGCGGAATGAATCCCTGGACATAGTGTGTTAGTGGATTTCAGTGATTTCTTTCTGGGATGGGAGGAGAGGAACATACCGGAACGTGATTTTATTTTCGAGGACGTCTATATTGCCCTGTCGACGCTTTTCTTGACCATAGCCCAGATTATCGGTCTATTTCAAGCGTGTTAGCAAATCTTCCATTTTCTCCGCACGCAAGCGGGCGATCCATCTTTATCTCCTAATATCTCCCCATGTCGAAGGTCAAGATCTTTAACACCCTTGCCAGAAGAGCATTGGTTAAAAGAGGAGGCAAGAAGAGGAGCTACAATGATAAATCCATATATCATACCATGAAATCATTGCCTATACACCACCATCGGAACAAACAGGAAAAAGAGGCAGAGCATCGTATTAGAAATCATTCCCGTTATTCTTCTCCCGCGTTCTTAGGTTATATGCAACGAAACAAAACGAGCTCTTCAACCCAACCAGAGCTACAACCCCACCCCACACAACAGGATTGACAGAACCCGCAAATGGTAAGAAAGCGGGAATAATATTGTGGAGTGGGCATGTGGAGGAGACAGTGAGAGGAAACATACTATCTTTGATGGTGATGGTGCCATCGAAGTCAGTGAAGAAGATGATCTTCGGCTTCGTTTTCATGGCTGGCAACTCAATCGAACCCATTGTGGCCGGCGGGGATGAGCAGAGCTATCTCTCGACTGTTATTATGGGGAACGTTGCAGATAGGGCACTCGGCCTTTCAAATCAGGAATCCCTTGGGAAAGGAGGATTTGGTTGTCGACAAATAAAGACTAAAATTTCGAGGTCGGTTAGTTTTAAATTTTCTAGATCCAGATGGAAAGAAAACTCAACCCGCAACATCTCACTCATCATCCTTCGATTGGGGAAAACAGATTTGGGGGAAAACGGCAACCTGATACCACACACCAAGCACTCTCATCACGACAAGTGGTATCAGAGTGTTTTGGTATGTACATATCGGTGGTTGACAGAGGGCATTGGATCCATTGGTTCCTTGCAACAAACTGGTAGTTATGTATAGGTGGGATTATGAAATCCACCCAACCTTACGTACCTGACTGGGAGCAAACTAACGCAAACACAGAGTGCAACAAAATAACTCAATGAAGCGAAGGAGTAGCCCGATGGTTGGTGAAAGAACAACAAATTCAGGAGAATAGCAAAAACTCCGCTGTGGAGTAGATTAGATAAGCCCCTCCACTCTGCACTCTACCGCTTGGCGCGGGATGTCTGTGGTGTGTTTGGGCGCGATGTGGAGGGTGTTGTATGCATTTGTTTTGATATGATTTTTGAATACAGAGGTGGCTCAGAACTTGGATGAGGGACGAAGTAAATGCTAGTATGGATGGCTGCGCACGCATCGCAGCAGCGAGTATACTGCGCCGCCATGCTAATAAAAAAGATGCACTTTCACGAAACTCCCTATGCTCCTGATCTCCCCACAGCGAGAGAGAAATGAGAGAAAACGGTCTTACAAACAGGCTGCCAACCCAGGACCATCTATCTACCCCATGACCATTCACCGCCCATGCTACCGCCATGCTCGCGCAAGAAAAAAAAAAGAAAAAAACAACCACCAGCTGGACTGACCAATCCATTGCATCCATCCAGCGTGTTTAGAAAAGAAAAAACAATGAGAAGAAACAGCAAATAAATACAGATGAGATAATTGACAAAAAGTAAATATATATATATATATATATATATCAATAACAACACATAAAAAATTTGGGATTGAAGGGAAAGATATATAAGTCACAAAGCTGTTCGGGGCCCCATTTCCTGCATACACATGCATTGGCAATGTTAAATGGAAGTAAAACTGAACTCCAGCCCCCCTGCCGCTGCCCTCCGGCTTTCTGTTTGGGTTAGGGATGCAAACGGGGGCATGGCATATATATGTACTGGTATATATTCTCTCTGTATACGACGCATTCGTGGAGCTGTTTTTTCCTCTGCCCTGTCTCTGCTCTGATCCGCGGGATCAGCCGGCTACGGTTTAGAGTATTGCTTTATGGATCGAGGAAGGATAGGAGGTTGGACAGCTAGGAGGCAGACGTGAGTGGGTTAAGTTGTGGTTAGGGCGCTTGGGCCTTCGGGCGACTGTCTGTGGCCGGTCTGCCGGTCTGTCTTTTTTGTAACTTTTATTATTCTCATTCTTTCGTTTTCCTCTTTTTTTTTTTTTTTTTCATTTTTTTCGAGTTTCTTTCTTGTGGTCGAGGAGAGGAAGAGAAAGAGGGATATACCCCAAACCCTTTTCTCGAAGACTCGGAGAAACGGTGAAATAGGGCCCTTCGAATCGGCAATGGGGAAGGTAGGTGGGTAGGAAGGAGGGATGTTGGCTATATCTATGTTTGTCCGGCCTCCACCGCATCCATACGGGAAAAGGGAATGTCCGTTAGACGCATTTCTGTTTCGTGGAATGCTCGAGCATATGTATGTAGATATATGTATATGTGTATGCCAAACACGTGACGAACGGGGGATGGGAGGCATATTCAATATTCATACATTCATACATATCATAGACAAAGAGGGAGAAAATATATTATTGTCGATCCTGCCGCCCGCGCGCTCTCCCTTTTAGCGTCCCCCACCGAACGATAATTCACCCCTCAACCTCGCGAAGCACCGGTACATGAATGAGATGTAACATGTTTGTCGCCGAAAACAAAATCTAATTGTTTGTGAGGGACGCGCCGGTATGGCGACGGAAAACCATAAAATTATCATCCACTAGGGTTATCGTTTTCACAGGGCATCGTTGTGTCCGCTTGCTTGCCCTTTCCTTTATCTCCCAAATTTGAACCTGGGGTTGAGTTCTGGCTCTCGTTTCCATTCTGCTTTGCCGTAGTAGTGGAGGACGACCCTTCGTCTTCATACAGGTGGTGTTTCTCGATATAATCTATGACGGGGCTGGGGATTAGGTAGCGGACGCTCATCTCGCGGCGGAGGAAGAGGCGGATCTTCGTGCTGCTTACGTCGTTTTGGATTAATTGTTGGATTACGTATATGTTTTCTTTCCAGGGCTGCAGGCTGGCAATTGCTTCGTCAATGTCTGTGCCGGCACGCTCGACAATGAAGCTCTATATGTATATAAACAACTATGTCAGTCTAGGGATATTCCCCTCAAGAATGTTCGAAAAAAGCCATCGGGGAGGAAGGTAAAACATATGACTCACCCCGTATCGCCCGAGGATATGATCTAAATCCTTCTCACTCCATACACCAGGCGTGGACATGGTGTGGATGAGGTCCGCACCGGCAAGTAGGGCCACCCGCACAGGCTTGCGAGTTCCTTCGCCTGTATTAATCCCATCCAGGACCGTGTTTATGTAATAGTCAAAATGATCCAGGACCTTTGCGGTGGGGATATATTCCTTCTGCATCGGCTCCCACGGATCAACCATCAGCCAGTTTGAGGTCTTCTCGACTGCTAGTTGACACATGGCAACTCTGGGTGCCGGATGAAATATGTGTCAGCGTAATTCCCGATAGACCAATTGCAGGAAAAGAGGGCAGGAAAAGGCGGTTAGAATATCGATGATGTGGAGAGGCGGGAAAAAAAAAAAAAAAAAAAAAAAAAAACATACCTGTGTACCGCGCTGGCTAGACCGGCTTTCTTATATGCATCCGACACAGGCGATAGGTACCCACCAATCAGTTCAAAATCCGTGGTGAACTTGATATAATCCGCCGCCATCTCAAACATACGCAGGTGTAGGTAGGTGGTCGGCGAGAAGGAGCCGCATGCCACCAGTAGGAGCGGAGTTTTGGACGGATCAGACATGACCTTTTTCAGTCTCTGATCTGGGAATTTGTAAGATTCCGGGTCCATGGGCGGTCCCGCGACTCCGTTGCCGTCGACATGGTCGCTGGTTAGGGCAGAGTCGACATCACCCATGGTGTTGACGGTTCTGCACGGAACTGATGGTGGAGACGGAGGGGAGGAGGGAGAAGGAGAATATGCGATCCGTCTGAGATTGGAGTCGAATTGGCATATAGAGAAACACGAGGAGAAATATGCGATTATGGTATTGTGGAATGCAGGGTAGTTTTAAGATGGGAAACGGAGAGAAAAGGGACAAATTCAAGGTTTCCTGAGGCCCGGAGAGGAGATTCTGAAGAGGGGAGAGGGAGAGGGAGCCTAATTGAATTGCTTTCCTTGCTGGTATCCTCCCCTCTCTGTAGGCTTCTGAGAAGAGCGAGGGGAAGTATTTGATTGGGGAGAGGAGATAGGGAAAAAGTGGATGGTGACTCGGTGAGAAACAAAGATTAGGTATTTATTTAGTTGGCGGGCGGGAAGAACTTCATTCAGAACATGCCGAACACCCAGACCGAGTTCAAAAGCCCATGCACGCAGAGGGCTGGATCGTGGTCAGGAGCAAGCCACCGTATATATATTTTCGTTTTCTTTTATTCTCTTTATCTTCTCTCCAGGTACCGATGCTTATATGCGGAATATAAAAAGCCGTGTTCTGTGCGGAGTACCGTTGGGAGGCAAAGAGTTACTAACAAGACGTATCAAAGGCTGTATGTGCTACTACACATGGAAATATTCAAAATCTGTCTATCTGTGCCAGATGCAACTACGAAACCCGCCACTCAGCTCCTCTTCAAGGGTCGTTTGCGAGCCAAAATCCCAAGCTAGTCTGAAGTCATGATGCGCCGTTGAAAGAATACAGCTGCAGACAGCAGCTAGCTATACATCGAGGTACACCAACTAAATCCGCAGGGGAGAGACAAGATGATGTCAGTGAGATATTAGACATCTTATTTGCCTCTTTTGGCACCTGCAACGTCAGCTCGTGAAATTCATCGGCGTTTCGTGGTCGTTGCAGGTGTTCATGATTTGATTCGTGCAGAAGAACCGGCGGAGGCTAGCACAGATGAAATTACTCAAAACGGATGCAGCGAGAGGGAGTTGAATACAAGTTCTGTTCCGCTGGTCAATCCCAAGGAGAACTAGTCCTTAGGGAAGTCCGCGATTGAAATCTAGGGCGGATCTCCTCCGTATGGTTCTTGGGGGTTTTATGTCAACAAGGTTCCTCGAAGACCAAAATTTTGCCTTCAAAGACGATTGAATTGGAATGCATCTCATATCGCGTCGCAGAAAACGGCGTGCAGTGTGACTTCTTTTAGAGTGTGTTTCCGGATGAGAAACGTTGGAACATGCTCGCGTGATACGAGGAATCGTATCAAACGCTGGATGATGGCGCCCGGCTCCTCTCGCGGGCTTAGGCTGCCCTAGTGGTAGGCATGCAGTCCACTAAGTTATAGGTATCAAAAGCGTTGAGGAACTGCCAACCACCCCTAGATGGTTGGGGCAAGTTAATAGAATCCTCCAGTCAACTCTATCATTTGTAGTCAATCTCGTCGAAGACAAAGGAGTGCAGTGCGTAATTTCTTCCTCTGAATATGTAGCTAAGGAGCTATTGGTTCCCATCCCATATCCCGGAGCTAACATACTAAATAACATTCAATATGAGTAGTTAGGTAGAACATTTTCCTTCATATTCTATATTCTGATGTGGAATTGGAAGAAAGTCTTTTCCTGGATACTAACTAGTACTTTGAAGCATGTAAGGGCGAATACTAAGCTCAGTTGGGCATCTGTAAGAGCATGGGGAATTCAAGTTTTTTATGTTGGATGGATATACAGGCCTAAGGAGAGGACGTAGAGAAATAAGAGGATTGATTCGACGGTGCCAAAAATGGCAAATGCGCTGGCAATTGAGCAGAATGAAATATATATGTACTAGGCTTTGAGGCGGGGGAAACATACAGAAAGACATCATTTTCAGCCAGCTCCAAGAACGAAATCAACCTGCTTCTGCCTCTATGATCTTTATTCTATTCTGATTTTTTAAATTTGTTATTTTTTATTTATATATATTCTTTTAACCAATATTCCTCTTGCTTCCTGCTGGCTCTTCGAGGCGGCTATCCGGGTTCTTGGCGTCCAGTTCTTATCATCATCCTCAACAACCTCAACCTCAACCACATCATACACACTTCTCCCACTTCGCCTCCCATCTTGACTCTCTAACTTCCCACCTCCAACTTCCACCTTACCGCTTCCGCCTCCAACGTCCACAGCCTTTGCTTTCTGGTCTGGCATTTCTTACTATCTCCCTAGCTAAATGATACCTTGGCCATCGCGGCCAGTTGCTCTGTTATACCACCGCTCGGTCTTTGCTCGTCATCCAACCCTCCATTCCTCGGTCTCACAGAACTGCGGATGGCGGGTTGAAGACTGGCACTGTGTGTGAACATACTTATGGCCAAGCGAATTGCTACTCCTTCTGAACAGTCTGGACTGATCCCGGAGTCTTCATCCTCTGCTCTCACTGCCTCCTCTTCCTCCTCGTCCTCCGCCTCCGTGTTTACTTCCTATCCTCTCGCTCCGGGAGCTTCTTTGGAGACTTCCACACCTTCTCCTCCTCATAGGTATTACCTCTTCATTTTCTCTTTTCTCCATTTCCCCGCTTCTTCCACCCGCAACGGCCTGATCTTCTTTTTCATTTTGTTCAATTCAATTTCTTTCCCGCCTCTCCTTCACACTTTTCTTGCCGATTGAACTATCCCATCCTTCGACTCGACTGTAGAGCGTGAGAGAACAAATAGAGGCCCTTCTTATATTGTCCCATATCTGCTGGCCTTGTCTTGCATGGGATCTTCTACCGAATTCTCTTCAAGAAAAAATAAGGAATTAAGCTTCTCTCAATGTCTCCCAGGATCACCCGCTCGGCTGCACGACTCGCGGCAGACCAACCCTCGTCGACTTATCTCCCTGCATCCTCTCCCGCTGTATCACATCCCCAACCTCCGCCACCTCCCGCACAGGCGCGGAAACGAAAAGCTCCCACTACCACGCGACCGTCGAGATCGTCAAACGACCAGGAGCAGCTGCTCCCCGCTTCCCCACCCCGGCGAACTAAAAGAGTGAAACTTGCTGGCCCATCTACCGACCTTTCAGCCCCTCTGCCCCAAAGTCGGGTTGGTGCCAGACAACAACCACCTGCAATGTCCCAACCTGGGTATGTTTTGGCTTTTCTAAATCTCCTTTGAATCCTACCATTCAACGTCTAAATGGCTTGCTAAACTATGCTGATTGGTTGTACAGCCCCTCTTCACGTCCCTCGGATGACAATTCGAAAACACCTGCCTCATCTTCCACTCCTCCTAGACAGCGCCCAAGTAGGACTAAGAAACCCCCACAAGGTATGAGCGGTGTTGTGGCAATGTCGGAATAAATCTTAGATCGGTTATAGCTATACTGATTCTGACCACCATATTTCATAGATACTCCTTCCAACCAAACTTCCCCTTCACGACGCCACAGAAAACGTCTTTCGAAACGTCAGTCGGAGTCAGATGTGGCCATGAAGGAACCCGAAGAACACCAACATGAGGAGGGGCTGGAAACGAAAGCTGAGGCGCAACCATCCCCTCTTAGTGATTCGAACGACGGCCCACATCCATCTGGTATGACAGATGATGAAGAGGGAGACACTTTCCGGAGTAATCTATTCGGCACGCGAAGCCCCATGGCCCTGCAGAGTACTCTACGAGCCTTGAGTGGCTTGATGGCTGGAACATCATCTCGACTACGTGATATCCTCAATAACCTACGGATTAAGGAGGATCCGTCGATCCAACTAATTGCTTTACAGGAACTTTCAGATCTATTGCTTGTTTCCAACGAAGATAACCTAGCGGGGCAATTTTCTCCCGACCCTTTCGTTAAGGAGCTGGTGAAGTTGATGCAACCCAGCGAGACAGGGGAAGAAAATCCTGAAATCATGCTCCTTGCATGTCGTAGCTTGGCGAACTTGATGGAAGCCCTTCGAGGATCTGTTGCAAACGTTGTGTATGGTGGTGCAGTACCGGTTCTTTGTCAGAAGCTACTGGATATACAGTTCATAGACCTTGCGGAACAAGCTCTGAGTGTATGTGTTCATTTTGCTGAGGACCCAAGGGGGGAATCCGGTTTCTTCAAAACTAACCATCTTGTAACAGACACTTGCCAAGATCTCCGTTGATTTCCCTACATCCATTGTGCGTGAAGGAGGCCTCACTGCATGTCTCTCCTACTTAGACTTCTTCCCCACAAGCACCCAGCGTACTGCTGTGATAACGGCTGCAAATTGTTGCCGCAATTTACCTCATGATTCGTTCCCTGTTATCCGGGATGTCATGCCAACATTACTCAATGTCCTTTCCAGCAATGACCAAAAGGTCGTAGAACAGGGATGTCTGTGTGTTTCTCGGGTGGTTGAAAGTTTCAAATATAAACCAGAGAAGCTGGAGCAATTGATTGAACCCGACATGTTAAAGGCTATTCTTCGGCTCCTTCTACCTGGCACCACGAACTTGATCGGGCCTCATATACATACCCTATTCCTCCGCGTGCTAGCCATCACTGCCAGATCCAGTCCGCACTTGTCGGTTGAGCTTCTGAGAATGAATGTGGTTGATACATTGTACCAAATGCTGACGGGGGTCTCTCCCCCTTCCGAGACTGGTGGTCCGATCAAAATCGATAGTGTGCACATCATGCAAGCTCTGATCCATCGCCCACGAGAGCAGATATTTGAGACGTTGAATGTTATCTGCGAGCTTCTCCCTGGTGTTCCGAACGAGGAGCTAGCCCTTTCCGACCATCATCTGCAAGCGAGTTTTGAAAGCGATATTTTTCCACTTTCCAAGACGCCTCGAGCAAAGACATCGGCCGAGCAAAGAGTGAAACTCCTCAAAGGCTGCAAACAAGAGATTAAGCGTTTCGCTACAATATTACTACCAACACTAACAGACGCTTATTCTAGTACGGTGAATCTGTCAGTGAGGCAAAAGGTGCTTATGGCGCAGTTGAAAATGCTTCAGAATCTTGATTCTCAAATTATCGAGGATGCCCTACGCACTGTTCCATATGCCTCATTTTTGGCTGCTATTCTGTCACAGAAGGACCATCTGTCTCTTGTTGCCCTGGCTCTACAGTGTGCGGAACTGCTCTTTGAGCGCCTCAAAGACATTTATCAATACCAGTTTCATCGCGAAGGGGTAATCACCGAAATCACAAAACTTGCCGAAACTCCGCTGTCTGTTAAACCTGACCGTCATCAAGATTCCAAACCCGAAGTAGATCTTGAAAATGGGCGTTCCTCCGACAAGAGCCATGAGAGTTCCGAGGATGAGGAAGAAAAGGATCGAGGTATGAATCATGACGAGGAGAGCCAGGATGATGAGGATGATGAGGATGATGAGGATCACGACGAGGACAACGATGAAATGTCCGAATCAGATAGCTCTTCATCCGTATCAGGTGGGCCCATTTCTCGAACGGCTGACTCGGCGCTCCACGATTTTGTCACTTGCAGCGCCGGGAGATTTCTCCGAATATATGATGGTAGCAAGGGCAAAGGCATGCATGATAAAGCCCTAGAAATTCTTCAGTCTCTACAGGCACTTGTCGCAGATATCAAAGCCTGTTACAGCAACGTGAAACCTTCCAATGGCTATGCGCTGTTCCAAAGATTGGCAACCTACTTCGATGGGGATGCGCTTGAAAGTATTACAAGTTCTGAACTACTTAGCTCGGGTATCATTCATGTTTTGCTGGATGTGATTAACAAGAAGGATGAAGGCGAGACAGGAATTAATGGTCCCAATACTCTAAATTTCATATCAGCTAATTCTCTATCTTCTGCAGCACCCGGAAAAGATGCCAGAATAGATTTTCTCCGAGCATTCATGGAATCGGATATCTCAACGGCGACCGTTAGCAAAACCGGCTCGCCTACGACCCCCTTCAGTGTTTTGATCCATAAACTCCATGACCTTCTCAGCCGAACGGAACACTTTGAAGTAATCACTGTCAACCACAGCTCTCTGGACAACAGGAACGCGACATCCATGCTTTCGAAACAACTGCGACTCCGCCTGATTGCTGATGATGAGTCCGATGTTCCTAAACCATATAAAAATATAATGGTATCGATCCACGCAATTGCAAATTTTAAAGCTCTTGACGACTACCTTCGTCCTCGAATCAGCCTGTCTGAACGTCCCAGAGGTTCACGGAATCGTGACACTATATTTTCTCAGCTCTCTAGTTCCTCTAGGCCTAGAGACACCCCTGGAAGTGGACCTGAGACAACATACTCTGGAGGGCTCGAGCCACCTACTTTACCTCCCCCGCCGCCACAGCCAGACACCTCCTCCAGAAGCACACGAGTGCCAGATAGATCCAAGCCTCAGTCTTCCACGCAGACAGCGTCATCTGGAGGTTCTGAGGAGCCGTCTCGCCGAACGAGGCGCCCAAATCGGCATCAACCACCACCTCCCGACGATGAAACAGATGGCACTGATGAGCCCCTAGAATGCGCTGATGAGAGACATCTGACTGATGATGATGAAGGGGAAGAAGAGGATGATGCGTTGGATGCCATTGTTGATGACCTCGAAGATGATCTCTCTGATGAAGAAGTTTCAGATCCGACGGCTGTTAACTTGGAGGTTGCTGCGACTGGGAAAGTAACTGCGCATAAAGAAGACGGAACCAGGATTGCAACACCACAACAGTCAACCCCGACGGGGCGGCCATCATCTTCTGCCCCGACGTCTAGCCAATCTCTAGGTGGTTCTTTGGCATTTGCTGGTCGGCCATTCTCTTATGCCGCCGCAATTGCTTCTATCCCGCAGGACTGGCACATCGAATTCCGTGTTGATGACAAACAAATCTCCCATGAGACGACGGTGTATCGAGCAATTCACCATAATAGAAAAAATTTGAGCGATTCTCTCTCGCGTAATGTGTGGTCCATAGTTCATACGATCAAGTACAAGCGCGTTCAAGGACCCCCGCCGCCGGAACCGTCCGCGTTGAGCCCAACTTCTAGCAATCTATCATTAGAGAAGTATTCCGGTGGAATGCCAGAGTCCCTGAGTCAGAATCCAACGACGGCATCCATCCTTAGGCTGCTTGGGGTTCTACATGGAATGAACGCCCAGCTGGACGACATCTTAGCAGAGAGCAACTGTCAGATTAGAGTTGTTAAAGAACCTCTCTCACAGTTTCTTAATACGAAGCTTACAGCCAAGCTCAACCGACAACTCGAAGAACCATTGATCGTGGCTAGTAGCTGCCTCCCCAGTTGGAGCGAGGATCTTGCGCGCCATTTTCCATTCCTCTTCCCATTCGAAACTCGACACCTCTTCCTACAATCAACATCCTTCGGCTACGCACGCTCCATGGTGCGATGGCAAGGGTCGCAGTCCGATGAAAATCGACGAGACCAGCGACGTGATGATCGCCCGTATGCAGGGCGTCTACAGCGACAGAAAGTCCGCATCTCCCGATCTCGCATCCTAGATTCGGCCATGAAGGTTATGGAGTTGTACGGCTCGTCGCCCAGCGTTCTTGAAGTCGAGTACTTTGACGAAGTTGGCACGGGTCTCGGCCCGACGCTGGAGTTCTACTCAACCGTTTCAAGAGAGTTTTCGCGGAAGAAGCTCAAGCTATGGCGAGAACATAATTCTCATGACAAGAGCGATTTTGTCTTCAACAAACTGGGTCTCTTCCCCGCGCCTATGAGTCGCGAGCAGGTATCATCGGAGGCGGGTAAGAAACAGCTTCAATATTTTAAGGGACTCGGCAAATTCGTCGCTCGATCGATGTTAGATTCAAGAATTATTGATATCGCGTTCAACCCGATATTCTTCCGCATTGGCGGCGTGACTCCATCAGCTGTGATCCCAACTGTTACGACCATCAAGGCTGTGGATCCTGAACTCGCCAACTCACTCATGCTCTTGAAACGATTCACGGCCGCACAGGCTGCCATAAATGCTGATGATTCTCTTAGTGCTGATGGAAAAGCTCGAGCGCTAGATGAGCTTACTGTCGACGGCGTTCGGGTTGAGGATTTGAGCTTGGACTTCACGCTGCCAGGGTACCCATCGATCCAAATGATTCCACATGGTTCCTCTATTGCCGTGACGATGGATAACGTAGGGTCGTATATCAGCAAAGTCATCGATATGACGCTGGGCAGTGGCGTCCAGGCGCAGATCGATGCGTTCCGTGCTGGATTCTCACAGGTGTTCCCTTACTCGTCCCTTCAGTCATTTACGCCCGACGAGCTCGTGATGTTGTTTGGGCAAGTTGAGGAGGATTGGTCAATTGAGAGTATGTTCATTCTACTTTTGTGCCTGCCTTTAGAATTACTAACTTTGTTATTTGTAGCGTTGATGGACTCGATGAAAGCAGACCACGGCTTCAACATGGACAGCAAAAGCGTGCGCAATTTATTACACGTCATGAGCGAATTTACAAAGCAAGAGCGTCGCGACTTTTTGCAATTCGTCACAGGTAGCCCCAAGCTTCCAATTGGAGGTAAGTCAAATAACGAGCAACTTCCCTTCTCCCTTGCCTGTCCACCACTTTCTTCCGTTTGTGATAAATTTTACGAATTCTCATCTGCTAACCATCCACTCCTCAGGCTTCAAAAGTCTAACTCCAATGTTCACCGTCGTCTGCCGCCCAAGCGACCCTCCGTATATGCCGGATGATTATCTTCCCAGCGTAATGACATGCGTCAACTACCTCAAATTGCCCGATTATTCCACCATCGACATCCTCCGTCAACGGCTCAATGTTGCTATCCATGAGGGCCAGGGGGCATTTCATCTGTCTTAAGTCGTTTTTTTTCGCTTGCAGGAGTACAACACCAGGTCTAACGTATGTTGTGTTGTGCTGGCAATGGTTTTGTTTTGCTGTGCCTTGGTTCTTCTACCCATCAGCCTTCCATATCCTCTTGCAAAATGCTAAAACTTTACGGTCTTCTTTCTCCCACGATTTATTTCTCTGCATAATTCCCTAGATTCCATATCTGTCTCTTTTTCCCCCCTTTTTATTCCCCTCCTGCCCCCACCCCAATTAAAATTTTTTATTTTATTTTATTCGTTTTTTTGCGATTCGAAATATTTCATTAACTAAAATCTTAAATATCTTCTCATTTTGTTTTTTGTTACTCGCTATCCATTGCATTCATCTGCATGATGACTTCACTTCATTCACACAAAGGCTGGGTTCGATATTAGTTTACTTTTCCTTTCTTTACACATTCTCATGTTCATTTCCCTTCGATTTATAATGCCTTCTCCACGATCCTATTTCACATTTTGTTCCGCTTTTTCACACGCCCTCCCCACCCTCCCTTTTTGTTTCTTCCCTAAAAAATGCGAGGTCTGCTAGTTTTGAGTTTGGAGCAGGTGACGGGCGCGATGAATGTTGTGCTGGCTCTGTTTGGGGTGGTTGATGTTAATACCAGAACTGGGTTCAGCCTGTCCTACAATTCTACACCACGGGGGCAGCAGAGGCAGGAAAATGAAATGTGATGGTGATGGGTGATGGATAATTCTAAATACGAAGATATGTCTTGTGTGAGCTGGAAGCGATGGATGGAGATTTGGTGGAATTTTGTTCGTTTCTGATCTTCTCCCTGCGTTCTTCTATTCCCTCCCATTCTAAACATGGGCCTGGCTCAGCTCGGATCAGACAAATCGGCGTTTAAAGGGGTTTGATTTCTGCTATTTTACTTGCGTTTTTAATACCTTGTTTTTGTACTTTTTCTCCACAGTATCGAAACGAAAAGCGAGATAATTCAAAATAATGTTTCCATCAACACTTCTTGGTCCATTTTGCCTTACGGACTGATGCCCCTTTCTCAATCACATGACAAATCGCTTCTAACTTCCTAAGGCGGTGGTCCATGACAGAAAAGGCCATCTATGTACAGTACGTGCAGCCTTTCAATGTTCAAGTTATTTGCGCCGTAAACCATCTCCCCTCGCTCCAGACGCCATTCGCGGCTTGTTGACAAACGGGTGGTAAAGGGATTTTGATATTCTAGCTTCCAGCTCCTTCGTGGGAGCTGCAGACAGCACAAGGACAAAAGCAGACGGGAAGAACAACAAGCCCCAGTCACCAGCGTCCTCGTCACATCCCCACCGTCCCCATCTTTGCAACGCGAGGTGGACGTACAGAGTTAAATATACATCTATACCACCTCAATTGGCATCGAGACCAGTCATACGAATTTCCTAAGTTGTTGCCTGTTTGGTGCGCGGCCGCATTTCTCCTCATGCGATTGACCCTTTGAGGAGCGAACAGGTATACACCGCGGCCGTTCCTGCGATATATCCAAATCTAATACCGTACTCCTTTTGCATACAGGGCTCTGACTACACCATATCTATAACTCGAGCTACAAAATATCACCTTTTTCCACAACTTTTCGCCTTCGCATTACCGGCATTGCGCGCGGGAAATTCAGAGGCGGAACTACCCACGACCTGGAAGCTGGCAAACACAGACCATCCCCACCCACAAATCTCATAAATCAAGGAGGGATAAAAGATAATGGATGAATTTGCCCAAACCCGCGGCGTCGACGATCTCTTTGATGATGAAATCGTCCCCCTTCCTGCCGAGGAAGTCGAGATCGAATACCACTCCGAACTCGAACCGGAACATGTGGATCGTGAATCCACACATCAACGACCGGCTCCCTCTCATCCACGACCACCTTCACAACCACTGGCGTCACGGTCACCAGAAAAGCAACAGCAGCAACATCAACAACAACAACAACGTGGTCGTGAATCGCCGTCTCACGCTGAGGCACACGTACCGGCCCCTCAGGAGAGTAATGGTGCCGCTCAGTATATAAATGGCAATAATCATCGGAGCCGCGGGAGTGGGCGCGGATATAGTGGGGAGAGGGGGATGGGGAGGGGCAGAGGACAAGGCGGTGGTGGTTGGCGTGGTGGGAGGAGCGCGAGGTCGCTAGCGGCTGAGGAAAGGTGTATTGCGCCGACCCCTACACCTGCCGCGGGTGGTGGAGAGGGAGAGGAAAAGGTGCGGGATAGTAAAGAGGGGCAGGTGGATGCAACTGTTGGTGGGGATGCGGATGGGAGAGCGAGGGAGACAGATCGGAATGAGGAAAACAGCGTGGATAAAAATACGAAAGAGCAGGACACGCCGGCACCTAGGATTTTTGCGGTCAAGGGAGATAGGAGCGGGACTGGCGGTGTGAAAAAGGTAACTGCTGCCGCTAAACGCTACCGATTCGAATACATTATTTATAAATAACAACTGTTGTAACTAACTAAATCGCTTTTTACCTTCCTGCAGCCTAAGCTCACTGAGGACGAACTCACAGAACGCATGAAAGCTGCTAAACTAAAAGCAGCGGAGCGGGCCGCAGCGCACGCCCGCGCGGAAGCCGACGAAGCCTCATTTCTGGAACGTGAGCGCGTCGCCGCCGAAAAACGGCGTGAGGAGATGCAGAACCGCCACGCGATGAACAACGAACGGGAGCGGAATCGGCGACGAAAACTTGAGGCGCAAACCAGGCGTGAGTGGGATGTTGAGAAGTCTGTGGAGGCTTTCGCGTCGACGGCGGGACGCGGCCGTGGTTCGTATCGACGTGGTGCGCATGGCGCTGTTGCTAATGGTGGGACCGCTCCGGCGGCGGATGGTGTGCGGGGGTTTGCAGAAGATTCGTTAATAGAGCATGAGAGTGGGGGATATTTTCGCGGGAGAGGAAGCGGGCGCGGGAACCCGCGTCGCGCAAGAGGTGGAAGGGGCCGTGGGGATTATTTTGCTAGACAAATGTCCGGGGCCCCATCTGGGCCTGACGTTGAGAAGTGGGTCGAAGGCGTGTCGCCTTCACATCACCCTCTTGAGCCTCCTCGCGTTAACGAGGAAGACGAGTTCCCTGCGCTGCCGACTGCATCCGGTGGAAGTGGGAGCGGAAATAGGAATGGCCATGCGAATTCGAATGGTAAGGAAGGTGTTGCTACACCACTTTCACCTCAGGGGTCGTGGGCGGAGCAGGTGGAGATGACCCAGGCACAGCAGGAAGAGCAACAACAGTCATTGCAAGCGACATTATCATCCATGACATTAGAGGGGAAAAGAGAGGGTAATTCGTAAGGGAAAATTGGTTTTTTGGTGTAGTTTCTTTGTGTAGACTTATAATTTGGCCTATGTATGTGCTTTTCGTATATTTGGACGGCTTCCCCCTTCTTGCTGGTAACTCGAGACGGACCTGACCACGCCCACAACCTACAAACCCCTTATTTTGCTCTTTTTGGAGTATTCTTAATCAAGTCAAAAATTTCCTGCAGTTTTTGGGCCATTTGGCTTTTTTATTATTTTTATTTGCCCTTGTTTTTCATTTTCTTTGCTTACGGATGATCCTTATCGTCTTTTTAAACCATTTTGCAGCTACCACTTGTACTGTACAGTTCCGGGCGGTATTAATTTGTGCAAAATGATGATTTTTATAGCCTCGGGCCTACGATTGCTTATCTGTTTCACTGTTGATATGCGAATCATTAGACAGATTTGCTGGATCGGAGATCAGCTCAGGTGGCCATACCATTTTATGGGGTATTATTACTCCCTTCGCGTGGATGGGCGGGGATGATAATTACAACCTACAAAACTAGTTATTGTCCGATATATATTATGACAACAAATCAGGTTCAGGGACGGGACCCGATGGGTGGTACAGCAGACATCAATCAGTATGTAAATTCGCAAAATGCAGGATGTTGTTTATTGTCACCGAGCTAGGGTATCAGGAACCAGGTGGTCCAAAGAATAAATGCTGAGCAAGGTAAAACCAAATGAAATATGCATTAATATCGGCAGCAGCGCATACACCCTACTCCACCTTAACCACTTTCCCTCCCAACTTATCCTTCACCGCAACAATACAGCCCAGAATCTTCGCCTTGAGCCCGCTCTCTGGCGCCTCCTCGACAGCGACAAGGCGGCGAACAAGAATATTAAAAATGCTCCCGAACGCCAACGCCATAACAGTGCTGGTCAATATAATCACGTTGTACGGCATGCTGAAATCAGGCGTGGGGAGAGGTAATAGCAGGCTTGTCGTGCGCAGGTAGATTGGCGGTTGTGGCTGTGCCCGCGACTCGCTAGTTTTACCTTGTCCCTCGGCCATGTTCTGATCATCAAGTAATCTGATGACTGCTGGAGCGACGTTGAATCCCCGGTTGGCATCAGGTGGGTATTCGGTATAGCGCAGGATGGCCTTTTCGAAATCGTAAATCAATGTTACAGTTGATGCGGCGGGGACTGAGAGGATGAGCTCGAGTTGCGTGCCACGCTTCCTGTCCAGGGCGGGTCGATAAAATACGTCTTTGATAATCTCGGAGGCAGGAATGGGGACGACCGTGCCATTAAGATTTCTCACTTTTGCTTGAAGAGTGTGTACATAAGGCCTCATGAACCAGGGGAGAGTTTCAAAATAGATGAATTCAACGGCATTGGTCTGCGACGGATTTGCTAAGATCGATCGCATGCCGCCTCTTTCTTGCCCGCGGCCGATTATAGTCCTCTCTGCGTGAAGGACAGGCTGCTCCAGTGGTACTTCGGGAGACTGTGATTGAGATGGTAAAACCAGGTCGAAAGGGAAATCATCAAGAAGGGAGTAGCAACGGGAAAGACCGTCAGGAGACTTCCTCTCGATAGCACCGGCAGTCACTAGTACATCCCCGTCGTTGGGAATTTTGGTACACACATGTTGTCTTTTATTTTCTTCTTCTTCTGTCAGAGGGCATCCGCCTGGAATGTTACGACCAAACACCTCTGATAAGCGCCAGCCCTGGTCTGCACTTTTGCCGACTGGGTAGCACGTATCATGTGAGTTGTATGGCTTGGATTGGTCGCAGACGAGCTCTTCGGCGGGAACAGGGCGTGGAATAGGATTGTCTACAAGATTTTAGTTCACAGGACATATGGAAGGGATCAGAGCTGCGACTAAATACCAGCACTCACCTCTTGGTCGCTTCGCTCTCTCCACATCCAAAACCAAATCTACAGTTTGCTCAATTTCAACCTGGCATCCATCTGTGTCATCTGGACATGTGGGTCGAACGTCAATTGACATGCTCTGCCACGATGCATCAAATAGTCTATGACCATCAAGCAAACTCGAAATTCCCGCTTTCCCTTTACAGGGAAGCAATTTGAGGAACGGCGTCAAGTTCTCGGTACAGACGACCTCGCCGGGCAGTGTCCCATGCAGCAGATGCAGAGGTCTCGACAAGTGATTTCCCATAGGTTCAAACGTCATTACAGGTCGGGTTGTTCGAGTGGAATCAATGAAGTTTAAGGATGCGCAGAAAAGGCCGGACAAGGATTGAGTCAGAGTGATCCATTTGGAATACGCACTATTAGAATCAGGATAATTGTTAGTTGCAATTATATATATTAGCCTTGCTGCGGATTGTCCCAAGTCTCACGATTCATCAGTATCTGCATCTATCCATGCCCAAAGTTCAACGCCTGTGCCGCCTTCTTTAAAACCACGCCACGGCCGCTCGCCCCAGCTCTCTGCATCCCATCTCCCAGTCGTGAATCTCAAATGCAACTCTTTAGTGCTTGCATGCTGAAGGATTTGTCCTAAGGAGCGCGGAAAATATCGGAAATTCTGGTGCTCGAAAGTATCTAGTGACGCATTGCTGCGAAAATTAAATGATCCTAAGAGAGATGAAGGTGGTAGAGGCCGGAGGACTAGCTGTTCATGGTACTCGGCTGCATGAGAAATAGTTGGCGACAGCGCTGCAAGAAAGATGCAAAGGAAAAAGAGAGGATTGAAAATCATGCCGTCATATTGTAAGAGACCAACAACGCAGTTTGGTTTGCGAGATACCTCTACTCAATGAACGATGAAGACGGCGAAACGCTGAGTTGCATATGCATTTGTATATGTCGTCGTCGTCGTTGTCGTTGTCGTTGTCGTTTTCTTGTTGCACACTTGAGAATTATATCATGTGACCAAATGGGCTTAACTACCAACGCGCCAATAATTTCACCAGCGTAGCGCGATAGGCGACCGAACAAGAACAAGAAAGCTGGTTCAAAGGTGGTCCGTATGCCCTTGGAGACCGCGAACACAGCGGGCGAAACTCGAAAGTAGGCTATCCTGACCATTCATGCTGGCAATCACTCACAGAGACACTGCCTGTCCAATACCAAATCCCTCCTGTCGTTGAAATACAGATATCAATCCTGTTTTCAACCATGGCGGCGGAACAGAGGAAGCTGCTTGAGCAGCTTATGGGTGGTACGTTCCCCCTCATACGGGGCCATCTTGTTATTGAGAAATGTTTTCGAATCAGCATGAGAAACTAATTTATATAGCGGAGCAAATGGTCGGCTTCGGCGGCTCGCGCAATTCCCAGCTTGCAATAACTGACCCCAAAGTTTGCCGCTCATATATTGTCGGCACATGTCCTCATGACCTCTTCACAAATACCAAACAAGACCTAGGTCCGTGTCCAAAGGTCCATAATGAGGGGCTAAAAGCGGAGTATGAGGCTGCATCGGCGCATGAGAAGTCAAAATGGGGCTTCGAATATGATTACCTCCGAGACATTCAGAAATACGTCGACGACTGCAACCGGAGGATTGATTCGGCGCAGCGACGATTAGAGAAGACTCCAGATGAGATTCGTCAGACAAATAATTTGGTATGTCATTTCCACCTTTTTATTATCATTGGTTACGTCTCCTTGAGATCCAGTCTCTCCGCAACGTGAAATCTATTCTGTTCGGCTGATTATATTCCCTAACTAATTAAACACATCCCTCTCACGCAGCTAAAACAAATATCCGACCTCTCAAAAACAATAAATAACGGCCTCCTCGAGGTCTCAGTTCTCAGCGAAATGGGCTCCGTCTCAACCGCTTTCAACGAGTTCCACAAAGTCCGCACCGCGAAACACCAAAAAGAATCCTGTGAACGCGAACTCAAAGCGCTCGCCGATACCTCAGGACCCTCGGGCCATCAGAAGCTACAAGTTTGCGACGTATGCGGCGCGTATCTCAGTCGTCTAGATAACGATCGTCGCCTGGCAGATCACTTCTTCGGCAAAATGCACCTGGGCTATGCGAAAATGCGCGAGACTTTTGCTGTCTTGCAAAAGGAGTTGAAGGGCCCACCGCCCTCCAGACATGACGATGGACCCTCCGCCCGCGGTGACTATGATAATGAGGGCGGGTGGGGATCTAGAGCGGGTGGAGGTCGAGGACCCTATCGGACTGGCTGTGGAGGTGGTGGATATAGAGGGTACAAGGGTAGAGGAGGCGGAGGCTATGGGGGACGGTGGTAGAGAAGGCCTACTGTTACATCTATATACTTTTATATGTGAGGCGCGGGAGAATTTGCATAGCGCTGGCGTTAGTGGGTTTGCTCTTGGAATTAGGCGAGGTTTTATATAGTTTGTTCTCTATCTTGATGCGAAGAAACCTATATCCAAATGCTGTACTCCGTAAACCTAACTAAGAAAAAAAAAAAATTTTTTTTTTTGTGTCTTTTTATTACATATATATATATGGTGGATCAAGTGGATGCTCATTTAAAACATAGTCTTCCCAGAATCTGATGAAATGATGAATGCCACAGCCTCATTTATAAATAAAGGGTCTTGATAGTTTTAATTATTAGAAGTGAATGAAAAGGATAATTACCCGTTTGTTTGAAAACGAGCTATGTAAGTGGAGTATAAGGCAAGTAAAAGTAGTAGCAAAAATATTTGTTAATTATTTACATGAGAGAAATAACACATGGACATGGATTGCCAGCCAACTGAATTGTGGGAACACAGTGGGTGATAGCAAAGCATGGGGATGAAAGGGTTTGGAAGGGAACATAAAAGAGGGCAGGGAAGGAAAGGGAAAAAAGATAGCGCAACTACGATACGTTTTTAACTCCCATGTCCCGGAGGAATAGCAAGAAAGCTGGCTGAACTGGAAGCGCAGAAGGGTAGCTACAAATTGAAGGTTTGAAGCAGGAGTTGGAAACAAGGGTTGGATAGACAGTTAATGAAACGTTTATCAAGAAAAATACCAGCAACTCATCAGAAACTTTTGAAAATAATTCAAGTAAGTAACTAACCAATATAATAGCGATGTATGGGGAAATAGTGAAAAGGAGGGATGGAATAGGGCCAATTGAGGAAAATTGTGCCACAATTTCTCCCTTTCAAGAGCTAAATAAAAATTGAGAAGAGGAAAGGAAGAAGTAGAACATAGAAAGTAAAATAAGCATTCCTTCCATTTTTAGTACAGCTAGAGGAAAAATACAAAATCCCTTATTTGCAAGTAACTGCAGCAATTTACACAGGAGACGAATCAGCAAACAAAAAATAGGAAACTGGCGTAATGAGGATAAGAGGAAAAATTCAAGTCGGGACTCGGGAGGGGGCTAGGTCAATAACACAAATTTCACTGCGCCTTCCCATTGATATTCTCAACGATCTTGCTCACTAACAACTGATAATCATTTGCCGCAGCAGGGTTCTGAGCCAGGATACCCGCAATGAGTTTGAGCTGCTCCACATCTGAATTGGGTGCTTGCTGCAATAGCTGTACTACCGCTGGAGAGGCCGCTAGTGGCCCGAGCACTTGTACTGCGGCAGACTTGCCGAGAGGATTTTGCGGTGGGGACGAGGTGTGGTAGGCTGGGTTGTATTGATGGGGTTGTGGTTGTGGCTTTGGTTGTTGTTGTTGGTTGAGACCATCTGTTGTTACCATGCGGGGGGAAGGCGATGCCAATGCCGTCGTGGGAACGACGGGAGGCGTACCGCTCGACGTGGCCGGACCAGAAATGAATTGGGAATAGTGGGGAGCGGAGCTTGGGGTGACCGTCAAGGGACTGGCGGTGGCATAGGCAGGTTCTTGCAGTGTCGGATGGCCAATGGGTGGGCTGTAGTGGTTGTTCGTTTTTACGACGAAGACGACAAGAAGTGTTCGTTCTGGCGTCGGGTCTTCGAGGGTGTTGTTCTCTAGCAGTTCAATGAATTCGGGTTTCTTGCTTTGGCCAGCTTCGATGGGGATGATATATGTGTCCTTCACTGCATGGAAGGGGTGTTTACCGATGACGCCGAATCGGTTGCGCTGCAGGAAATATTCGAATAGCCTTTGGAATTGCGCATTGTCGTGTGGGGCGATTGGGGGAGATATGGCATTAACGGATACATCGGTCGTTTGACTGAAGCGGAGACCGCAGAGGTAGTTCGTGGCGAGTTGCGTTTCGATACGGCCATCGACCACCAACGTGGGGGGGATTAATTGTTCCCACGGGATTCTTCCGCTCAGGTCTGCTCCAGCAACATGCCTTGCAGTGGCAGAGAATTCAGCAACGGGGTTCATGGATACTTTGCCACGCCAAATTTCACCTTCACTCTGGAAGTCCTTTGGAGAGTAAGGAGGGGAATCGATATCCTCGTCTTTAAGCAACTGATCTATCTCTGCATCGGCTTGGACTTTGTGACTCGGCTGTACATCCTGAAGAGATGGAGCAGAAGCAGGAGGAAATGGCTTATCATGAGGTGCTGAACCAGGTGATTGGACGTTCGACCAGACGTTTTGGATATTGAAGTTTGAGGCCGAGGCTCGTCGCTGGTCCCCAGCTGAGGGATCGATGGAGTGTAGCAGGTGATCGTCAGCTGTTCGATCTACTGAGCCACGGTATTCTCTGAACTCAGGCTGATGTGACATGCTTGGGCTGGCTGGTCGAGCTCCTGTAGGGCTTGTAGTAGATCGAAGGTCGGCCTCATGTAGGGTGTCGCGGCGAGTTGGCGCCGCTGAGAAGATAGATTCGGTTGCAGCATGCTGTGAATCATCTTCGATCAACTCCTCCCCTTTATGTGTACGTCTGATTCGGGGCCCTTGTTCTTGGATAATCATATGCTGCCTCTCGGCCTCTCGCTTGATTTCATCATCCTTCTGTCGTAACTCCTTGCTAGCCATGTCTTGGGTGCTCATGGTGGCAAGTGTGTCTGGAGAAATACTTCCTACAAGCAAACTATCACGTAACGAAGTATTCTTCCTCACATTGAATAGGATGGTCCGCATCTGTTGCTTATAGGCTTCACTAGGTTCTCCACTTCCTCCACAGAGATGTTTATACATGGAATGTTCAATTGCAACTCCCAGTGCTTCGCCAACAGCTTCTTTAGTCTTTCCAGCAGGCATCGAATAAGCGCCTTGCTGCAGGGCCGATGCTGCCTGTTCTACGAAGAGTTTGACTAGGGCATTCGCCACATTCCTCCTGGCCAGGCTCTGAAGGTCTGACGGGCCTCCAGTTCCCTCAGTGGGTGACCTTCCACTTTTCTGTTCCCGAACAGATTGCACACTAGATACGCTCTGCTTCCTGTGCACAGTCGGTGACTTCACCTCAGGACTTTCGATTTGGCGGCCAGTAGACAATCGCTGAAGTTTCTGCTTTGGTCCCTGAGAATAATCTTAGCATAATGGTAGGTCAAAGCATAATGGAGGAAGTACATACCGGTTCACGTTGGCTAACTTCCTGCTCGTCGAATTTGCGTTTTTGGCTGCTAGGAGGACCATCGTTGGGGAACGCTCCCTGGGACTGCGGAATGACTTTATTGCCGGTTGGCTGAGCAGAGACGGGAATCTCTTTTGCTGGTGTTCCAGAGGCACTTTTGACACCATCATCACCCCCTTCAGATTTGATATCGCTAGGCCGGGTGGATTTCCTCCCACGCTTGCCGCCTTTCTTTCTCCGTGCCTTTTTCTCCTCTGCAGCCAGGGCTCTTATCCTCGCAGCTTCCTCCCAGGGTTTCTCGCCATGAGCCATTTTATCCAGCAGCTCCTTATGATTTTCCGGCTTACATTGTTCACAAAAATATTCTGCAGGTTCCTGTCCCTTCGGGAAAGTAAGCCCCATGCAATCGTTGTGTTGCCACGCAGAGCACTTGTCGCAGCATATCATATCCCGCTCAACGTCTTCCTCCTCTTCATATTCACCACAAATGCAACGGATTATCTCGTCCTCTTCTTCGTTGGGGGCAGGGGTCTGTTCGTCGGAAGCTTGTTTCTGGGCTTTGGCCTGCGTCTTCCCTTTGCGTTTCGAGGGTGCCAACTCTGATAAATCGTTGTTTTTAGAATGCTGGCCTTTTGTTGCTCTGCCCGAGCGCCGTGGTTCTTCTGTTTGATTAGTTAGCAGTGAGTTCCGTATGCCACGATGTAGACTGTTGAATACGCGGATTTGCCATCTCCCGTTCCAATGGGGTTGGGAGGGACCAAAATATTTAAACGCTGGGATACGATTATGCTTACCGGCCATGGTGAAATAGCTGACACGCCAGAAATATAAAATAGACTACAGTAGATAGAAGACTTGCTGAGAAGGTTTGAATTTTTGCCTGAGTTTTGCGAAGCCAATGGAAAAATACTAGTCTTGCCTCCTCTACGGCATCGACAGGAACTAGTAATACAACGGATAACGGAAGAGGAGAGGGATAGCCACTCTTTTTCCTTGTGTATGTTTCTGCCACGCGGAAATTACTTCCCCATTCAACCGTTGAACAAAATGTGCGTTGTTGGTTTGTTGCTCCAAAAACAGATTCACGCGTACAATCTCCTTGATCTGGAAATCCGGGGAAGCTAGAAATTCACCTATTCTTCCCAATCTCAGACTGTGGATGATACCAGACAGATAACCATCCCGCAATCGACTTGCGAAGCTTCTATCGAACAGCTGGTGATATCTCGGAACACTAGATTGATGGAGTTGAGATGCACAAATCGATGTTGTGGATCTTGTTGTAGAATTGCGACGTCGCGATGAGGAGATTGGGAAGAAGAGAGATTGCGCTAGACCGTAAATAGAAATAATAATCACGTGATATGCATGTGACGAAATTTCGATTTGAGCTTGATGCTAATGCAAATTAGGAATAGTTCAATATCACCGGCGGACCGACACGGTGACGTCGCGAACCTTGCTGTTGCATAATGTTATTGATGCTCTATCCGGAATCTCTACGGTACTACAGATACCAAATGTTCATACTTCCTTCTATTATCTAAAAATTATATCCATTCCACGTTTTAGATCCTAAGCTACGGACCATCCCGTCATGGCAGATATTCGGGCATTACTCCGAAACGAGTTGGCATCTCGTCGAGCCACTGATTCAAATAACTCTTCTAAAGCCAGACCGGTTAAAAAAAGAAAACTTGAACCAGAATTTCGGGGTGACGGGCATAAAAAGCCAAAAACCACCCAGGAGCAAATTACGCAGGAAAAAGTGTGCCAGCAGGTTCAATCTGTTGAAGATGAAGAACATGATGATCCATCAATAATAGACGAAGCCGCGCAGCTTGAGCAAGAGCAAACATCCGAGCTTTCACCACAACCTACAACGGCCCTTCCTTCAGAACCAGCCGAATCGCAACCACGATCACAACCACGAACCATCGACGAAGATGAGTGGGCCGCGTTTGAACGAGAGGTTGCCGCACCCACAAAAATAATACCTGCTGCTCCCAGTCATGCCACGATATCCGCCGGGCCCCTTTCTGCGGCTGAGCTGGCACAGCGCGAGAAGCTGGATAAGCAGGTGCAGATGCGAGTGCATGAGCAGGAAGCATCGCTTGAGAAGGAAGATGCGGCGAGGTTGTTGGAGGAGGAATTTGAGGAAATGGATGAACTTGAGGAGAGGGTTAGGCGGTTGAAAGAAATGAGAGACGAGATTCGGAGGAGGGGAGTTACAAGGGAGGGAGCTGGGGTTGGGGTTGGGGTTCTCGAGGGTGAAGATCAGAGCGAGGAGATGACAGGGCAGGAGGTAAGGGAAGGTGGTGGGGCTGGGGAAGATGAGGACGAGGTGGATGAGGATGAAGATGAGGATTGGGATAGTTGGAGATATAGATAACTGGAATATCAGATGCAAATGACCCATTAGGTTAAAGGTCTACAGGGCGATAAAGTTTTAATAAGTGTAATATACGCATATGATACCTTTTTTTTTTCCCAGCGCGTTTTGGATATGTTCTCGTCTCGAGATATACTGGTGATTTAATTGGCATTTTCCAACCAAATATAACATAGGTATATGCATGTAGATGTTGTCTAACCATCATTATCATCAGAGAGAACTTGAGCTGCCATCTTCGGCTCCATATGACTTTTCAATCCCTCCTTGCCAACCCGCATCGCCATTGCCAACTCCGCTTCTCCTTGACGTAACATATCCCTGCCATGCATCAATGCACCCCTTTGCTTCCGCTTTTGCTCTTGCACCAATAACTCCCGTTCGGCAAATGCCTTTTCCCGTTTCTCCCGCTCAGCCCGACGTTTATCGCGTGCTGCTCGTTCCTCAGCAGATATATTATCCGGCTCGGGTGAGGGGGACAGAGTTAATATGTATGCTTGAATTAGCGAATCGCGAACGTTGGGTGCCAATGAGATATATCGTAGGTCCGCGAGGATACTAGCAGGAAGCGTATCCGGCGTCGACGATCTGTTCAGCTCGTGGATGGGTATGGACTTGAGAAGGGTGGAAAGGTCCGATTTTCGAGTACTTTCGGATAATTTAAGGCGTGATACATGGTCCCGGTAGAGCTTTTCCCGGTCTTTATCTGATAACTTATTATCCTTCATTTCTGGTTCCTTTCTATATTTACGTTTGAACTCTGGCCAGTATAATTTCGGTGTGGCATATTCCTGTAGGAAAGCAAGGAAGCGGATTCGGGGATCTTTCTTTTCTTCCTTTTCTCGTCGTTCTTTCAAGTCTTGTATCCGATCGCGGCTCCAGTCGGTCCAGGCCTCACGGCGCGATCTCATATTGGGCATTATCGTGTATCTGGAGTCGTCAATGATTTTACCCTCTTCAATTAGCTTCTCCCATGGCATGTAAGGGTTTATCCGGAAATCATCGAGTAGGTCGCGGAACAATGCCACTGAGTCCTCTGCTGTGAGTGGGAGACCCTCTGCGCCGTCCTCCCATCCCTCCTCACCCGGCTCTCCATATTCTCCAGGGTCCAATCCGTATTCCTCACCCATGGCTGCAAGCTGATATTCGATATCACCTTCATTGAATTCGATGGGTCCGGTCTCGCTGGCTTCTTTATCGGTTCCCTCCCTTTTGTATGGTTTAGTCCCCTCCTCGCCCTCTTCGTCCGTTACCTCGACCTCTTCATACTCATCGCTATCCTCTTCCTCCCTAGGTTCATTCCGACCGACAGAGGGTAATTGCTCGCGTTCCTGTGACACACTTCCAGGAACCCCCGCTTCTGGTTGCTCTTCTCCACTTGGTTCACCCCGCTCACCCCGCTCTGTTCTTTCCCGTTCGAGACGATCATACTCGACAACCCCTTTCAATACATCCGGTGGGAATTTCCAGAAGCTGTCGTTAGTATCCGGGTTATGAACAAATCGACGACCTAATTTTGTTTTCACGAGAAGCCACGGATGGCAACCGGGGATCGCGTGCTTGGACTTTGGCCTGTCCTCTGGGTGGCGAGGTCGTCTATCATGATGTCGCCTGTTCCCGGCACTATCTCTGCGAGATTTATCGAAGTGACCTGCTATATTGAAGGGCATGGGTCCGTAGTGCGACTGATGCGCGAACTCTGGAATCGGGACACCGGTAAAAGCCGCTGGGAAACCAAATGGCGGCTGAGCTGGTGCTCCTTCATGCGGAGAATCTGAGGGAAGTGGAGCTGGTCTCTTATATGTTGACTGCTTTGTTTGGGCATTGTAGTAATAGGAATGGCCTTTTTATAATTAGCGCTTTGCCGCAAAATAACCACCCAGGGAGTCGGAAACAAGAGGTTACCTGATGGAGCCTTGTGCTCAGTCCATCCGGGTGGCAGTGGACTTAAAGCGGAATAGGTAGATTTGAGCATCTTAGCCGCTGCCTCTAAATTACGTGTATATGATAAGAAGCATTATATGTAAGACCACTATGAATTATACTATATAATTATAGATGATTGCTGTGGTTGTTGTTACCGGGAGGTTGTTGAGGGTGAGCCAAGGAAAAACGATACAATTGGTCCAAGCTCAGTTAGTGGTTGGACGCGAAGGAGCCAGTTTGCCTGGACGAAGCCCAGCTCCTCCAACACCTTTTATTTACAATAGACAACTTCCCTCGACAGGCTACTAGCGTTTGATATAGGATAAATCGCACATCTTTCTTTGAAATCCAAATAGAGTCCAGCGAAAATGTCCAGAAGATATGATTCCAGAGTCAGTGTTCTGTCTGCATCTGTCGAATCGGTGGTCCTCTGCTAACCCACTCTATTACTTGTAGACCACGATCTTTTCGCCGGAAGGCCGTCTGTACCAGGTTGAATATGCCCTCGAAGCAATTTCACATGCCGGAACTGCCCTTGGAATACTAGCGCAGGATGGAATCGTGCTGGCCGCAGAGAGGAAGGTCACGAGCAAACTACTGGAACAGGACACATCTGCGGAGAAGCTCTATATACTGAATGAGTACGGTTGAACTTCCTACATTTCTACCACTATGTAGCAAAAAGAACCAACGGACCAAAATAACTAACCTATCTCGCAGTAATATGATATGTGCGGTGGCTGGAATGACAGCAGATGCCAACATCCTCATCAACTATGCGCGCCAAGCCGCCCAACGCTACCTCCTGACATACAACGAAGAGATCCCATGTGAGCAGCTCGTTCGTCGTCTCTGCGATCTGAAACAGGGCTATACACAGCACGGTGGTCTGCGACCCTTTGGCGTTTCTTTCATATACGCCGGGTATGATCCCCTCCGGCAGTTCCAGCTGTACCAGAGTAACCCCAGTGGGAACTACGGTGGATGGAAGGCGACTAGTGTCGGTGCAAACAACGCCAGCGCTCAGAGTCTATTAAAGCAGGACTATAAAGAAGATTGCGATTTGAAGGAAGTTTGTGGGATGGCGGTGAAGGTGCTGAGCAAGACGATGGACTCGACGAAGCTGAGCAGTGAGAAAAGTGAGTTTGAACTTCATAAATTGGTTATTCCTTTTTCTTGCCCAAATCTATCTATTTGTTCATATTCCACAAGTTCAATGCTAAAGCACTTCTTCGTCTATATATAGTCGAATTTGCGACTGTGGGAAAAACCAAGGATGGTCAAATATATCACCATTTGTGGGGTGCTGATGAGATCGATGCTTTGTTACGGGAGCATGGCCTGGCAAAGGAAGCTGATCAAGAAACCGGGTAGAACAAAAATGGAGGGTACATATTGACAGTTGCTGGGATAAACCCTCTAACACCGAATACGAAAAGCTCCTGGTGTTAAACTTTATGTCCTAGTCTAAGCTGCCCGTTAATCAACCGATAGTTTTTCTAAGTCTAGTATTTTTTCCATCTCATGGCCACAAGCCATGTATTTATCTCCAATCCTGGGCATGTAACTTCTAAATTAGCCGATTTTATTTGTAGATATAACATATTGCATCTCATAAAATCCAATCTGAGGATCTGGTGGGAAAAGAATAGATGCACTGCGATCCCATCCCTTCCAAGCGTATTGGAAGACGGCGCTTACATTCCGCGATAGGAGCGCGGCTACTCCAGTACTGAGGACTACGCGGTGCGCAGGAAGCTTACGTCCCGCACCCCTCTGGATTTCAACCTCATCTGTTGGCATCAAACAACATCAACCAACTCTCATTACTGATATCACACTCTCGTCACTCCCGATACCACCATTTTCGCTCATTTATCCGACTATGTTTATGTTATATACCTTTCCTACGTCTAACCTTGTCTCTCCGTTACCTTTTTCGCGCTAGCGGGGCGAAATTTATTGAACCATTGGGCGACAAAGCAGCTCCCCTCCTGGTCACCTCGCTCAGATGATACAGGGCGCTTAATGGTTGGATTCATAAATAGTGTGGGCAGAATGCGAAAAACTTATAAATTCATTGGCAAACAAGAGCCCTTAATCAAAGGGACCCAAACGCTAAGCCCGAATACTGAATGCCGATATCCTCAACCATGTCCTCCACCAACCGCCGCCCATTTTTTCCCCAACACATAACCTAACGGAATAACCATCAAATGAAAATCAAATAAAAGAGACCCGAAATCATTAGAACCAAGTGGATGTTATGAAATAACAGTGATCATGAACCATGAAGTGTGATAACAAAAGGTAATGAGTAATCATATCTTTTTTTTTTAAAAAAAATAAAAAAACACCTGGGACATTCCATCATGTCGCCTACGACTGGTGTTCCCGGCGCCTCTTTTCGTCAGCCAGTTTACTTTCCAATGTTTTTCTGTTTCATCAACCTCTCATACTCCAACTGCCGGATCTCCTCCTCTAGCGCCCTGATCTCAGCACTGCTTTTTTCCATTGACGCCTTGAGTGTGCCACCCTCCCGCTGCCACCGTGCGAGCCTTTCGATCTCTGTGTTTCGTCGGCGGCATTTGGTGTCGATTTTCTCACACAGTTTACATTGCGTTTGGATATTTTCGGTGCTGTGAACAAGTTTCATGCCGCAAGTCTCGCCCATTCGATATTCATGGTTGCACCGGGCGGCGAAACTACCCCATGCCCAGTCTCCGCAGGAGAATTTCTTCTGGTTATAAAAGCACATGGCTTTGAAACAAGTCAGCTAGCAGTCAACCATAAGTCTTCCTTCTTACATACCGACTTATGTTCTCCTTGACTGTTTCAGGACACCGACTGGTTTCTATTGGGCGTGGGGTTGGATCCTTTCTGAAGACCAGGAACGATAGGCTGAACCTTGTTTGTTGAAGGAATTTGAAACAAATAGAGGAAGAGCTTGTTTAGGAATGTACTATCGTGCTTGACTTTTGACCTTGCAAGTGTAATGAAATTGGTTGGAACTGGAGCTGTGCTGGAAAAAACTGAGTATCCTGGGGTTTGTCTGGGTATTTATGTTTGGACTCAGTGCAGATTCCTTCTTGCCAAAGCCTTTCATCGATACTTTCATCCACACATTGCCGATCAAATTTGTCGATATCTGCGTGTCTGCCGTCCTAGAGAGTTTTCCTTCAACATTTTACCCCCAACCTGTTCCTGGTCCCCACTAGCCAGGGTACATGACCTTGAAAAAGCGGAGCTCCACTTCAAAGAATTCCTTTCATGGCTCTTTCCGACGCTGCAAGGTGATATCGGGTTTGCCTTTGTTGGGCAACGAATGCATACTTGCTCGACATGGTTGTCGTGGCATTGTGATCTACCGTCATCATCCAACTTCTTTTTCCTACCCCTCCTGTTTGGAATCTCCTCCTGTTATCCGATTGAGGGTGGCGTTTTGACCCCTGGACAGCTCATACTTTTTTCCTGTCAAGAACCTTGGTTGCCTGTACTTCCCCGCTCTTTGCCTTTCATCGAATCTCACTTCGATGTTGATGCGTATACTATCTACGGCAGGAGCCTCGTTGTATCAGCCACCTCCTATCACCTGTGGATACTTCCTTGATGGTGACCACATCCTTTGACGTTCACGAGATTTACCTTGATATTCGGAACTACGGTAGGCTGAACCTAGCGGTCTGGGCTCGGTGTAACTTTGGCCCTTCACGCCCAATCATCCCAATTGATATCCCTCCAGATATTTTACTTCAATATTCGATTAACTTGAAAAGGGAATATCCACTTAGGAGGTGAAAGTGCCAATGCGAATTTTTCCGTGACATTCATCCTCCATGCAAGAAACTTGTTCTGCAACCCAACTCACACATTTCGTTTCCATTGGATCATTGGCACTTTTGTTTGTGATATCCTCCAACCTCCTGCAGGGT
>NW_001813976.1:285723-313465 GCF_000149585.1 Histoplasma mississippiense | reverse complement strand
ATACCATGTTCCAGACCCACATTGGTGCTTTACGAGCGCTTGGCCATACGTGTCGTGGAAATGAGCGCGAGATCCGTATGGCAATGCCAGCGGAGGTAAGGGTTTGTAACAATTTTAATGTCCGAGGTGCAGTGCCCATTCCCGTAGTGTCAGCGACGGAAACTTCGTCTGCGCCCATTTCGAGTAGAGTAGCTGTTATTTCAGCAACCTTGTGAGGAGAGACATCAGGACCTTCATAGGGGCATCCAAGCGCCACGGATACATATCCGCGCACGCGAATATTTTTCTCCTTGGCAAGAGCTACTATGGGCCGAATGCGTTCGAGGGACTCTTCAATAGTGCAGTTAGTGTTCGCTTTCGAGAATGCTTCTGTTGCAGCGGCAAACAGGGAAATCTCAGTGGTGGGCTTTGGAAGCGTGTTGGAGTCGGAAGATTCAGAGGCTGGTGGACTGTCATTGTCCATTATGTTAACTAGATTTTGAAGCCCCTTGATATTGGGAACTAGGTAGTTATATGCGATCGAGTGAGATGACTTGGGAGGCGTTTTGAGAAGATATGATAGGATTTCTGGGGTACTAGCCATCTACAATTGAGTGGAAAGATATGAGTGAGTAAATTCAAAATGTAGGTAGGCATACGGACAATTCTACGAACCTGTGGCACCCACTTCTCTGGAACAAACGAGCCGGCCTCAATCGTGGTCAAGGGGGGGGGGGGGGGCGAGAGGTTGCATTGTTCTGACCTGCAGATATTTTCGCTCGTTCCTTTGAGCCAATGCTCGACGTGTATCACCATCCCACTTTTGTGGACGTCAATTCATCCCAGCCGTCCGCCACGGCTGTGATATCTGAAAGTTTAAAGTAGGCTATCCACTTGCTTCCAACGCCGCCTCGCGCCCATAGTTCTATCATCCTCCGTTGTCACATTTTTGACAGCCTTGCGTTGGGTGAGTCGTTTCCAAGATGTGGGACACTACATGAGCCTTCCTTTCTCTCTATTATAACGGACAGGGAACAGAGCCTGCCACACTATGATATGGATTTCATGGCTCCAGTTCCACATATTTTGTCGAGCCAGGCATTACAGACTTCCATGACGTGGCGTGAGTCGTCTGGCCAGGAGACACTCTATATTCCGTTTTTGCAGGACATGATCATGACGGGGTTTGGATTAACGGAGCTCCTGCTATGCTAATATTTCCGACGATAGGAACATATCCTGTCGTTCTGAAAATGCATGCATGCTGTAACAATCACGACTCCTGTGCGACGCCGCAATCTCTTCCCTCACTCCTCAGTATGGAGGCTATCCTTGCTTGCTGTGTCTCCTCTCAAATACGCCTGTCTATATCCTGCAGCAGATGAAGCGTTCAATATTGAGTTACACTAAATGGGTTGGGGTTAGTGTGGATGAGTCAGTAGGTCCAAGAACAATGATGAGGCGATGACAAGGCATTAAGACGAGCGAATGGGTCTCTTTGAAGTGTCTCTGCCTCGTTGATCTGTCGATGTCATGTCCTAGCCCCTTGTTTCATCACATCGGTCAACCGACAAGGTTTCGTTTGTTTACGTTTGTTTACGTCTACAAGGTATTTAACGGCAATAAAAAAATAACCATTCCAATTTTCTCCTTCTGCTATAATATCTACTCCAAATAACAAGTGAATTGATTGTTGTAAGTTCCGTGGACACGCATTTGGAATACACTTGGCGTCGTTGTTCTCTTTTTTGAAGGTTGAAATTGAATTTCTAGCCCCATATTCGTATCCACACAGCTGGGTCTAAACTACTCAGGTGATTTTAAAGGAGCGAAAAGAAAGTCTCACCCTTGCATTCCAGCATGCAGCAGTTGCAGATGCGGAGAACAACCTTCGACTTTTAGCCCCAAATGTGGGCTATACATGTGGTATCTCTGTATTATATGCTCCCAGGTCCTTAGTGTTGGCAGTACAGCATCCTGTTGAGCCACCCAATGGCTGCTCCACACCAGCTAGTCAGGCAATCAAGGATCTACCATAGGGGTTGTGATATTTCCATTGGATGATCGATTCTAGATGGTGGCATATAACTCCGATGGCGTTTCATTTACAGGATGCTTCTGGTCAGCTTTTGAATTCGGGCCTGTATGATGCATGCGCGACGCTTGAATAGTCATCGCATCCCCTATATCACTTTGATTTTGCTCTTGCCAGGGCTTGATCGTCTGTCGTTCATTCTAGCCTTATGTTCAATTCGCCCCTTCGACTAGATTTGTCACAACGCTTGCGGCCCCCTAATCAAGCCTCCAGCCTTATTGGTGCCACATTGCGAAATCCGGGCCTCGATTCCTTTTGGTACCCCGCCTGTTTGCCAGGTGGCATGGCTATCGCCAAGTTTCTTCGCCAGTCCTCGAATGGACCTCCCCCCTTGTTGACATGGCATATTTGGTTCTCTACGACCGCCGTTATAGCTTCTATTCTTCAGCGAATGTTGCGACTACATCCTTTCATGGCATTGGCGCTAGCCGCCTCTAACAACTAGCACAGCGGTGTGAATACCGTGGTATATCCACGAAGGATAAATCCCACCTAGCGTGTGACAACGTGAAGCCAACCGGAAAATGCCCTACATCGCTGCGCCGTTGGTTGTGCCCAATTTCACTTCCAAGGTTGACGGGTGGAATAGTTGACAGGCAGCAAGTAGTAATCCACCTTACCTGATTCATTGTTTTCATTGTTTTCATTGATTTCTGTTTCCAACCTTTCCTAATCTCCGTCACCAGTAATTGACGTGGCAGCCACTTCTGTCTTTTCCAGAAACTCTAATGTACGTGCTCCCACGGATTGATACTTGCGTGCTTATGTGTGAGTTCAGTAAATATTTCGTCCCTTTTTTGTTCATCCTCCCGGGGCGTTTTTACGATCGCCATCCCGTAAAATTTCTGCCCCATAGTTGAACCTGGCTCTTTGAGGAATTGACCTCCGATCTTCAAATATCTCTTGCAAAGACGCTCGTTAATAAGAAGCTTGGCGCACCCTCTTTTTGGCTCTTTGGCTCTTTGGCATGCCTTTTTTTTTTTTTTTTTTTTTTTTTTTTTTTTTTTTCAGTTTAACTTTGAACACAAAACCGGCAGTGCCTTGCATCTGGTCCTGCCATTTAACTTAATGCCGACTAGCAAAGTCGAATGCGACGGACACCTGCTCAATTGTCCCCCGTGGCTGTTGATATTAGTACTCGCACGGCCTGTACTATCAATGAGCATGTTTCACGAGACCCTGACAAGCGCAACACGGAAAGAAGGGCGTTTTTTCCCTTCTCCTTTTCCCCTTTTCTTTTTGTTATTTCGGGGAGAACATTCAATCGGCGACCTTTCCACATCTCCCTGGCTGCCGGGCGTGCTTACTGCGAGATGTACCCCAACTCGCATGATCTTCCATCATATTTGCTCGTGTTGACGATATGTAGTCTTTTTTTTTGGATTCTTCATTGCTTCCATGACATCCGCAGTCTCGTTGGTTCGCCACAAAACAGGGCTACATAAAATGTTCTCCTGGGCAGCCCAGGGCTTTATCTCTGAACGCCCTGCTCCCTTGACCGCCAGTCCAAGGTTATTTATGGTTTCCATTCAGTTTCACTATCCTTTTTTTGCCTCCTTTTTGGGAACATTTCTATTTTTAATTTTATCTTCGGAAAAACATGCACTAAACACCAGGCCACTATCAAATCGCATCAACTGCCCTCCTCAGTCACCTTTTGCTAAATCGACCATGCAATGACGATCAATTATCAGTCACATTTCCGGCGGCGCAGCTCACAGAGCTTGCAAATGTATAGGTCAGCCTCGTGTTCCTGCCTCTGTCTTCAGTTGCCTTGTTTTCTTCTCCCGTTCTAGTCTCCACACATTGCTCATTCAGACTTTTTCCGCGGTTGTTAGCTGCTGACAACGAGGGCAATCCAACACGTATCTCCTCCCCCCTCCCCCCTCCTGCACCGTTGGCACATCGCAATGTTTTTTCATTGTATGAGTGTGTGATTCACTGTCTGGATGGAACCAATTCTTCTGCAATTTTGCCTCGTGCATTGGTTGTCATAGGTGATGGAAATTCACAGCTAACAATTGACCCGGCAGCTTACATTGAGGAGCTAGATCTCTGGAGTTCCCTGTGCTATGCAGACCCATTCGAGTGATGCTTGATTCCAAACGTCTTCGGCTCTGATGTACGCTGGGGCATGGGCGAGCAGTAGCGTGTAGTCAACAGATATTTGAACCGCGATCACCTGTCGTCGGGTCAGCCGGCACAGATACCTTGTTAGACCGTTTACCTCTATATCAGCCAATTCTGAGACGAACCTCCCCTGCGGGAAATGTTCCCAGAAAATCATTCGTATTAATTTTCTTGTATCCTGCACCGCTGTCCCCTGACATTGGTTGGAACAAAGCAATTAGGGCTGGGGCCACAAAGAGGATTAGCTCATTCAAATGACGTCACTGCATGCCAGATGCCCAGACCAAAACAGTGTACATACGCCTCCCATTAACATCCAAAGCCATGTTATCATCATTTCAACAACTGAATGGGTCAAGAAAAGTTCATTACTTGATTTACTATTTTCCCTTGTCACACCCTATTGGACAGGGGAATGGTTTATTGCACATAGCCACTCGATTTCGCTCTGACCCTACATACTCCGTCAAGGCTTGGGCGAGTTCATCCATTCAAAAGTATTACCTAAAGTCAGTACAAATGACTGCAAACCATATACATCTGTGACTAAATGAATGACGCGGCTTGAGATACTGGAAACGTGAGAACGCTGATAATCCACTTCATATTTACCAGGGCTGCGACCCCGTTGGCAGCTGCTCGTGACATATTCGCCTCCTGGTCATACCAAAAGGAAATCCCTTCATCGCCCTAAAAGTGGGACACTAGCAGGTTGTTAAAGAAAGTAAAACGAATAACAGCATCCGTTGAACCATTTTATTTGCGTATCTGCTCAGTATGGCCACTTTCCGCTTCGCTTCAGCTCGAATTAGCATGCTAGTACCGCGGGCCCACCAGAACCTCCCTTACCATTCCTTCTTCAACCTAACTGCAGCTCAGTTGCAAGTTTCCAAAACCCCTTTCCCAGCAGCTGCGTCGGCTCTCCTACGACGCTCCTTTGTCACTGACCGGAAGCAACCCGAAACCCCAGCCCCGTACGAGATCGAAAATGACCCGGACGGCCGCTACAGCATAAATACCGAGCGGCATGAGTACTCAAAATCTGGTTCGGACAACGCCGTTGCAGAACAGCGGGCTGCATGGGATCTCAGTTACATCACGCCGGAGATGGTGAGAGAGGCTTCGCTAGACGAGGCGATGCATGACGGTCACAGTAAGGCAGGTCCTCTAGAGGTCAGCCCTGCTAACCGTGATGTCTCCCAGTATACAGATGAGGCTGCAAGGCGTGGATGGGTAGAGAAAGGTCCTAGCCGTAGGGTGTCACCCCCGAAGGGGATGAAAGTTGATTACAGTGGCACAGTTGTTATTGAGAAGAAAGAGACGTTGATTAAATTGCCAACTAAGTGACTCAGTTTTATGGATTTGACGTACGGAACTTGCTCTTTATTTGATCTTGTTCTATATTTTTCGGCGTTCATTCCAAATGGATAGGGGGACTGGCACAGATTGGAATGCTGACAATCGGCGGCCGCAATTAACTTTATCTAACTTGGCCTCTCTTTTCCTCGAAAGATTGATTCTACCCGCCCATCACGCGTTATGCAGAAGGGCATTTTAGCTAGGAAGAACAGAATAAAAAACTCAACATCAAGGAACAAAAATTGAAAACAATTCACCATACCACATAGTTGAGAATAGTGAGTCGCTTACAAAGGAACGACCGCATGTGTAAAACACACTTCGCAAATCCACTCCCTCAACGAGTCACCCCGCTTACATCCACACTCCCAAGCCTTACAATATTACTCATTTTTGTATGCTGCCGTTGAAGATGCAGAAGTCCCTGTCAGCCTCGATATCCTGGGTCGTGTATACTCTTTAGTTATCCATGGAGAGGAAAAGTCAAGGCCGCAGAGGAACAAACATTCAAAAGCAAGCCATAATTGACTAGAGCTTGACTTTCCAGAAACGTTTCCAGGGGTGTGGTATATGTTTTACACAAGCGGAGTAGATCGGTGGAACAAACCACCTTTGAGGCATAATTGGAACCTTTGAACGTTAGGAAGGGGTATTTTACTTAAGATGATGCCACTGAATTTTGAATTTTCACTAGTTACACTAAAAGAATGTACGCAAAGAAATACATATTTGCTGAATTCCCAGAGCTGACAAACTCGTTAAAAATATAAGTCAGAAATTCACCATGACACTGCTATATTTCAAGCGAGTTTGTGTGAGACAACCACGTGTCTCGTGTAACGCTCTTACCCTATATAAAATGGTCCGCTTAGTTAGCAATTAATCAATCAAGTTTTTCACCTTCCACAGTTTGTTGAGACTCGAGACGCACAGTTGAATGGAATTCAGAACTTCAGATGTGGCAGAGAAATTGAGGTGCAATTTCAACCTTCTGCTTCTGTGAAGTGATTTTTTTTTTTTTTTTTTTTTATTCTTACATCTCAGGCTCTCATACTCCGTACTGTTTGCTTGCATCAATCCGCTTCGTAAAGTGGATTCCTGTATCTGCAGGTTGTACCGCCTGAAGGGCCAGCCTATCACCATAGGGTTGGGATACCATTGCAGTTGCAAATTCAACATTCTTGATGATATTTACTAAACTCAGTTGATGCTGGGTTGAAATTGGTGCAGAATATGATCTGTCTTTCCTCTGGATGTTTTCATCTTGTGAAAGATCTCAGCCACTAGCCACCTTATAATTTGATTCATAACCTTGACTTCTGAGTCTTTTTCAGCATCACTTCTGCTTGAGCTTGCAGTAGTACTCTTTTTTTTTTTTTTTTTTTTTTTTTTTTTTTTTTCACAGAAACATGCTCCCAATTGTCTTGATTTTGTTATTGCAGTCCAACACCACAGCATCACCAACTATATATATTCATCATGGATTCTCTTTTTCTAAACAGAAACCGCGCCCATCATCCCGATTTCTAGAATCTAACGATTTCGCCCCACGTTGCCCCTCGGTTGCGCCGTTCCACTCACCTACTCGCCATACCATATCTGTTCATATATACAAAACATTTTTGTCAGCTGATCTATCTGGGACGGCCACTTCCCCAGCCAATATAGTACATACCTTCAGAGCCATTTTCACGAGTTACATATTCGAATGATCCCCCACCATCCTTCGTATCCGAGACTGCCTCTGATGGCAGAAAACTCGTCACATTAAAATACCAAATATTGACGTTGATCTGGAGTGAGAGATGAGAAATCTCCCCGTGTCCTCCTCTTCTTCCTTCTTGCCTTCTTTCTTTTGTGAATCATATGTCACCCCTCTAAGCTGAGTCGGGAATAAAAGTCCAGCAGCTGTGAGGCCAAAATATGCTTCCGCAACGGATCAGATACGTATCCCCTTTGGATTTTATCAAGCAATCCTTTTCGTAGCAATCCTCATCCTTAAAACAAGTTTTTTCCACATCACACCAGTCATACTTCAACAATGGGAGTGGCGGGAGGTGCTGAGGCAATCCAGCGACGGACTTGAGTGCATATGCACCAAGGAAGACGAGACCAAGCTTCATTTGTTTGTGAGAAGCTTTTGTATAGTACTATGAAAGCAGCGAGAGGGTAATCAGCAGAGGACGGGGTGTATGGGATAGTGCCCGATGAACCAATATTATAAACAGAGATAAAGCTGAGCTGGTGGAATGAACAAATGAGAAAGCTGACATGGGAGGGCTGTGTTTATTTATCAACTTTTCGCAGATCCGCATTCATTTGATAAGGTTTACTCTACCCTACAAGTCTAGTATGCTTGCTTCCCTGGGGAATATTTTCCCGCGGTAAATTTCGTCTATCTATCAGCCTTGTGAACCAGATCCACTGTTTCCTTTTTCGCCCCTTCCGGGTACCACAAAATCGTTTTATACGATAATGGGCAGAATCTAATCTGTGTGTAAGGGGCGGAAACACTGTCTCTCTTAGAGAACATCAAATATAGTTCTTACGATGAAATGTCCACAGTAAACAAAAGGTGATTTTACAAAGCAAGGAACAGCCTGCGCCTCGCGCCATCCCCTTTTGTTGTATGTGGTAAGGGTCCTACATGTATGTTTAGATGAGGAATCAGAGGGTCTTATCCCATCTGCTATTCCCATTCTTTAATGCATGATATACAACTATAGTACAGTACATATATAGATTTTGAAGAAACGTTTAATTATAGTCAATGTTTTTCTCACAGGAATATCTATAAAGGCAATACACAATAATGAATGAATAGATACAGTAATGCAATATTAAAGTGATGGATTTAAAATTAGCTTCTAATTTTAAATTGTTATCGAATTGATTGTAACGCAATTACTTCGCCACGATCTTAGAGTTCACCTTGTTCATGCCATATCCTCATTCGCCCGTTGACATAACATGGTTTGCTTTCAAAGCTACCAATTAACTTACTCAGGCTTCTTCAACTTTATACATTCATGCAAAAAAGGGGCAAAGAGTGAGTGGAAAATCTTGATAAGACGTCAAGGATGAACTCAGAGAAGAGCTGTGCTCCTCCACATCCAGACAAGGCTTGCATCTAGTCATAATGTTGGTGTCTAGGGCTAGTAGTCGGTGAAAACCAAGTAATTCAATTTTAGTGCTGAAGGGATTCATTCGGATTGGTTTTTTGTCCTCGCTACCAGCGTGGTGATCGGGCTCCTCAGATGGATAGATAGGGCCCGGGGTTCAGATAAAGTTCAACATCACATGATTAGTTACTGTAGTTACGAAGAATTTTGTAGTTAGTTACTTTATAATTTCATTACAAATTCAAAGAATTGCAAATTACAATTTAATTTGTCGAAAAAGGATGAAATAAGTATCTTTTTTTTTTTAATATACTCTAAAGTACGGAGTAGTTACTAGTCCGTGGAACGTTGAAAATTTTGTTGGACCAGGTAGTTACTGGTTCTCTGTACAGCCCCCCCCCCAACCATGGATTCAGGAAACGGCGCTCGTCCGAGTCTTACGCCGCATATCAAGATTAAAGGCGCTCTTCCAACAATTGGTCTGATCCATCATCGAAACGAGCATAGCCGCAACTTTCAGCCACGGTTCCGGACGGGAGACCTTTGATGATACTATTGGGAGGAGTGGTTAGATCACCGAACACAACTGTAGTTGGCGGCTTCTATAGCAGCCCGCATTTTCATTGAAAGAGAGTGCTGTGGAGACAGCCTGTGACTGGCCCACTATCGACGTTTGTCGCTGATCTTGGTCGGGCGGAAGGTAAACTTTAACGTTGCTGGTAGAATTGCCTGGGTCTGACCAATAATTGGCTCGAATGGATAGACTCCGTAATGTTTGTCTGATCCACCTTGTTTCCTACTTTTGCCTTCAGCACAGTGATTGATCTTCCTTATAGAGATGTAAAAGCTATGATTGAATACAATATGATGTATATTTTGATTTTTGGTCATTTTCCAGATCATTATTGTACACACCTCAATTGAAATGCGATTAAACCCATTTTAACCCCGTAGCAATCTGTTCGCTAGCAGGATACTATTTATCATCAGTGAACTAGGGTACACCACAATATACTCCGTAGCTACATATGGATAAATCGTACGGGGGCTCCCAGGATCGACTAGAGTTGTGGCGACTGGTGGCGGTGGCGGCTTGTTATCCAAGATCAAAACGCTTGGCACGAGCGATTTCATCCTCGATCGTTGACCCGCCACATGATAGATGGCGTTTCTGCGTAGAGGGCTCCTAGTGCAGTGCATACAACTCAGTTCATTATTGGGGCCCAGGCAACTTTTTGCCTTCTTAACGACTGACCAACTTTGAACCCTGTCATGGTTAACAGTTTTTCCAGCGGAAAATTTGAACCAACGCTCAAGCTTTTTTGAACTATGATCAAGTGTGCCGCACCCCCACTTGATCGATCGCATAGGCTGAGATTGAACCAATAAATAACTTTATCTTGCAACTGGGTTCGTTAAGTGGCAAACTCATCTTATAATGCCCTACTGACCAAAATACTGGGGGGGCTTCGTGATTTTTTCGCATTTCAATTTACGCCGGCGATGAATGATCCAGGAATGGTTTTTCAAAGCTCAGAAAACTGGAAATATATACAGCCTATTATGCATATATCCCACTTCTACGGAGTACTTTTCTATTATACAAAAATTCCTTATGTGTTGAAATATGATGGTCCAAAGAAAGCTGTAGGAGGATAACGTTCATTGTTATTACTAAACTAACTACGCGAGAACAATACAATATGTTGGGGGGCACGTGATAGGGTAGCCGTAGTACCCACTAACACCCCCCCGTGCTACGGCGCCGCCAGTGCAGTGCCGCCCGGGGCCCCCCTTTGCTCAATTCTTCTAAAAACGCAATAACAATTAATTACAAGATTTGGACCCTGATTTCCTCTTTGGGAATAGGTGCCCGTACAGCAATAACTGTAAAAAACAGAATAATACAAGCAAAATTCTGTAATCTGCTGTACCACCATTATCTTCAACCTTCTTTTCCAATCTTCATTAACCCAATTCTTCTAACAAATTCTTCAAAAGCAGGCCTTGCCAGTGGCTTGGTGAGGCCGTCAGCTATATTGACTGTAGAATCAACATATTCCATCATAATTTCATCCTTTTCAATCAAATTGCAGAGAATATGATATCTAATTTCAATATGATGTGATCTTCTTGTTAAGAATTCTTCTTTTGCTAGATCTATCACCCTCTTGTTGTCAACTCACAGATGTGAGCATATCTTCACTTTTCCCTCTATCAATTCAACATCATATAGCATGTCATTCAATCAAATTACTTCACATGCTGGGGACAACATTACATCCGGAGCCAACTTCTCAGCTTTTAAAATAAAGGGATGTGAACTTTCCAAGTAGATATCTTCAGATGAATCTACTATCTGATTTTAATTGTGTATTTAGATTGTTTAAAGAATTAAATCATCATTTCATCAATAAAAAGATTTAAATCTGAATTATAGTGTTTCTGATATGTTGTATAAAAGTTGAAGTATAAAAACTCTAATTTCTGTATATTATTATTATTATTATTATTCTTCCATTATACTCATATGCAAGCAGTGCTTATGATGAGTCCTTGTGTAATGTTAAATACAGGCAAGAGTTGGTTATACAGAATGAATGTTTAATGTTGAATGATGTCAAGAATATAACAGAAACATAGAAAAATTAATGAAAGACAGAATTTGATACTTATGATACAGATTTTCAGCTCAGAAACAATAAGCTAAATCAGATAGTAGATTCATCTGAAGATATCTACTTGGCAAGTTCACATCCCTTTATTTTAGAAGCTGAGAAGTTGGCTCTGAATGTAATGTTGTCTCCTTGTGGGTGCCTATCTGCCTTCCCGCCTACGTGCAATATCAAGTTGTAGAGATATCTGGTGATGATATCTGCCAGAAATGATATATCATATCAAAGACTCTATAACATCACACTAGCAAGTATCTTGTACAGTAATATCTCGCTACTTGAAACCTGAGCACTGCCCCGCTGTATACCAGCACTGCCCCTATCATATGTTCAATAAATACTGCCAGGTTGTCATGTAATTATCGGAGTGAGAATAAGCAATGCAATTTATCTATCGATATTCAGTATCTGGGTCAATATTCGGACTTGATCCAGTTCCGACAATGGACATTATTCCTCTACGTCCCAGATCGACGATGGCGCTGATTGGTCGATCAACGGCATTGGACCGGGGATGTGACCCACTTGCCGCTTGTGGCACCGGCCCGAGATCCCAATCAGGAAGCCTTTCTTGGCGGCCGTCCAAACGCCAAGTCTGTACCGGAATAACCTCGGGCCGCGTGCTGGCAAATCACGCCATTCCGCCTGAATCAGCGCTTAATTGCGTGATCGAGCGATGGCTTAGGGCTAGCCTGCCCGTTTTGGCTAGCGCGGCCCTACTCCAGTTTGTTCGTGGAGAGGAAACACAGGAAAAGAGGAAAAGAGGCCCTGGATGGGGGACGGACGGGGTTAGTTAGGGTGAGGACAGCGAGGACGGTGAGGATGGCGAGGCCGATGGTGACGATGAGCTCATCTTGTTCTCGTCGGGGCGGCCGTGGTAAATATTTCTTCTTGTGTTGGCTGCCATTCTTCCTCTTAGGGTTACTTGCTTGATATTGTGATCTTGCTATGTCCAATATATGCCTTTGAATACCTGCTCCGTACAGAATAAATAAAATCTTCGTTTTTCCATTTTTTTTCTTTTTTTGTCTTTTCGTTGAATCATGCGGTCTGTTGAGCCCGCATCGGGTGCGTCGTTTGCTGCCATGGACAATCCTCAGCTACAGCAGCAGCAACCCCTTGACATCCCCCCAGAGTTCTCAGATATCAGGGGCCCCATATATCTCACAGCCCAGACGCTGATTCAACAGGTCGCCTACGCCCTCTCTGATAAGCTCTTTACCTACTCGCCGGATACTTTCGACCTGGACGTCGCCGTCAAGCAATGGGCCTCCCAGGTTCAGCTCAACGCCAATGGCTCCCCCCACCGCGGTCCAGTCAATGCAGACCCGCGTAGGTGCTGGTACCATTGCTCTGGGCTACATCTTCTCCAAGGACTTTGACCTGAAAAGGCGGCATATTCCACAGTCGATCATTGCCTCGTCTGCTACCTTGCAGTACCTGCGCCCGGCTCTGGAGCAGCTCTCGTTGCTCTATTCGGTTGCCAATCCTGTTGTTGCTCATGTTGCCGCGGTGGACTATACTGGCGGTGCGGTTGGTGGTCTTGTTGCCGACTACACTGCCTCCCTGACTCTTGCGGAGGAATTGGGTCTGGGCCTGGTTGCGAGTTTCTCCGCCCGCGAATCTCAGCATATGGCTCTTTTCTCGACTCTGTTGGCCAGTACGCTGCCGACTATTCATATCTACGATGGCGTCAGAGTCGGAAGGGAGATCACCCAGGTCGCTGATGTCCTCGATCTGTCGGGCCTCAGTGTTGTGCACCAGAAAGTGCTGCAGCAACTGGCTTCGGATCCCGACCGTAATCACTTAGATGCTGAGGGCAAACTGCTGCGCTTGCTCAAGGCCTTTAATGGCCAATTGGGCACAAGCTACAGCCCCTTTGAATACAGTGGACACCCGGAGGCAACCTCCGTTCTAGTATCCTTTGGCACCGTCGAGTCCTCGTTGGCTTCTCAGATTGCCGCATCCCTCGCCAAGGGTGGTGCTCGTGTTGGCGTGGTCAACGTGAGGGTCTACAGGCCATTTGTCGAGGAATCATTCTTGGATGCACTGCCAAAGACTACCAAAGTCGTCGGGGTCCTGGGGCAAGTTCAGGCTGATTTGGCCGTCCGGGAAGACGGCGTACACTCTGCACTCTACGAGGACGTCCTGGCCACGTTAACCTTTGGGAGTGGCTTCCATACTGTCCCCCAGTGTGTTGATATTAAATACGCTCCCTCGCATTCATGGACCCTTGCGAACACCGCTGCGGCTTTCCAGAAAATTGCAAATGAACCGCTACATTTACAAGGTGACCAAGATGCCATGGGCATCTCCGCAAGTTCTTTGCAGCTGCTCTCCCCTTCCGTCGTCCAGCAATATACCTTCTGGGACACAGACGACTCTGCAACAAACGCAGGTGCTATTGCTCTTGGTCAGGCCTTTGCGAGGGACTCTGCTTGCAATGTTACCACGAACGTATTCTACGATAATCTTGTCCAGGGAGGAATGACCCGTACTGATATCCGGAAGGGTCCTCGAAGTATTGATGCACCTTTTGCGATTGACTCCGCCGATGTTGTCTATGTGGGCGATATCAAGCTCTTATCGGAGCTAGACATACCAAGCAGCACTAAGGATTCGGGAAAGATCATTGTCAAATCTTCTGGGTTGAAGGACGAGGACTTGGAGAAGAAGCTTCCGCATTCATTCAGATTGGCAATTGCGAAAAGTGGAATATCACTTCTTATCCTGGACATTCCTCCGTCCGAAGAGGCTAATTTTGAAACTGCCATTTTTAAAGCGGCCTTTTTGCGAGTTGCCTTACCCGGTCTCGATGTTATTGAAGCTAAGAAGCTAGCTCTGGCGCTGGGAGACACAGAAGGACTCTCCAAAGCAGTAGAAGCTCTAGAGACAGTTCTCCGGACGGTTGAGATCCCGGAATCGTGGGCATCATCATCTGCGGAAAACGAGCCAGACGGCGCTTCAACCAAACTTCCCGTTGATGTCCACGCCACTAGTTTTACTTCATTTAACAAATCGAATGACGAGGAGCCCTCAATCCTCAGAGACTGGCAAGATGTGGCGAAAGCTTTAGTTTTCAAGGAGGCTTACGGGACCACATCCGCACTGCGCCCCGACCTTGCAGCTAAGACCTTCACGATCCACGTCAGCGAGAATCGACGTCTGACTCCCAAGACCTACGATCGTAACATCTTCCACATCGAATTTGACTTGGGAGACTCCGGCCTCAAGTACGACCTTGGTGAAGCGCTTGGTATCCATGCTGAAAACAACCCTGCGGACGTGGAACAATTCATCAAACTCTACGGTTTGGAACAAGACGCTATTGCCGAGGTCCCCTCCCGCGAAGACCCATCCATCTTAGAATGTCGGACCGTCTACCAGGCCCTGATTCATAACATCGACATCTTTGGCCGCCCGCCCAAACGCTTCTATGAATCTCTCGCTTCTTTCGCCACGGATGACAAAGAGCGCAAACACCTTCTCTCCCTCGGCAGCGCTGAGGGCGCGGAAGAGTTCAAACAGAGGGCAGATGTAGACACCGTCACCTTCGCCGATCTCCTCCTGGAATTCCCCTCCGCCCACCCATCTTTCCCAGACCTCCTCCGAATAGTCTCCCCCATGAAACGCCGCGAATACTCCATCGCTTCTTGCCAGCAGGTAACCCCCACCTCCGTGGCTCTCATGATCGTCGTCGTCAACTGGGTCGACTCCGCCGGCCGCACGCGCTATGGCCAGGCATCCCACTACCTCAGCAATCTCAAGCCCGGCGCCCCAGTCACCGCCAGCGTCAAGCCGAGCGTGATGAAGCTTCCCCCCAAGTCCACGCAGCCCATCATCATGGCTGGCCTGGGTACTGGCCTCGCCCCGTTCCGCGCCTTCGTCCAGCACCGCGCCCTGGAGAAGGCGCAGGGGAAAGATATCGGCTCAGTGCTCCTCTACATGGGCTCGCGCCATCAGCGTGAGGAATACTGCTACGGCGAGGAGTGGGAGGCGTACCAGGCCGCGGGAGTGATCACGCTGCTCGGCCGCGCCTTCAGTCGCGATCAGCCGCAGAAGATCTACATCCAGGACCGCATGCGCCAGACGCTGCCGGAGATCACCCAGGCGTACATTCGGGAGCAGGGGGCATTTTACCTGTGTGGACCGACGTGGCCGGTTCCGGACGTGACGGCGGTGTTGGAGGAGGCGATTGCGATAGAGGCGAAGGAGACGGGGTTGGGGAAGAAAGTAGACCCGCGGAAGGAGATTGAGAAGCTGAAAGATGATTTGAGGTATGTTCTGGAGGTCTATTAGGTGCGAGGAGGTCGGATAAATGGGCTGGGTGGTATTGGATGATTTGTGGTTGTGGACGTGGAAAATGTGTATTGCTTTATAGATTAAATAGACGCGATAGTTATATCATTATTGTAATAAGACGTGACTTTGGATGGCTAGATAGTTGTACGGAAATGCTGCCCAGATTTTTACGCTGTGTACAGGACAAAAAGCAGCACATCAAACAATTAGTGAGACAAAACCGGATACCAGGGATATGATGAGATCTTTGATATAGAAGATAAGCCGAGCTCAAAATGAACGGAGATAAAGTAAACATAGCTGCTCTGAAATACAGCGGGAGGAAGTACTCCGTAATTATCATTGCAATGCAAGAACGGGGAAAGCTAATGTGCGGGTCCCCCTCTACCAACGGGGTCGGGTCTTCCTTGCGTGGGTTGTGGATGGATCCGCACTTCAAAATGTCCCTGCTTTGCTTTCCTTTGAAAAAAAAAAAAAAAAGAAAAGAAAAGAAAAGAAAAGAAAAAGCCATCTGTGAAGCCGCCAGTGTGTAGCTCTATTGAAATGGGTTTAACTATATGAGTATATGAGCGTGAAGCTCACTGTGTGTCTCTCTCTAACGCCACCTGAGCGTTTAACGAATAGTTGTTACTAAGTGGGACTCAAGCCTTGCCACATGCCTGATGCAGTTCAAGGAGTAAGATCTATGATTGAGGACATCTGAAATTGCTATGCGATTTAGTGTAGCACTGACTTGGAAAGTTTTGGTGTATCGTTGTAATCCTCATTGCATTTGGGAAGTCAACTCCAGCCAGAAAGCACCGCCACCAAATGCTGCCATAATTGACCGGGTCTAATTAAGAGGGAGGGGGTGGGGGGAATTAAAAAAAAAAAAAAAAAGGAGCTCCCCTCCATTCCCAAGGAAGAACCAAGACCACTTAACTAAACTCCACCCCTTTCGTCTTCCCATATGCACCCCCTTTCTGCCTCCTCAACTCCAGCGCGCGCTTATACGGTGGTGCCGTCGGCGGCTGTACGGGGTCGAGACTGACATAACCCGGCGGCAGCTCGTACGAAGCATCTGCATCCCAGGCTGAGAGGTCACCGCAGGCGATGAAGGGTGGGATCCAGCGGTTGACTGTGGTTGCTGGAGACGACGAGGTTGCCGCGCCGCCAAACAGCGGGTTTTCGAGGAGGCCCATGCCATGTTCTCCTCCGGCTGTAGTAGATTCATTGTGCGTGCGAGGCGGGATGAAACCCTCGCAGACGACGAAGGCCTCCAGACTGCTCGCGCGGCTGCTGCGCGGCTTCGCGACGGACACGGTTTCGAACACGGTCTTCAGCTGCGCATAGATCAGGTCCACGTCGCGGCCGCGGAAAATCTTGGCGACGAATTTGCCGCCGGGGCGCAGGACGCCGATGGCGAGGTTGAGGGCGGCGTAGAGGAGTTGCGATTGGATGTAGATGTCTAGATCGTGCAGGCCGGTTACGTCGGGCGCGCCGTCAGAGAGCACGAGGTCGACGGGGTGTAGGCGATGTGAGGTACTGGTGGTGGTGGGGGTATCATTGTGGGTGTAGTCATCTGGATCGAGGGCCTCGAGGAGTAAGGGGATGGTGGACGGGTGTGTTATATCTGCTTTGAGACAGGTGATTCCGTCCAGCGGGGTCATGGGTTGGAGGTCGATGGCGACGATTTTCACGTTCTTTCGGGGTTTGAGTATCTCTTTCTCTTCTTCTCCCTGTTGCTCCTTTGTTTCTACGCCTTTCTTCACGCCCTCCAATCTCTGCGCCTGCTTTTGCTCCCGCTGCCGCTTCTCCTCCCACGCCCGCCGGCCAAAACTCTCCCCCTTAATCAACACACGGCTGAGAACCTGACTCCAACTCCCCGGAGCAGCGCATAGGTCCACCACGCGCGTAACGCTGTCTGGATTTGAGTGCGCGAACAGGTCGAATTGCTCGTCGATCTGGATCAGCTTGAAGGCGGAGCGGGCTCGCCAGTTCTGCTCCTTAGCCAGGCGGTAGTAGGCATCGCGCTTGTCTTTGGAGGATTTTCCCATTTTCAGTCTGTAGGGGACACGGCGTATCAGTATATTTATGTTTCATTATATTCTGTCCATTGTATTCTGGGTTGTCAATGCTGTAAAATATGCGGGGTGGCGTATTTTCATATCATATTTGGTGGGGAAATTGAAAACGACTTTTGGAGCTAATTTATTTTTTTTTTATCTTTTTTTCTTTTTCAAGAAGCTTGCTTGGGCAATTTTTTAACGCAGTAACAACATTTCCACATTCAAATACTATTTTCAAAATGACCCACCCCGGATCATAACAGCGCGGGCCATTATTGACGGTGGCCTCAGCACTTTTCCTTTCTCATCGTGGCTTTTATGCATGCAAGATATCCTCAAACATGGCTAAAAAAAGAGCTCGCGTCGCTCAAGATCTCTCTCATAAGTCCAAGAAACGCCAGCGGGTTGAGGCTACTGGAGATGACGGAGAAATCGTCGGAATTGACCAGCTCGATTGGAAAGAGGTCGCCTTGCCTGACCGATTAGAGGATGCGGAGGGATTTTTCGGTTTGGAGGAAATTGATGGTGTGGACCTTGTGCGGCCGATAGGAAATGGAGAGATCAAATTTAAGGTGCGAGAATGATCATTGTTTGGGTGGAAAGCCTTGTGATCTATGAACTTTGGACTAATATATGGTGGCTATTCTCTATACAGGCTGCCAGGAATAGGGTGAAGAAGAACGTTGCCAACAGTATATCGTCAAATACGGAACACGAGGCCGGTGAATGGAGTGGGATCTCGGACGATGAAGAACCTGCAGATGACAGGGTACATAGCAGCAAAGGAAAACAAACAAATGTGGATAAAATTGAGACAAAGGAAGATAAAGAGAAGAAATCAAAGAAGCAGAGTAAAAAGGACTTGAAGCTTATAGATGCCGAAATCCAGAGAAAAAAAAAGCCTGCTCCCAAACATGATATCCAATCGGGAATATCGTTTGAGGCTTTGGAGGAAGAGGTTGATGGGGACGAAGTGGACGTCTCAGGCTGGGACCCTCTGGGCATATCGGCAGAGATTCAGACAAGCCTGTCGAAGCTCAGATTTGCAAAGCCCACTCCGATCCAGACTGCCTGCATACCCCTTATTGCTTCAGGCCATGACGTTGTTGGGAAAGCTTCCACAGGTTCTGGTAAGACGTTGGCATTTGGTATTCCTATATTGGAATACTATTTAAAGAATCGCCGCGAGGAACCAGTGCAGCATAATGATGCGGAGTTGTCGAGCAAATATCCAATTGCGCTGATCCTATCACCGACCAGAGAGCTCGCCCATCAACTATCTAAACATATTACGGCACTCTGTACCAATGCCCCTAACATAAACGCGAGAATAGCTTTGTTGACTGGTGGTCTTTCTGTTCAAAAACAACAACGAGTTCTGGCAAATGCGGATATTGTTATTGGAACACCAGGTCGCTTATGGGATGTTATCAGCACTGGACATGGCTTATTACGAAAGTTTCAAAATATCAAATTTCTTGTTATCGACGAAGCTGATCGACTGCTCAGTGAAGGGCACTTCAAGGAGGTAGAGGAGATACTAACTGCCCTCGACAGAAAGGAAATCCATCACAAAGTTACTGCTGATTCTGAGAGTGAGGATGATGCTTCCAGGGAGTCTCCCAGGCAGACACTCGTCTTCTCAGCAACCTTTCACAAAGGACTGCAGCAGAAACTGGCGGGAAAGGGTCGCTACTTTGACGGAGATCTACTCGATGACAAGCAGTCGATGGAATATCTCCTCAAAAAGCTCAATTTCAGAGAAGACAGACCGAAATTTATTGACGTGAATCCAGTTGCTCAAATGGCGGAGAACCTCAAGGAAGGTCTTGTGGAATGTCCGGCTATGGAGAAGGTAAGAAATATATTCTATCCAAACCTTCCCCAATGTAAGTTGCAACGGTAGCTAAACCCCAAAATAGGACTTATATCTTTACACCCTCATGCTCTACCACCCGCAACACCGTACACTGGTATTCACAAATTCTATCTCTGCCGTCCGCCGCCTAACAGCCTTCCTCCAAAATCTCAATCTCCCCGCCCTTGCCTTACATTCCTCCATGGCCCAGAAGGCCCGTCTCCGCTCTGTCGAACGCTTCTCCTCTCCAACCGCGGACCCCTCCTCCATCCTAGTCGCAACTGACGTCGCTGCTCGAGGTCTGGACATCAAAGGTATCGACCTGATCATTCACTATCACGTCCCCCGCACTGCAGATACATACGTGCACCGCTCCGGCCGCACAGCCCGCGCCTCCGCCTCGGGAAAATCTATCCTCCTCTGCGCACCCGAAGAAATCGTCGGCGTGGCGCGCCTAGCTGCGAAAGTCCACGCCTCCTCAACTGCATCGTCATCGTCATCTTCATCCGTGACGAAGCGCCTCCCTCTGCACTCCGTCGATTTGGACAGGCGCGTCATTGCCCGTGTGCGCCCTCGCGTTGCCCTCGCGAAGAAAATAACGAACCACGCGCTTGCGAAGGAAAAACTATCGTCTGAAAATGATTGGCTGCGGTCCGCGGCGGATGATTTGGGGGTTGATTACGACAGTGAGGAATTTGCGGAGCAGGCTAAGGGGAAGGGAAGGGGGAGGGGGAGAGGCGGTGGGAGAGAGGCGCGTGAAAAAGCGGCGGGAAGTATGACGAAGGCAGAGGTTGCGACTCTCAAGGCTCAGCTGAGGGAGTTGTTGGGGAAGAGGATTAATATGGGGGTAAGCGAGAGGTATTTGACAGCAGGTCGTGTGGATATTGAGGCCTTGCTGGCTGTAGGGGGGAACAAGACATTCCTGGGTCAGGTAGGAGAGTTGGATTTCTAGAGGGGAGGTTGTAATGTTTCCATCCCCATGAGCGAATCGTACAGATGTAACGACCGTTAATTATGGTGAAAGAAAAGCATTCGCCACACAGTCCATGCTTAGTTTATACCCACGTGAGGAGAATCCAAAGTGACATGACTTGAAGCCGTAACTTGGCCAGTATCTGTACCTAATTCTAATGAAGAGTAAAAACGATCGTTGCACCGGGGGACGTATGAAACGATGCAAATTGAGTTTGCCTACAATTTGTGCGGTATATGTATATTGGGTGAAAGCTGTTTTCTCAATAAGATAACCTATTAAACGCCTTGAAAGTGAGGATAAGGAGCAATAATATCACTGCTGCCTCTCGCCAACTGGAGAAGAGGGAATAATTGACAGATATGTATGGGATACAATTAGGTAGGTGTACAAACTCTGGCATTGACAATACTCCATTCAACGTCTCCCAGTAAACAGTGTGATCAGAAAACTCCCAACATAGGAGGTACAAACTGGGTCGAGAATTTAAAAACCTATTGGCGAAGTATAAATCGTGTGAGACGACGCAAATGTGGGGTGGGAAGCGGGAGATTCAGTAACCGGAAGGGGGAATAATCTTGCTTCTGCAGAACGAATAATCAAACTTCTCGCCTGGAAACATGAGTCAAATTAGCATCATAATGATCGGGGGAAAGGATGAGATTCAGGGAATTCATACCAAGTAAGTCCAGACTGTTCAATGCCGGGAGTCTTTACTGCATTCCTGTCCCCGAACGGATTGTCTTCATCATCGTCTTCCTCTTCTTCTGATTCTTCACTGAGACTATCTGATTCCCGTTGTTTGCCGTGTGCTGCCGATGATCGGGCACTGTACGAGAAGTTGGTGGGTTTTGCAGGCCGCGGAGGAGGCTTGGTAGACCCATCAAGGTCAAGCCCCGCAAACCCGTCGTCAATGCCCCTTCCGCCTTCGCTCTCACTGTCACTATCATCATCGACACTTTTGTCGAGAACTTCAAAGGCCATAAGCGCATTTACTAGCTCGTCATTTGCGTGAATGAGACTTCCTAGAAACTCGTCGCTTTCGACATGTTGGATATATCTCAATATTTGTCGTCGCAGATTTTTGCAAGAATCGAATTGACTCATTACTTCTGTGTTCTCACTCACGCGTTGATTCTCGCGGTTGACCAGTTTAAGCGAATTCAGGAGATTAGTTCCTGCCACAGATGCAGATGCAATGGTTCGCATAATTTCTGGCCTCTCTTTCTCAAGATTGAATGGATTTCCGCGATGGGACCTGTCTTTCGCTATCTTGGAGATACTCGATCGACTTGGTCTAGAAGTCTTTGAAGATGTGGGAGACGACAAAATAGTAGCGGGTCCATTGCCTGCAGAAATGGATACGGAATGGCCTATTGGCGATTCGGATTGCGCTTCAGTTTCCTTGAGGACTTTGGATTGCTGTCGGTTCATCGGCTTTTTCCGTTGCGGGAGTTGTTTGTGAAGGGTAGCAATCCGTTCCATACCGGCCACTCCATTGAAGGAGGAGGACCACTGCAAAAACAGTTGCCTGCATTTGTCCTTAACTTCTTGGTCTGAAACAGGATCTGTGGCTGCGACTCGGAGACGTTCGAGGAGTGGCTCATCGGTGAAGCCGCGGAGATATCTGGTGGGAGTGTTCTGGAAAATGAAGTCTAGGATTGTAAGAGCCCTTAACTGGCGATGCACGGATCCATATTTCCTGCGGCGGAATTAGCACCTAGTAATCACTTGGATAGCTTGGTGATTGGGTTTAGAATACAATTTCTTCCGTAGGGCTCTACTGGCCTCACTTGGACCTGTCGCTTGTAGACGGACCACTTCGATTAGGTCTACGACCCCACTCGAGTCGTCGATGTCATATTCTTCACTTGTGAGTCTGTCAATGTGAAGAGTGATGGCCGAATATGGCTTCTGCGTCCACAAAAGAACGATATCCATATGATTAGCTGTGGGAACGTAATGCAGTAGAAGAAGCTACAGCTCAACATATGTTTCTAATAAGAAACAATAAATAGATGAAAGAAGGAAGGAAGTTGTATTCATGTAGGTGGCTGATCTTATTAGTTAAGGGGAGGGGGGGGGGGGTGGATAACCTAGGCAATTTGAATATACTGTCACATTTATGGAGTGAGAATATCCCTCAAGGAAGTGAAAGGAAAGAAATTTAATTGACAAAGCAAAATCTTCCCGTAGCTGAGTGAAAATACTAACTGAAACAAAATGGAAGCAATAACGGCGAGGCAGGGGTGAGTGAACCTACAGATCCGGAGAACATGCTGCACGAATTGGACAAGGAGAATGAAGATCATGTGCAGGTTCTAGGTCTTCGTCAATGTGTTGGAATATTGTCTCATAATGTCAAGTCGTGCGTAGTTGAAACTCACGAATGAAAATTTAAGATCTTGACTGGATTGTAGAAGTCTATAACGCGGAGTGCGCAACCGCGATGCGATTGATGTTGAGGGCGGCTGCGGGGAATGTGAGCTGTGCGGACGGAAGGGGAGAAGCGCAGACAGGTGATAGCTCGGTTGTATCGTTTGTCTGAAGCAAATGAAAGCTAGTTACGGACTTCCGAAAATAGCTGGCATCGGTGATGGTTCCCGCAGGACAATATATAGCGTCAAACTTGGTTGGGCGCGCAGGCGCACAGTATCCAGCAGGAGGAATACGAAGATACCCCGCGCCGGTCAATGGATGGCCGAGGAGGCGAATATGCGTATATGCGTGAAAGAGACAATAAGGCCCAAGCAACGAGGCTGTCCCAAGAATCTATACTCGTCTGTACGTACATTCCACGGGATCCGAATGTAAGCAGGGAGTTGTTTACCTGATCGGGAAAAGATGAAGCTGTTTGCGCATGCGAGAATGACGTTGTGTGAGTGAACTTCCCCGTGATGAGCTTCTCAAAGCAGATTAGTGCGGGGAGCCTCCGCTAGGGCAAAGCAACCACAGCCGCAGGCTATATATGGAAATAACTTCAATACATGAGTATGACGGCTAAGCCTCGTCAGTCGCGGGCGTCAAATTCACCACCCAGATATATCACTGTCTATTTTGCCGTTTCGATCCTCCTCCTCACCCTGGCAGCTAATTTGTCAGTTCGACTCCGAACCTGCCTCTCCCAAGTTTCGGGGCATATATTGGCTCCCAAGTCCTCTTATTCTCTAGGAATAAATATGTCCTACCAGCAGGAGCTCTATGTGGCAGAGCTCGCCGTACAGAGGGCTTCACTGTTAACACAGCGAGTATTCAACGAAAAAGCAAAAGGCACTCTATCCAAAGATGACAAGTCTCCTGTCACAAAGGGTGACTTCGGTGCCCAGGCACTTATTATCCAGGCAATCCTCAAGAACTTCCCAGGTGACGAGATAGTTGCTGAGGAGGAAGCTAGTGCTCTCCGGGAAGATAAACCGCTGAGTAATGAGATTTGGGACTTGGTCAAGGACATCAAGCTTACGGACGAGGAAAGTGACAAATTTTTGGGTGGACCATTGCAGAGCGAGGAAGCTATGCTCGATATACTCGACCAGGGGAAAAGCGCCGGAGGACCGAAGGGGAGGATATGGGCTTTGGATCCTATTGATGGTACAAAGGGCTTCCTCCGTGGGGGCCAATACGCTGTTTGTCTCGGCTTGATTGTAGATGGCGATGTCAAAGTAGGAGTAATTGGCTGCCCCAATTTGCCAGTCTCTGACTCCGCACCGATTCCCGCCAATTCTACAAGCATCAAGACCTGCAGCGATGGGACTGGAATGCTCTTTTCTGCTGTGCTCGGAAAAGGTGCCTCAAGCCGGCCTCTCTCAGGTGGAAAACTCCAGGAAAGCAAATCTATTTCCATGAGACCAGTCCTAGATATTACAAAGGCTTCATTCTGCGAGGGAGTTGAAGCTGCACATTCTGCACAGGATGACAACGCTGCGGTTGCAAGAATGTTAGGTATCATTGGCCCAAGTGTCCGGCTTGATTCGCAGGCCAAATACTGTTCCATTGCAAGAGGGACGGGAGATATATACTTGAGGCTGCCAGTGAGGAAGGTTACCAAGAGAAGATTTGGGACCATGCCGCTGGCGACTTGCTGGTCGTGAAGCTTGGGTGTGGATGGTTATCTATTATCCTCGGCAAGAGACTTGACTTGGAAAAGGAGAACTCTGGTCATGAATACCGGCGTCATTGCTTCCCCGAATGCTATCCATAATCAGGTGATCGATGCCGTGCAAAGAGTATTGAAGATAAAATGAAGACTTTTTTAGGTGTATATTTCTGTGTTTCTGAGATGAATCGCAGGTGAGGCACCTCAAAAAAAAAAAAAAAAAAGAGGAAGGGGGATTGGGAGGGAGATCGACTATCATACTAGAACAAAGTAAAAAAAAAAAAAAAATCCAAAGACATGGATATAGAAAACGCAACTGCAAGCATAAAATAGAAAAAATGACGGTCACTTGATTTTCTTTGCCTTCAGCCTGATCGTCTCGCCGTTCACAAATATACCCTTTCCCTTGTAAGGCTCCGGTTTACGCCATGCGCGAATCTCCGCAGCGAACTGCGTTACAACCTCCTTATTAATGCCTTCTAGCAAGATAGTAGTCGGTTGTGGCATACTGGCTTTAACACCAGGCGGAATGCCAAGCTCAATTGGATGTGCGTATCCAACTTTCAACGAAACGTACTGTTGACCCGGATAATCCGGCTCAGGAACGGTAACGGCCTTGGGTTCGATCATTGCCCTAAATCCAACTCCGACAAGCTTGAGGATGCAAGTGTGGCCCTCTGACACTCCTAAGATGTAGTTTTTCAAATGTTGTCGTATAGTTCCTGTTGATGAGAGACGTCAGAAGCAGCGGGTCTAGAGGGGATACAAAGGGTCAGTGAAAGCAGGCGCATACCCCACATGGCACGCTGATGCGTAACCTCCGCATCTTGAACTTCGACTGTTGCTTTTCGCAATTCCTGATCAAAATTTACGGTCGAGAATGAAGGGAGAGTTAATGTCATGCTTCCTGCAAGAATTGTCCGTCAGCGTTTGGTCCTGCGGAGAGACAGGGAATGAAATTGTGTACCCAATGGCCCAGTAACTTCCACCGCAGTAGTTGGATTATCTTTCCCCTGTCTTGCAGTGATATTTTTCACTTTTGGCAACGCGATGAATTTCAATGAGACTTCGGAAGGAACTGAGAGTGGTGCAGAACCAACTCGTGATTGCGTTGGAGTTGATACTGAGAAGGGTTGGCGGCGAAGAGGGAGGGAAAAGGCTGGAAGAAGGAATGATGGTAATGAATTGGACCTCATGGGGTCATTGAGGAGCTGCCTGTAGCAGCTCCTTGGTATTATCCCATTCATTTTGGCGGTGTTACTGATTCGATGTTGCTCTCTTGTCTGACGATGCTGGATTTCGTTTTAGGCCAAACCACGTGATCGTACGAGTTGCCCCTTTCTCCTTTGACATCAGAAATCTACTTGCAACACTGTATCTCCAGACAACCCCTCAGGCAGTTGTCTGACATCGCTTATTCAGGAACCGACAGTGTCTTACTTCATTATAGTCATGTTTGTAAACCATTGATTCTGTCATTTCGACCCTTGTTTTGCCCCTTTTTCAGTGGCATGTTTTCGCTGAGCGACGTTATCAGATCCTCTTACCAGGTTTACTCATGAGACGTTACCTGATTTCTTTCTTTCACATTGCAATTTGACTCTCGGTTTCGTAGGCGAGACGTGCCTTTGATCTTATTATTTTCATGCTTTTTTTTCATCCATTTCTTTTTTTATTCTACAATTCTGCAGTGATTTATCATCATGAAGATCCAAATATTTACCGCTCCTGCTCTATGCTTGAGCGGTCTTACTCTTTTGATAAGAGCAGATTCACTAAGGTTTTTCTCTTTGAAAAAAGGTGAGATAGCGGGTTGAGGATTTCATACGTATATCCCCGTAACTTACCGTGCACATCAGGTCCAAACCCATTATCATTCGGCATTGGACCTGAAGAAATTGATTTGCCATCTTTACTTTATGCACAAAACACTCAACATAGCGAGGTTTTTTCCGACGCCATTAGGCTTCTTGACTCCATGAAGTCATCACCTTCTTGTAATAGGCTGGCTGCAACTAATTTGATTTTGTCCTGTCAATCTATTGGCGGAGACGATGATACCGACAAGAACAACCCGTCCAACTCTCTTGATAACCTGAAGGCTTTGTTTGCTGCTAGGCTGGCTGTTTGTGAGCTTATCGGCGCTGGAGCTGCGATTCCCGAACAATGTTCTCCTATTCTTATATCTCATTCGACCTATGGGCACCCGGGTGCGCAGGATCAAGTTCAGCCCTCCCGGCTAGAGCCATGTCTCAGGTCTCTAGAATCTCGGCCCCAATGGTGGACGAGCTATAGTAACAGCAGACAAAATGCAGCCGTCATGTGCCAGGCAGCAAGAACGGAGATTGAACGAGAACACGACCTCAAGCGGTATAGGAAGTTGATAGATATCACCTCCATTTTAAACAACTCTCTTAACCAGACACTTACAACAGCAGCTATGGAGGCCTCTCGGCAAAGAGGGTTTTTAGAGGTCGTGGATGAAATGCGAAACCAGCTCTTGCAAGACTTGGAAAATGGATTTTTACGATATCACGATATAAAGTCGAAGGTATTTGATGATGCCGAGGGAGTACAAATCGTGATGTCTGCTGCGAAAACAGATGCTGCCAATGTGAAGAAGGTTTGACACATGGCTTCTGTGTACGAAGCACATTCGTTTTCTTACTGGCTATATAGGATCTCCTTTCCGCTTCGAATTCGGTCCATGAGTTGAAGCAGGCGCTTAATGAGATTCGCCTGACTAGTGCGAAAAGGGCTACTGAGATGGCTGCAGCTGAAAGGAAGAACCATCAAGAGAACTTAGCATTGGTCTCTTCCGTGAGACAGTCGGCTGAATTTCTAGCGAGTCAGAAGTTGGGCCCCATCATTGAAGGGTTTGACAATATATATTATTCGATGGTATCTATATATTCATAGCATCTCCCTACAAACTACTAACTCACTACGTAGCAAGCCGTCGAAAAGTCCATGAGATCTATGGAAACTAGACATGATGGCCTAGATTTAGTACGTATATCTCTGCTATCATACAAGTGGGAGCTAATTGTTTCAGCGTATCAAATTGTTCGAACAGGCCTTCCAGCAGTTTGAAACTACCGCTGTCGC
>NW_001813976.1:249348-285298 GCF_000149585.1 Histoplasma mississippiense | reverse complement strand
TCACCCGACGATATAAGCTTCAAGCCACAAATGCAGACCATCTCACGACATCAGATCTAGCCTGAATTTCACGCCTATATCTCCAGATTTGATAGTGGACCTTTCCTGTTAATGCTTCAGACATCGGAATTGGCTGGCTCAGATTTCCTCTCAGTCTTTCGTACTTTTTTCTCCTTTGTTTAAAATACACTCTTCCTTCCTCGCCTATTCTTCCGCTCATCTTTAGACGCACATATTATTTCCCCCACATCCTAAGTCTTTTCAGATTTGACGATATTATTACTCGTACGTTATAGCATGCGGCAACCATACTCCAAACGTTATTATAATATGTTACTGGCCGCGGAATTGACCCTTGACAGCTTGTGGCATTTTTATCTTGCTTCATCGATCACCTCTTTACTGTTTCTGCTTGCTTCACCCTCCATGACTGCAACGTATCTTCATTGCATTGCGAGATTTCTAGCGCATATATTCATCAGTAATCATTTCCTGCGCTTTGTAATTTATCACTCTTATTTATCCTAATTATTTTATTTTATTTTATTTTATTTTCTACTTGCGCTCTATAAATCAATTCGCAAAAACTGAGCATTTCTTATTATCTCTATGCGCATGGGACAAGGCCACTGATTATCCAATTTTCAGCCGAATAATATTATTCAAATTTGACGGGAACTTATTTTCTTCTAATAGAATTTTGGCGTATTCCTATGCTGAATAGCGATCTATTGAGCCTAAAGGACGTGTGAGGTCATTGGATAGAAACCACCTGCCCCAACTCTGCGAGGTCCTCATCAACATTCATTAACTATTAGGCTCCTGACAGCGAATATAACTAGGATACACCTCGTAATAGAGCAATAGAGCATCACTACTCCGTACACATGGAAAGCTCTGGTTTAGTGTGCTTGGCATATGCATGACCAGAAGTTTAATCTGACATCAACATCCATTCCTGTGCTGGAAGGAAAAGCTTCGGAGGTATTGAGGCCAGAACCTTTTACAGAAAACGATACAAGAACATGAAAATGCTGAAAATGCTGACAGTACTATGATCAGCAATGCGGCAGTGGTGATGATTGTTTTTGATGGAAATTGAATGAGGATTTGCTGTGCTATTTCTGCAAATCCGCAGCAGACATTGAGCTGATAAGCTGATAAATCCTCATACCATTGAGGAGCTCATAACTAATCTGTTTGACTCAATGTGACGATAAGAAACGTGAAACAAGCGTAGGTATTATTCCATACCTGTTGGCCGATGCATTTGCTGCTCGAACTGCGTTTCAAGTTGCGTTTTATCGGTTGCATATCTGGCACGGGTCGGTTTGCTCATGTCGTGTCGGTCAATTGGATCTAACCGGCTCATCCCGAGTAAAGCAACTTGCTACGCAAGCAGTTCGCGCTCGTTCGCACACAAAATATGCAGGTCCGGTCATGACTACCTGGACAGCCCAGCCCTACGTCCGCTCAGTCGTGTTACCATACTTAAGTCCAGACGAGAGAGGTGTGAGAATACTCTTGCCAAAGGGAAAATGGTTGCTGCAAAAAGCCCGGAGAAACGGAATGGGGGAAGACGTTATTGCCATTGCACGAATGTGTGCTTTGTAGCCATTTGGTTATGATGAGGCCACTACCAGACAGAAGCCTGCGCTCGGGAGACATACCGGAATGGGTTAGAAGACAAGGAAAACAATTCGATGAAAATCTCGCAGTGATTGCCATCTTTACCTCCGACCATGGCTAAACCTAGCGGAACCCACCAATTGCTTGGGTTTTGCTCATGGCCGTTCCCTTCAATTGAAAAGGAATAGAGAGCTTTTCAACCTACAGTGCCGAAGACAGAATGGTTACTGATAACTCCCACCACCTTCGTCATGCTAGGGCATCGATCGATATACTTCGTAGGTAGTGTACGAGGTTGCTTTTGCAAAGCTATCTCGTTGAGTTCCGATAGAAGAATGCTCAACCAACGGTCATTTCACTTTGCGAATTGATTGCTCCCTTTCGCGTAGCTACTGACCGCTAGCATCCCAGTTATTTTTAACACATTTTATTTGGTGCCATTCAAGTTGCTACCTAGGCAATCCTACGTCGTTTCAACACAAAGAGGCGGTGGAGTGTGAAGCAGGAGAGTAGTATTTTATTTGATAAAATTGGTAGTGTAAGCCATCCGATGAGCATTTTCCGCGCAAATAGAATATAACGATGAACTTTTTCTTCTCGACGCTGGAGGACACCGTGCAGTAAGTTAACCCTTTTTCTCAACTCCCTCCTCCCTTCCATACCAACATCTAGGGCATTCAGCAAACTGACATTACAGATTCGCTTTGGACTGGGTGAGCTCGCTTTTGACTCTATTTTCCGGCATTCCACTCAGATTGCATAGAAAATGGGAAGGTATCTATATATTTTTCTTGATAGAGCCCTCCGAGACCATTTAGCGAAATAGCTTCTAGATTGAGTCTAATCAGCTTTATCTGTCAAAATATCTACACATCTTTTTCTAATTTACTAAAAGAAAAAGAAAAAAAAAAAAAAAAAAAAAAAAAAAAAAAGCAAAACGCGTAGCGCTTCCTTTGAATGACTCTCACGCATCTCATAGTTTCCACCAATATCAACCATGTCTATGTAGAATTAGCCGCCCCGCTGCTACAGCCTATAGGTCCTCCTTGGACGTTGCTGTTCAACCCATTCCTTGATCAGAGTAGTCAAGCGATCTATCTCCTCGAATGTATTCCTAGCATGAAGACACACGCGCACTCGTTCCGTTCCCACTGGGACGGTGGGAGGCATAATCGCTCGGACAATTTGTCCTTCAGCCTGGAGAAAGCTCGCAAGTTCACGTGGCATCGATGTCTGAAGCGAGAAAATAGGAGACCGATCTTGATGATGTATTGTCAAGATTGCAGGATCTGCTGGTTGAAGGCTTTTTAATCTTGTGGCCATGTATTTAACGAGGTCGTGCAGTCGCGATTGGAGCTAGGGAGGCCATGAGATAAGTCAGTTATAGGTGTATAGGTATATAAATATGTAAATGTATCAATTTGGGGAGGATTAGGTCATACCGACTCAGTTGCTCCATCGTTCATCAGCTCGTATGCAACGCGGGTGGCGGCTAGAGATGGAAGGCCCAATGCCGTGGAATATATGAGGGGTCGAGCGTAGTTGATCAGATATTCCCGCGTGAGGTGGGAGCAGAGAACGATTGCTACAGTCGGGAGACGAACAGAATTCCCACATATGTTAGTCAGGTTGATGTCCCATCACTTTTGTAGACTAAGACGCATCTGAAACCTCATTCGAAGTAACGACAGCGGAACGCTCTAGGTCGACAGCTTCAGGGTGACCTCAAACAGGGATGGGGAACGGTACCTCCGTGGCTGGCTAGCGCTTTACCAAACGTATGTACTCTGATGAAAACATGGCCCTCGACACCAAGTTCTTGGACAAGACCTGCCCCTCGAGGTCCGAACACTCCTGTGGTGTGCGCTTCATCCACAATCATGTATGCATTCCCTCTGGGAAACACAGTCTTGATAACCGCTAGAAGTTCCGCAATTGGGGCAAAGTCACCCTGCATACTATACAGAGATTCCACTACAACAAATACGCTCCGCTCTCCCGACGCTACCAAAGGATCTCCTTGTACAACGCTTTGTGCAATTCGGAAAAAATCGTCGACCGAATTATGCTCGAATGAAATTTTCCTCGAGGCTCTCGAAAGTTTCACACCATCGTGGACACTCGCGTGGATTAACTCATCGTGTATAACAACATCCCCCGGCTGTGGAACGCATGAAAAGATCGATAGATTGGCATCATAGCCGGAGTTGAAGAGTAAGCCGCTCTCCGCATTGTGGAAGGCGGTTATAAAGCGCTCCAGATTTTCTATATACGCTGAGTTACCGTCCAAAAGCCTAGACCCCGTGCTTGCAAATGAATGTGACGAAGGCTCACGGGCAAGACTTTGTAAAAGGTGGGAGCGGAGGGTGGTTGATGTTGATAGCGAAAGGAAGTCGTTAGAGGAAAAATCCACCCCGCCGGATGGTGGGACTTGGAGATAGCGGCGACGCCCTTTAACCTCTCTCTGATCCAGGCAAGATTGAAAGGCACGCAGAAGGGCCCCAGAAGAGTCCATTTTGCGTTTACATGGCGACCAGATCGATTACATTTTCAAACTTTCGATGGCATGTAAGATATCGGGTTGCTGAAATTTTTCACCTGGTCCCAGCGAAGCACATAGAAAGGGTGCGTGCTGGGATCATGGATCCGGCGTGCGTTCAGAGTTTTGGGACTTGTTGACTCGTTGGGGCGAGAGGGCGGATCCATGGATGCCCTAGTGAGGGGGAGCAAGTATTTTTATATTTTGTTTTGTTTTCGCTGGCGGGGAATATTTGGTTTTAGCCTCAAGTTTGGTTGAACTCGCCCCATCAAACCGAGTCAGTTCTCAACAAGTTGTCAACAACAGCAATCAATGATAATATTAATAACATATTGAGCTGTGTGCAAAATGCAAGCCGGGGAATAGTCAACTTGGGGCCTGGAAGTGTATTGCAGATACTCCGGGTGTTAGCGGCGCAGTCTGCACACGGCTCACTAGCTGACAAGGGGCTGTATCGCCAGCGAGCCACTATATATCTGAAATGCCCTAGGAACAGTTTGCACTTTGTCTCCTCAAAGAAAAAAAAAAAAGAAAGGGGGCGGTTTGCTTTGACTATGGCTTGCGTGGGCGCTTTTCTCTCAAAGCATCTCCTGACATATCAAGTATGCGGTGCGAATACCAACGTGGGTAAAACGGTATTCTCGTCCCTCCTCTACAAGGCGCACGCCTTGTCGAAACCCAAGACCAACCACTGGTATTTGAAGCCTGTTTCTACCGGGCCTGAGTGTGATAGGGATGATAGGTATGTGGATGAAATGGCTGAGGTAGCTCACTTGGATTTTATTTTACACGGCGCCTAGCGCTGGATAAACCTGTCATCGACTATATGACATTCCTAATAAGCGTGGTGTAACACAGACACATCAGTCGCTTCGCTAAGCATGTTTCGATCAAGTGTTTATACATCTTCGATCAGCCGGTGAGCCCTCATCTTGCTGCTGCCGGTAAACAGGTAACTTTTGTCATCATCTTTTTTATATTTATATCTATGTATGTATCTTTTCTCATAGGCCGCTAAATTGTATGTCCGCAGTGCCCTGGAGACGGAGAAATTGTCGAGGCTGTTAGCCAAACCCTTCACGGGTGGGCACAATATGGGCGTGGACTTGCTCTCGTTGAACGGCCGGAGGAGTCTTATCCCCCGGGCTAAACGGGACCCTGCAAAGTGATCTCTATAGACCACTGCCATTGCCTGTCATTCTGGTTGCAGACTCAAGGTTAGGGGGGATATCATCTTCTATTGCTGCGTTTGAAAGTCTTTCGCTTCGCGGATACGATGTCCATGCGGTTGCTGTGCTGGAGGATAACTTCTATCAAAACCACACGTACCTAGAGGAATTTTTCCTCTCGAAAAGGAACATTCCGGTTTTGACAGTACCCCAACCTCCCCCAAAACAATTGACAGGCGACGACTCCGTTGCCGCAGATGATGAACAGAAGATGTCAAGATATTACGAAGAACAGGCTAAAAGGCTTCTGACAGAAGTGCATGGGCCCCGGTCCAGTTTTTTGGATATACTCTCTGAGAAGCATCACTCTCGGATCTCAGAACTTGAGTCTATGTCCGCCAGGGCCCATTCCTCCATTTGGTACCCATTTACCCAACACCAGTCATTAGCTCCAAAAGATATCATGGTAATCGATTCGGCATATGGAGACTGTTTCCAAACTTCCACGGGAAATTCTACGGAATCTGGTTCAGAACCAACCGCAGCTAACACTGAACCTTCGCAAGAGAATAAATCCAACCTATTACGGCCAACATTTGACGGCTCTGCGTCTTGGTGGACTCAGTGCCTTGGCCACGGGAACCCCGAATTGTCCTTGGAGGCAGCCTATGCGGCTGGCCGATATGGCCATGTCATCTTGCCAGGTGCAATCCATGAACCGGCCCTTTCACTCGCGGAATCCCTGATTAAAATGATAAACAACCCTCGATTGAAGAGAGCATTCTACTCCGACAACGGAAGCACTGGTATGGAGGTTGCCGTCAAGATGGCTCTGAGAGTGGCATGCAAGCGGTATAATTGGGATTCCAGCAAGGAAGACATTGAGATTTTAGGCCTGCGCGGAAGCTATCACGGGGATACAATTGGGACGATGGATCTCGCGGAACCCTCAATCTACAACAAAAAAGTTGAGTGGTACCGCGGCCGCGGCCATTGGTTCAACTTTCCCACGGTGAAAATGTTACGGGGAAGATGGATCATCGAAATACCACAGGAATTAAAGGGGTCACTAGGAAACAATACAGAATTTCCTACTCGACAATCGATCTTCGACCTTGCGCAGCGGAAAAAATCAGTCGCCCGCCAACGCTATTATACTTACATAAAGAGGAGCTTAGAAAAACTTATTTGCCAGGATGGTCGAAAATTCGGAGCCCTGATCATGGAACCTGTCATCCTGGGAGCTGGCGGGATGTTATTCGCGTTAGTACTGCAGTTGCGACAAGCAATTGTTTTCCTCTCCCTTGTTTTCCTCTCCCTTGCCTTTCTAACCGCTCTTAACCGGTGCTGACTCTTTTTCTTCAATATATATCATAGCGATCCACTTTTCCAGCAAACCATGGTTGAAGTTGTTCGGGAGAACCCGGGCCTATTTGGGGGAGGCCATGCCCCACCTTCATCATCGTCGGATCGCACATGGTCTGGCCTGCCTGTGGTTTTCGACGAAGTTTTCACCGGCCTCTATCGCCTGGGCAGAGCCTCCTCTGCATCCTTCCTCGATACGCACGCCGACATCTCAGTGCACGCAAAGCTGCTGACAGGCGGGCTCGTGCCGCTGTGCATCACCCTTGCAAGCGAGGATATCTTCGACGCGTTTTGTACCCCGCACAAAGTCGATGCCCTGCTGCACGGCCACAGCTATACCGCACACCCTGTCGGCTGTAGAGTGGCAGAAGCATCGCTCCGCATGTTGACCACTAAGAATGCAGAACGATGTCAGCAAATGCTATTACGTGATCAGCCACACCGTCAGCCGCACAATCAACCGTCTGTGGAAGCAGGCGTTGATCTTCCGGAACAGCTTCGGCACGTTTGGAGTAGCTGGTCGGATCAATTGGTCCTGGACCTCTCGCGCTCCGAACAGGTCGAAGCGGCTTTTGCCCTTGGCACTGTTCTAAGTATTAGCCTGCGAAGCCAAGACGGCGGTGGTAAGTAGTTCCTGCGACCACCCTTAATTTACAATTACGATCCTCCATTAACAGGCTTTATCGTTTCTAGGATATGGTTCCAATGCCGCAGCTGCCCTCCAACGGCGGCTAGGCGAAACAAACGCAGACGGTTTTAGCATTCATTGCAGGGTTTTAGGGAATGTCCTTTACTTGATGTGTGATTTGACTTCAGGCGTAGAACAGCTGGCAAGGATAGAGAAAGCAGTTCGCACTGCACTTTTATAGAACGATAGAACTTGGGGGGAAAAAAAGAAAAGAAAAGTTTTGAATTTTTGGGTATACACCACGTTCTGCTTGCAAATATAGACATTTCCGACATTTCTATTGATATCATATATTCGACGTAATTCTACCCGAAACTTTTTTTTTCCCCTAACCCTAAGCAGGAGGAACAGGAGGGGAAGTGGTGGGAGAGGTGGTGGTGGCGGTGGCGGTTGTAGCAGTAGTAGCAGTAGCACCACCCCTGAACTCCCCTCGCTGAAACCCTGCCATTGGATAGAAACCCCATTTCTCCAGCATCCGCTTATCCTCCTCCCATCCATTGCAGTCAGTGGTGAGCATTTTCTCGCCCGTAAACACTGAATTAACCCCAGCCATAAAGCAGGCCACCTGCTGTTCTTCAGTCATGTTTATGCGACCTGCGGAGAGTCGGACAGTGGTCTTGGGAAGGACGATCCTCGCCGTCGCGACGGTGCGGAGCACCTTATCGAACGCGATGGGTTTCCTATGCCCGAGGGGAGTTCCCTTGATGGGCACGAGAGCGTTAACGGGGAACGACTCTGGATGTGCAGGGAGTGTTGCGGCGGTATGCAACAGGCCCACACGGTCAGAATCGTCCTCGCCCAGGCCCAGAATCCCGCCAGAGCAAACGTTGATGCCGGCATCGCGCACGTGGCTCAGCGTCTGGAGCCGCTCGTCGTATGTCCGGGTGGTGATGACGGAGGGGTAGAATTCGCGGGAGGTGTCGACGTTGTGGTTGTAGGCGGTCAGCCCCGCGTCCTTCAACTCCTTGGCCTGCTCGCCGTCGATCATCCCGAGTGTCACGCACACCTCCATATCCATCGCTCGAACGCCAGAGATCATTTTCTTGATGTTACGCAGGCTGTTCTTCCGACCACGCATGTCCCGCCAGGCGGCGCCCATACAGAAACGGGTGCTACCGTTTTCTTTGGCGATGCGGGCGGCTTCTAAGGTAGCCTCGACAGAGCTCATCTTCGAGGCCTGGAGGCCTGTGTTGTATCGTGAGGACTGCGAGCAGTACGAGCAGTCTTCTGAGCAGCCGCCGACCTTGATATTCATCAGAGTACATAGCTGGATAGCCGAAGGGTCATGGAATCGCTGGTGGACGGTGGCCTGTAGGCATTAGATAGGAAAAAAAAAAATCATTAGCATTTCCCTCCATTCAGGCATAGGCAGGGGGAGCGGGTGGTTGGTCCATCTCCCCTTCCCCCGCAAACGGAGAAGGATTAAGTTCATACAGCGGCATATGTAAGCTGGTGGAGGGGTGTTTCGTATATCTGTCTGATTTCGTCCCGCGTCCAATTGATACGGGGAGCCTCGGCGACAAGAGCATCCTGGAGGGCACTCGACGTTGACGCTGCCGCTGGCGATATGGACGTCGCAGCTCGGGTTTGCGTGATCGGGGTAAAGATGCGTAGAGCGGCTTGTGCCCCAGCCCGTGACAGCCGTATCGAAGCCATTATTATTTATTATTCGTATGGTCCTGGCGCCCCGCCGGGTTGTAGAAGGGCCTTGTGTGGTTGACGGGATAGTTTTAAGGGTTGAGAACGAGCATACCAAATCGAACGACCAACAGCTCCGCGACTGAGAAATCTTCACATGACCATTGGTAACAGACGCAGCCAATCGGTATGGAGCACAATCCGAGCGCGGACAACCGATCTCGTTGGATACTTGGACTCTTGGATGCCAATTGGTGGCGGCGTTGGGGCGAGATATGTCGTCGTTGATGCCAGTGGGGAGACCTTCGCCTCAACGGGAAGAGGGGCGGCCGAAGCCATCAAGGCTGCAAAAAGCCCCAACGGTTCCACGGCGCCATTGAAACAACCACTTTGCCGGCGGGGCCCAATTGCCCCAATTGCGCTCGCCTGGGCCTGACGAAATTGGCGCAGGCTATCCTGGAATTATGGCGTGCATCGTTGTAACGTCGACCATCATTACGGAGTATTATGGGCTGTTATATATCGGTGTGATGCACCAGTTTAAAAACGGGCTTGCTTACTCTGATTAAATATCAGCATCCATGCATCTGTGCGCACTCCTGCAAGATCCCAGCACGAAATATCATGGATAGGAGGAGGATTCTAATGCCGGGGGTTTGGCCAATTCAACAGGCGTTCAGGAAAAAGATCAAATATCAAATTCACGAAATAACTAACAACAAGCTGGCTTTATATAACTTGCTTTACATCGCTACTCTACTGCGTTTATAACCATCGTGGGCCTCGGAACACTCAGACCAGAAGCCAACTAACCAGGCTCCCCCAGATACTATTTCCAGGGATAGTGAGTCCCGAGTATTGCCGCATGACGCTATAACTCCAGCCTTAATATTATTTTAAGCAAATCCACCGTTTTACCAGGACAAGAGGGCACTGCGTAGTTGGTGACGGTTCGGTCGCTTCATGGTTCGACTGGTGAAAATCACCTCTGCAAAAAAATTCAAGCCATGTTCATTTGCTGCGTGGGCAGCACCAAAATGACAGTCTTCCATCAGATCGACTAACATGGCACGAGTATTCTTCGAAATAGCCGGCAATCGTGAGTATGTATTTACATCTATATGGATAAACATACAATAACAATGCTGTAAAGGCGTTGGTTCGCGGTGAACAAGGTCGAGTTGGTATCAAGCACCACACATCAGAATCGAACTAGAGAGGAACCGGTGTGGACAAGATGTGCTCCTCGATCGCCTGCCCTGCACTTCTCCTCTGAGAGAGAGACATGATCTGTGCCAGTGCCATCTCGAATTTGGCTGTCAAGATGAGAGGATGTCATGCACTTGGAACGTGAGTGTGGTCTGATTTATATGAAATGCTGTGATCCTCTACACCTAAAGTTAAGGGGGTATCACTCAGCCTCCCTCTTCAGATGTTCCGTTGAACAATGATATCACATAAATATATCATAGGAAGTTCGGCCAAATGCATGCATCAATATTCCAGGTCCAAACCGAAAGGGCAAGTTCAAATTCTAGGAACTGGAGAACATCCAAGGTGCTGGGAAACATCCGGATGGACGGGGAGGCGATGATTTAAGTGGTACTTTTTGGCAGCCAAACCGACCACATTTGTTCCATGATGGATGCTCTCATGGATCCATAGCAGTGCTCAAGCCAAGGTTGCCAGTCCCAGTCAACCCATTCATGAAAAGTGGGATGACGGCTCCAATCCTGATCCCAACACAACAAAGATGATATTGGAAAATCAGCAAGATATTTGGCTTTCCACTCAACAGAGCTGTTTGCAGGGGTTCAACCAATCCTGCAATGTCCAAAGTCAATGAGTACCACTGGCTGAAGAGTGCTCTCCAGCACAAGAACATTTATATCTCTGTGCAACTGAACATACAGCATAGATTCTGCATTTATGATGGTCTTCAAAATTCTTTGATGCTCTGACTGCATATAGTTGGCTGGGTTGAGATGTTGTATTGTGGTCTTGGTTACTTTTTTGATAAGGACCAATTGAATAGATTGTGATGTGCTTTCATTTGGAATTGACAGCTCAAGTGTAAAAGACTCATAATATCTTGGAATGATAGTTTCTTCAAGTGAATAAAGCAGTTGATAGACTGCAGTTTCATGAGAGTATGCCAGATCTATGTAGTGAAAAGGATCCACATCATCTTGTTTATGCCCAAAGTAGAGGGGATTGTAGAGCTTGATGACTGGATTCAGATCAGCTGGTATTGGGTCTTGTCTGAGACATCTGAAGTCTTATCAATGACACACAGATGGTAACAAGCTGTGTACTGTGTTGATCTCTCATTCTGACAGATTCAACAACCTGCAGTCAAATCATGCTCTCTCCAGTCAATTCAGGCAGGGAAGGATGAAGTATACAACAATCCACAGGATGAACACTTTCTCTTTCTCAATGATTCTCATAAGATAAGATGACCTCAACTGTTGCGGGAGCAGGAGGAGTATGCAGGTGGATGCGAACCTCTTGACCAGGGGTGTAAGCCAATGGTGGCTTGGACTCGTTGTATCTGACACAGTAGGAAGCACTCAGTTGATAAGCCATGGTTGCAAGATTGGACAATTGAATGGCCTGGGAAAGTCGCAGTCGCCGTTGTGGACATCAAAAGAACTTGAGGCTGTTGGGATTCTGGGATTCTGGCCAGTTTGACTCCAGGCTTTGAAATGTTGTGGTAGGCAAAAAGGAGGTTGTTACAAACATCTAACATCTGTGAGGCATCCTATGCTTGCGGATGTAAATATGTTCGGATGTAAATATGTTCGGATGTAAATATGTTGATCCTTATGTATGTACAGTACATTCAATACAGGATGCGTATTTCTCTATAGACTTATTAAATATAGAACATGGTAGAACTACTGATAATGGACCAGATGCAAGGAACAGAAACAAATGCACCCACCACCAGCTCCGATTTTTAATGCTGATCTACGCAGCTGTCGACAACCCATCCGCGTCTAAATTCTAGATCTTCTCTTCTCGTTTCTTTGTCTTAATGAACCCCTGCGGGCCTCGCCTCCCAAACGCCCATCCGATTTGGTTAGCGAACTTGAGCTCAGTACCCAAGTCCTCCGCGAATTGCCACACAACGCTCGGGTTCTTCAGAAACAGTCGACCAACAAGTACTAAATCAAGTCCTTTCTCCAGCAGCGCGTCTGCATCGATGCCGTTGTTGATGCTCCCGACCGCTCCGACGAGAAGTTTGTCGCCCACAACCTCCTTCACCGCATGAGCAAAGTGCGCTTGGAAGCACGGCCCCGGAATGATCTTCTGGTCAGGGTGATTCCCACCCGCGCTGACGTCCAATAAATCGACCTCGCCCTTCTCCGCTAATATCTTCGCGAACCGCACTGTGTCTTCTGATTTCCAGCTGGGTAGGTCCGGACGGGTCTCCTCTAGCCACTCGGAGGCAGAGATTCGTAAGAAGAGGGGCATGTCCTTCGGCATGTTCTGGCGCGAGATGGTGATGATCTCGCTGGTTAGCCGGATTCGATTCTCAAAACTGCCTCCGTACTCGTCGGTGCGGTTGTTGGAGACCGGCGAGCAAAATGAAAACAGCAGATAGCCGTGAGCGCAGTGCACCTCTATATAATCCACGCCAGCCTTCACTGCACGCCTCACAGCTGCACCCCACGCTTCCTTCACATCCGCAATGTCCCGTTTTGTCATTGCTTTGGGCTGTGCCAAGGTGTCTGAGAATGGGATGTCGCTGGGGCCCTTCACATTATCTGGCCAGCCGTTTGCATGCTCCGGTGCAACTTCGGTGTCTGCGAGAAATGGAGCCAAGGCACTCGCCTTGCGCCCGGCATGGGCGAGCTGGATGCCAATCTTTTGGTTCTGGCTGTGGACGAATTCTACCACCCGCCTCAGAGGTTCGATTTGCGAGTCCTTCCATAACCCCGCGTCCTCTGGCGAAATCCGACCTTCGGCGAGGACAGCAGTGGCCTCCGTCATGACAAAGCCTGGCCCTCGCATGGCGATTCCTCCGAGATGGCTCATGTGCCAGTCTGTCATGTGTCCATCGTCTGATGAATATTGGCACAGAGGAGCTAGCTACAGAATCAATCAAATGCTCGTCAGCGTTTTGAAAAAATGCTATCGCGCACATAATCCGAATACGGAGTGGGAACACATACCCCAATACGATTCTGGAATGTCACACCCCTTACTTTCAGAGGCCGGAAGAGCTTTGGCGGCCTAGAGCCATCGGACTGGGGATCTGCGGCAGTTCCTGATGGGGGGTTCTGTACCGGAGTGAAATAGCTCACCCCAGGCGCAGGTTCGCTCTGGATGAGTTTCTGGGCTGGCATATTTTCAATTGACAGCGAACCGTATTATCCAATTCACCAGGACGGCTATTTCTTTCTTTCTTTCTTCTTTTTCCTTTTTCTCACAATCGGTTTGCTGGTCGAGTCCCCGTGATGATAGGAAGAGGGGTAAATGCAGGTGTTCTATATAAATAGCTCATACTCAGTTGCAAGCACGAAGGGATAAATAAACCGATGAGAAATCTGTTAAGAAGAAATGATGAAAGCAGAGATATGATGCCATTGCTCTGAAATCAAGTCTCAGGCAATCAAGTCTCAGGCGCAATAGTAATTATCGTAACCGCCCATCATGCCCTAAACACATCTTCAAGCCGTGGTAAATGAGGGGGCCAGAGGCAGAAGTCCGTCCGCAGAGTCTATTTTTATTTTTTAAGTTCAGGAATACCAGTGGTCTGAACCAACTAAGCCGTTTTTGCTACTTAAATCCTGCGTACGGATATTCACCTTAACTGACCTTCCTCCATCTGCTGATTAATTGGCAGCAAGTCCAATTTCCAAGGTTGTGAGGAAATCTTGTAAGCATCGCTGTTTCAGTGCTAACATTGCAGGGGCCGAGACAAGCATCCGCCGCCAAAGATCTTGAAAACATCCTTCCCTTGAGAGGTGGCCGGCTTCTTGAGTGAAGATATTGATTGCAGAGACGCCGTACAGCGGGTGGCTTCAAGTGTCTAGATGAGCAGGCAACCAACATCTACATACACCATCTAGTCGAGTTTATCGACCATTGCAGAGGAAACAAAAGAATACAGGGGGTGATCCATAAATTGAACTTCTATTCTCCATTTGCGTAGTACGCCGTAAGTACATATTGGCGCTGGGCATCACGCATATCGGATGTAACCCCTAACCCCTCTCTGGCCCAAGAAAAGTAGATATATCTGCGCTCTCCTTCCCATCATCGACTCCGCAGTCGTATTTAGCACGAGCCAGGATGTACCCAGGCGGCGCTAACGGCAGGCGCTAGCCCCAAGCGGTAGGCGCCGAGCCGCCAGCGTCCTCAGCGCCGTCTCCGTCAGATTCTTAAAAGCGCCCGCCTCCTGATGCTTCGGACACCATATCAACAGCCAACCGCTGTCACCGACTGCCACCTAGACCACCTCGGCCAGGGATGTTGAACGAAGATGCTTGATGGCTGACCCCGGATACTTATTTCACTCCAGACAGGGTCACAGTCTAGCGTGAGGGAGAGATTCCGTTCTCTTGGTGCATTCTGTCATCAGCCAACCTCATTAGCAGATGTTGTACTCCGTACTGTCTTGCTGATGTTTCTGGTCGCCTCATGGCCAGATGCACCCTAATATACCGCGTGTGGCTGATACGTACCCAACCAACATTTCTTCGCCGCGTCTTCCGCATCATAGCTCCAGAGTAGTCTCTGCGTTTCCCTATCATTCCATTTATCGGGGCTCTTGGCTCCCTGCATTGAAGCTGCAAATTCCTCGTCCCTCTTGACCTGCTCTGGCCCGTCAGGAAGGTGCAGTGCGATTCGGTTTTCGGTACCCGATTGCTGAATCCCTTCCGCACGCTCCTTTCGGCACTTCTCATAGATCTGCAGAGCAAATGGGATGTCTGCCACCGTCTCTACTTGGGATAGTATCACCCCAAGAGCGGCGGCATCTTCAAGAGCCTGGGCGGCGCCTTGTGCGACGTAAGGTCTGTGATGGCCTGTAAGCCTTGGCCCGTCAGGATGGCTCCATGTACGCCATCCTACAAATTTTGGTATGCGTGCAACTTACAGCATAGGATGGCATGCATCCCCAACCAAAGCACATGACCCTTTAACCCAAGTTTGCAATCGCGGATACAAACAAAGTCTGGATTTCAGCACACTTGTGGACCATGAGATTAGTTTCAGGAGTCGAGGATCCCAACCGCCAAACGTCTCCATTATCTCCTCGCGTGTGCCGGGAATAGTCCAAGAGTCGCCGATGGAGTCCCTGTCAGGATGGACAAAAACAGCATTGTACAGCTGATGATTCCGTATAGGATAGCCGACGACATGTCGATGCGGACCAATCCATCTCACTGCCTGTGGCTCGTTAATTAACTTCGCAGTCTCTCTGTCCTGCAGCATTTTTGCACGTGGTATGAGAATCCGGAATGCGGCATCTCCACTAGGCTGTGCCCTGTTACTTTTATCTGAAAACATCTTGTTTCTGACTGTGGATTTGATGCCGTCGGCTGCAATCACTACGTCACCGTATATCATTCCCCCGCCTTTTAGGAACACAGCTGGACGATCAAATTCGATATCAACGACCGTTGCACCCAGACGTATTTTAATATTGTCTAGCTCGAGAACTCTGTCGATGAGCGCTTTTTGAAGATCCCCGCGGTGAATGACTGCAGCTTCGCCATATTGGTGATCAACCGGGCCTTCACTTAGGACTCGTCCGTCCTGCCATCGGACGACCTGGATGCGCTCAAGGACAATACTACTCTTTTCAATCGCTGGCTCGACTCCCAAACCTAAGATGCGGAATGTGTGTTAGGTGAATTCAACAGCGTCCAATGGGAGAGCACGTACGTCTCAGAATACAACGCATGTTCGGGGCAATTTGGATTCCTGCACCTAGATCCCGAATCTATATAATCCGCTATGGAGTCAGCCTGTCTATGCCTTTGCTTCACAGATGGCGCATTATCTCGTACCTGAGACGCGGACTCGAGGATGAGAATCCTGTGCCCCCAAGTCGCCAAAGAAATTGCGGTTGCAAGACCTCCGATCCCTTCAAAAGGGATCGAGCGCAAGTTAATGTGGTTTTCCATATTTTTCTGAGCCTCCTTTGCTACCGATCCGGAACTGCATACCTGCTCTATCCTAAACGGTAAGCATAGGCGCCAGGATAGAAACGGCGATGATGGCGAATGGATCAATAAACATCAATGAACTACACAGTGTCAGATGCACATACCCAACAACAACCACGTTCAAAGGCCGCTGGGCTGGCAGGAAGCCCATCTCGTCTGATTCCCTTACCCTTATTTCTTATTTCGACTTAAAAAGGAAAAGACAGAAAAAAAAAGGTAATGAAACCGGCTACTCAGCAAAGGTATGCCGATCAGTAAGACAGATATGCCGACTATTTGAGTGGATTCTATGATATATAGATATAGATCCACCTTGCCCCTCTCGTTCAGCAGTTACGGGATGGGCGCGTGCCCACCTCCTCACCGCAAAGACTTCCTCCATTTTAGCAATGCGCCACATCCCGCCACGAACCCAATCGGTCAATTGCCATTCCTGTGCTGGTGTGTGAAGCCAAAGAACGACCCTGCAAGTACGGAGTATGTTCTTCATTTCTTCCTTTTTTTTTTTCGCCATTTTTGTTCCTTTCTTTTTAATTGGTCCCTGTAACAAATGTTGGGCCCTCCGCAAAACTAGCGCCACCTAGCTCGGCACCAAGTCCGATCACTATCTGCCACCTTGAACTGTTTCCGATTTCCTGCACAATGCCTGCGTCTCGTATTTGGCTCTCTGGTGCTACCCTGCCAAATGCCTGATGGTTGACTTTGCCGTCGTCTTGCTTTCCAGCAAGTTTTTTCTACTGCGTTGACCCGGCAATCCAACTCATGGTGTTCCCTTCGAACTTCGAATACGATCCATTGGGAATTCCTGCGCAATCCCTGTAGGTCGATCCCGCCGTTGCACTGTCATGCAGGATTTTCAACGACAGAGAATGATTTAATCCATCGTAACAATACGCAGGAGGTAGGCAGATTACCAGGTATTCATCGCACCGGCGTCAGCGAATTTACGAGTCTTGGGGATCTTGGCTTTCGGGTCAGATCGAAGTTTCTCTACCTGGAATTATGGATCACCCTGCTGCACACTCCAAATCGAAGAGGCTACTCCGTAGAGGTAACCACAAGGTGAGAAGGTCACATCAATAACTCGCGGGCAGCATTACGACTATCATGTAAGACGATATATTTAAGTGCGGCTCTGATATATATTATCTATCTAGCTACGGAGTACACGTTGCTGTGATCGCTTCAGCGAGTTTAGATTCTGATATTGTCGGCATGATAATAAGCATAGCTAGCTAGTTAACATTCTTTGATATTCACCCTCAAAAAGCAGGCGACAGAAATCAAATCCCTTAAAGATTGAAGGGAATCAAACGTGAAAAAAAAAAAAAAAAAAAAAAAAAAAAAAAAAAAAAGGCTTAGGTGGAGTTCTAAACACAAGTATTTCATCGAAAGGACACAGTCTCCCCGCCAAGTAATAATGGAAAATAATGGACAGGGTTGAATGTCACTCGGAATCTGGGGGTGGTTTCATCCTTGCGGGACATTTTAAATCATGCATGGCTTGGAATCCAAAAGGCATGCATGCAAGAATATGCAACATGACCCACAAAACCCCGATATTCGAGGGTGCAGTGGGGAAAAAGGAATAAGTGATAAGCAAATCTAAAAGCTTGTTAGGATTCCTAATCAAGAGCAAATGTATAACCACTAATTGTATATATATATGTGTGTGTATGTGTGTGTGTGTGTGAGAGAGAGAGAGAGAGAAATACATGATAATAATAAAATAATAATTAATATATTCTACAGACCTAAAGCGAAAACAAAGCCATGATCCAGCTTTTTGCCCTCGTTCAGCCAGATCCATTAGATGCAGAAAACGTTTTGTCCTGCAGGGCTTTTACTACCGTCAATCGTATTTTTTTTTTTTTTTTTTTCCCAGGCTTTTTTTCAGCCGTCCTGTGCGACGCACTCACACCTCACCTCCATTCCCCATTCTCCATTCCTATGGGTTACCGCAATTCTCTTTCCTGACTTCTTCGCCTTTCTTCCTTCCTTTCCTTCTTTGTTGGAAATAGTGATGGGGATTTTGTATCCATTGCGATTTGAGATGCACCCTCCCTCTGCACCCGGCCCCAACCAATGAATTCGGTGGACAAAGCCGTGAATTGGAATATGATAAGTTGCCAAAATGAGGCGAATATTGGCTGCAAGACCAGACCACACAGACAACTGCTTTTTCTCAGCGCCCACCTGGGGATCAACACGCACTTCTGCAGGCTCGCTGTGGGCTGGTTCCACCCAATCATTCTGCGATGGAGCGGCCTGTTCCAAGCCCGTGGGAGATGATCTCTGCTTCGTTTCTTTTTCTTTTTCTTTTCTTTTCTTTTCTTTTTTTTTTTTTTTTTTCCGAGGCAAGGCGTTCTCTATACGCCGCGATGCTCTTGGTATTTTTTATTTCTCTCCTCCCCTGTTGCGCGTATTTATGGAGCGGCTGATATTCCAGTCCATCCAAACTGAAGAGTTCAAATGTTTGCAAGGAAAAGTCAAAAGGAGCTGCTGGTGCGACAGGTGGAGGTCTTTTTTTTTGTTTTTATTAACTTTGTTATTATTTTTTATTATTGTATTGTTTTGGGAAGGCTGAGTATCTTGGATGTGAATTACTAATGGCCTGCTTAGATCACTCACCGATGTGTGGGGAAGGACGGAAAATCAGACAAGTGAGATGGCCATGCATAAGTACTTCTGATGCGAGCGCTAGATTCAAGCCAGGGATGAACTTGCTGGAAAATTGTTGCAAGGGGAGATGCCCGCTGGGAGAGCCGGTTGCCTCCTCTTGCTGGTTGTAGCAATGGGAATCGGATGTTAACAAGTTTCCACTGCCGTGATTCTTCTTTTCCCCTTTTTCCAAATTGTTTTTGCTTCTGGCGGGGATGAGAGCAGGCGATGATGGTGAATTTTGCTGCTCCTCTCTAAAGATCCCATCACGGTGATTCAACCTCCATTTATTCCAAATCTGCAACATTGTCGTATCGCAAGCTTCAAAACTTTTGCGCAAGCGATCTAGTGGCATATTGGTAGCGCGGTGTAGGAGCTCAGTTCATATCCACGGCGATAAGAGTAAAGGAGATCTTTGACAGCTGTAAGGCAGAGTACAAAGGTTGTTCATCGCGAGTATATCAATATCAATCCGCGTCTCGTGTTCTCGCGCCGGGATAAGTCAGGTCGGATTACGTCAGTCATTACATCCACCCCTGCTGGTGTATCGGAATTGGTTCCGCGCGCTTATTCTCGGCAAGACGGGATCTCCAAACGCCCGCTTGACCCAAACCGGCTAGGGTGTTTCGGCAGTGGCGTCCCACCGGTGGCTGCTGCCCGGCATTGCGCACGGCAAAGCAGCCGCAGAAGAATACTCAAAAGGAGGAGAAAAGAACTCTCTCTCGCGCCGTGAGTGGGAGATCTACGGAACGACGGATCTCGACAGCATCCTCTGAAAATACGTCATCATGCCCGTCTCAAGCTTCTCCACGCCGGAAAAATACACCTACCTCCATGGTTTCGGCTCCTATCACGAGTGAGTTTGGAACCAGATATATTTTTCGCATCTCACTGACACTGACGCGCAACCCCCCATCCAGGTCGGAAGCCATTGACGGTGCCCTGCCTGTCGGGCAGAACTCCCCGCAGAAGCCCCCGTACGGGCTCTACGCCGAAAAGCTCTCTGGTACTGCCTTCACGGCCCCCCGCCATGAAAACCAGCAAACCTGGCTCTACCGCATCCTGCCCTCGGCCTCCCATGAGCCTTTTGTGGAGGTAGACTCCTCCACCTACCACACCAGCCTGGCCAAGGATGCGCATACTCTCAAACAGATCCCGAACCAGCTTCGGTGGAACCCCTTCGATTTCAGCGAGGATGTGGACTGGGTGCACGGCCTGCACCTGGTTGCGGGCGCTGGAGACCCTGCGATGAAGGCTGGTTTGGGAATCCTGGTCTTCGCTGTGGGTAAGGATATGGGCAACGAAGCGTTTTATTCCGCTGATGGAGACTTCCTGATCGTGCCGCAACATGGGGTTCTTGATATCCAGACCGAGCTTGGGAAAATCCTTGTGCGCCCCAATGAGATTTGCGTCATCCCCCGGGGGATCAGGTAAGTTTTTTTTCCACCTTTTGTTTCGTTCACTTACCGAATTTGAAATTTGAGATGAAAGAAATTATGCAAAAATAATTACTAAGTGCAGCCATCAAGATACCGCGTCACCCTCCCAGCTGGCCCCGTCCGCGGCTATATCTGCGAGCTGTACCAAGGACACTACCAACTCCCTGAACTTGGCCCCATCGGCTCCAACTGCCTCGCCAACGCCCGCGACTTCCAAGCGCCAACCGCCTCCTTCATCGACAGCGAGGCGGAAGAGAGCACAAACACCCAATGGCACCTCCTCAGCAAATTCAACAACACTCTCTTCTCGGCCCGGCAGGACCACACGCCTTTCGATGTCGTTGCCTGGCACGGCAACTACTACCCATACAAATACGACCTGGGTCGCTTCAACACCATAGGCTCCATCTCCTTCGACCACCCAGACCCGTCGATCTTCACTGTCCTCACGGGCCCCTCAGACCATGTAGGTACGGCCATTGCGGACTTTGTTATCTTTCCCCCACGCTGGCTGGTGGCAGAGGACACCTTCCGCCCGCCCTGGTACCACCGCAACACCATGTCGGAATTCATGGGCCTGATCTCAGGCGACTACGATGCGAAAATTGGGGGTGGGTTCCGACCAGCTGGGGCGAGTTTGCACAATGTGATGAGTGCGCATGGCCCGGATGCGGAGACTCATCGGGCCGCGAGTCAGGCGGAGTTGGCGCCTAAGAAGGTCGGGGAGGGAAGCCTGGCGTTTATGTTTGAGAGGTTGGTCATTTCTCTGTTCTTTTGGTATACAAGATACGTATATATATATACGGTGTCATAGTGCAGCTTACTAACTGGTTTTTGGTTGGATGTAGTTCGCTGATGGTCGGTGTGTCGGAGTGGGGGCTAAAGACCTGCCAGAAGGTACAAGGGGATTATAACGACGAGAGTTGGAGACCGCTGAAAAGGAATTTCGAGAACCCGAACAAGATGAGGTAGGGTAGGCAGCTGGTTGCCTATAGTAGTAGGAGTAGTTCATTGATGATGAGTTATATAAAATACTGAGCCGAGAGGAAGTTGAGCTGGGCCGGGAATTTTCCAAGGATTTCGAAACTTCGGTTTCTCCACGCTCTATTATGCAGTAGTTAACTATTTAGTAATAAATCAGGCTGTATGTTCTCTATTGTTACGCTTCTTTCTGATAGCTATGGGAATGGTTTGGGGTATGTACTGTCTATTTACCACCCTCTATGAGCAGCTGCTCTACATATCATTCACCCACACATAAATACACTCCTCTCACAAGGACTCAACCAACCTCGAAAACAGACCAACTCACCAAATAGCCAAACACCCTGCTATAAGATAAGACGCACATCAAGAAAAATCCAACCCCAACCCCGCTCGCTACACTCTACACTCTACACCACAAACCCCCCAACACCCCCATCCCTGCCGCCGTCGCCGTCGCCGTCCCCGTCGCCGTCCCCGTCCCATTGACCCTGCCCAACTGCACCGATCATCTCCTTCCTCATCGCCTCCTTAACGATCGCCCCACACATCTTCGCGTACGGATTGGTCTTGATCGCCAGCTGGCGCGCGATGTCGTTCCCATAGCACCCGCCCAGCTGGAAATCCATGCTGGCCATCTCTTCGAGTTGCTGCGCGGATTTGTGCTGCAGGTGGCGCGGGAGAGTCAGTGGTGCGGTTGCGGCGTTAGGTGGAGATGTGGTGGATGTGGAGAGGGCTCGAGAAGCGCGGTAGAGGATGTAGGCGCGGTGGGTGTGGGCGTTCGCGATGATGCGGGCGTGCAGAGGGGAGAGGCTGGTTGGTCGGTGCTGTGGTTGTTGTGATGGTGCGGAGGAAGATGCGGAGGACGAGTTGGAGACGGGAGATGGAGTGAGGAGTGCGATTGCCGTTGAGAGGTCGGAGAAGATCATATTTGCCAACTCCTGGTCGTCGTCGTCCTCCGCCTCCTGGTAGGGGTCCACCGCTTCGTTATCTCTAGATCTTTCATTTACCCTCCTACTATTATTACCCTGAGGATTTTGATTCCTATCCATGTTCTTCCTTTCCGCCAACATCCTCGCCGCCTGCGCCCTGTTCACATACGCTGACGCATAGCCCTTATTCGTCTCAATGATGGCCGTCAGCTTCGCCACGGCGTCTCGTATCTGCTCCGCCTCTGTGTCTGCTTGTAAGGGGATTATCGCGGCGCGTTCGAGCGCTTGCAGTGTTGAGAGCTCGGTTGGGGATATGCCAGGTAGTTGCTGGGGGAGAGAAGGGTCGACATGGATGCTGGCCGAGGCATTGCGGGGGGATGCCTCGGCGTCAAAGAGGGCTTGGAGGACAGCGGAGTCGTTGGAGGAGAGGCGAGGGGCGGAGGAGTTGATCGTCGTTGCTGAGGGTGCCATTTTCTCAAAGGGTGAGATAATTATTTCGTTACTTGTCTGTTCATACTGTGCTGGATACGATGATGGAGGACGTCAGTCAAAGAGGGATGTTGGGGGAGGAAAATGATAGCTGGATATATATCTATTTATATCAGTATGTGAAGATAGGCCTATATATATCTCTATGTCTACAGCGAAGACTATAAAAATTATATACTTTCTCCACTTCGGCAGTTTGATCCAAGCTGGGCGACGGCTAACTACCTACTTTTTGTATGGCAACCGCACTGCCGAAGACGGTGCTGAGTAAGCGGATGCTTAGGATAGGTTCGGTTCTCAGCACCGACTCTGATTGGCGCGCAACATTCCGCCCCGACAGTAGCCGAGCTATTTCCACGGCCACCGAAAATAACCAACACCGGACAGAGGGCGAAACCCTGGAAAACGCGCTGGAATAAGTATATTAATCAGTGCAGGGGGATAGGTTGGTGGAGCTGGCGCAGCTTCCGCTGCCGGCAAGCCGTTCCAAGCTCTGATCAACAAAACATAATCTGCACTGTACAAGTATATAACCGTTAGGTATCTCGGTGGCGCCACCTTTGTTTCATGTGCTGATATCAATCTTGGATCTTCCTCTCCATTTCCATTGCTATCACTTTGAACATACCACAGTAGCAGAGTGACACAGCGCAACCGAACGCTGCACAGCGGTACCTATATCAAGTGACCATGCCACCAGCTGCTATCTCCCCGCCAGCCAGCCCACGCCTTCAAAGCAACGGTGATCTGTCCAGGTACAAGGGCTACGACCATGTGCACTGGTACGTGGGCAATGCCAAACAAGCTGCCGCCTACTACACGGCCCGCATGGGCTTCGAGAGGATCGCATATCGAGGTCTAGAAACGGGCTCCAAAGCTGTTGCCTCCCACGTCGTCGGCAACGGCAATATCACCTTCGTGCTCACCTCGCCCCTGAGATCGCTGGACCACCTGTCCCAGTTCAGCGAAGATGATCAGGCGCTGTTGACGGAGATTCACTCGCACCTGGAAAAGCACGGGGACGGCGTCAAGGATGTTGCGTTCGAAGTCGACGATGTCGAGGCTGTTTTCAACGCTGCGGTGCGGAACGGGGCGACGGTTGTTTCGGGCATCAAGACCCTGGAGGACGGCCAGGGTGTGGTCAAAATGGCAACCATACAAACATACGGCGAGACGACGCATACTCTAATCGAAAGGACAGGTTATTCGGGCGTATTCTTGCCGGGATATCGACAGGAGACTGCAGAGGATCCCCTTTCGAAACATCTGCCCCCAGTCCCACTCTTGCACGTTGACCATTGCGTTGGCAATCAGGATTGGAATGAGATGGACAAAGTTTGTGAATAGTATTATCCCCCCCGGGTTTCCCCTGAACAAACTGAAAAGAGAGACCTGGCTAACTTCGATTTTTAGTTATGAGAAAGTCCTCGGCTTCCACCGGTTCTGGTCTGTCGACGACAAGGATATCTTCACGTATGTACCCCTTTTCCTTTCCGTCCATAATTCCTTTCTTGTAACTCCTCTGATTAACACAAATAACATATCTCCAGTGAATTCTCCGCCCTAAAGTCCGTCGTCATGGCATCTCCAAACGAGCTGGTAAAGATGCCCATAAACGAGCCTGCGAAAGGCAAGAAACAATCCCAAATCGAGGAATATGTCAACTTCTACAACGGGGCGGGCGTCCAACACATCGCGCTCCGCTCGGACGATATCATCCGTGACATCACGAATCTGAAAGCCCGCGGAGTGGAGTTCATCAAGGTCCCCGAGACGTATTACGAGGATATGAAGGCGAGATTGGAGAAGGGGGGCATGAAGTTGGAGGAAGACTTTGAGACGCTGAAAAGTCTAGATATTCTTATTGATTTTGATGAAGGGGGTTATCTGTTGCAGTTGTTCACGAAGGTAGGTTCCTGAAATATCTTTTCTTCAGTGTTATTACAAAGATTTTGGAAGGGCGGCAGACAATGCTAACCGAGATATTCTTGCTTTACAGCACCTCATGGACCGTCCGACCGTCTTCGTTGAAATCATCCAACGCCACAACTTCTCCGGCTTTGGCGCGGGGAATTTCAAATCCCTCTTCGAGGCCATTGAGCGCGAGCAGGCACTGCGTGGTAATCTGATTTAAACCACTCCACATGACACGATATGAAATTATATGACAGCAATTTGCTTTTTACGCTGTTGGCTTTGTTTATTTTATTTCATTTTTTTTTTTTTGGCAATCGTCCCCAACACGTGACCTCTATATCTTCTTTTCTATGCTCTTTTTGCTTTTCGACATGCTTTTCTTTGGTCTTATTTGACATGTTTATTTGGCGATATACAACATACGATTTTTTTTTGTTATGCCAGCTTTCGTTTGGAAAAGTCGGGTGGTGGTCCTATATATAATATCTTGCCAAAAATATCTTGTACGAAGGCACTTTGTGCTGGCAGGTGGTTAGAAGTGAGCCATTAGAAACAATTGCTATAATACGGGGATAACATATATCTTGCCTTCACTCTTGTTCAGCAGATAGATAATTCCATGGATATTCACATTCCATTTTTTCTTTCATCACGCCAGCCCTGCACGTCGGAGTCGGCCGTGGCTCTCAATCTCCTTTTTATCCATTTTCGACGCGGGGATCGGAAGCATACACTTCAGGGGCTCGTTTTCCCTTTATTCTCCGCTAATTCCACTCCACATCACCGCTTGGGATTTCAGCGAGAAATTTGTTCATACCCAACCCACGGCGGCCCAGATCGGCTCAGTCCTCGACTGACAGGGCATGCTCATCGGACACGGCGGGGCTACAGTGGGGTCACGGCGGATTTAGGTTAGTCCTGGTTTCAGAACTATTTGCGAAATGTCATGCGTTGTAACCCGCGGAAGACACCTTATTTTCCAAGTTTAGAGAGATGGTGGAGTTGATTTAATATTGAAAGAACATCACTTGTCGACCCGTAGGCAATTGGATCACACTCTCCAGCACCGAAAATACGTCAGTTTGAGAAGACGGTCGTATCAAGAGAAGTACCCCCCTTTCATTCCGCTCGGAAATGAAGTGATAGCATTGCCTGCGCCGTGCCAATTGTCGATTCATTTGTATGTACACCTGGTGTGTGTCGCCCGCGTCCGCTTGTGATGACATACACCCCTGCACTTGTAAAGCAACGATCTCTTATTAGTCACCCAAGCGGAGGCAATAGAATGCTTCTTTGAAGAAACTCTCCGCACTGCGATGGAGGAATCTCAACTGAAACGTTTAGATCGTATAGGACCATTGCGTGAATCACATTGCATCTTCTAGGCTAAAGATTTGACCCACTCGAACGAGGGATTTTGCTTGCCCGATCAAGAGAAAGGCAGCATTGCGGACAGGTTCGCCTCTTTGCGGACGGCTTGTCCAGATTAGAACTTATCCCCTTATCACACCGCTTTCTCTTAGTGGTTAAGAAGGGCAGTATGTCGCTCTCCTATAACTTCCAAGACGCGGGGGGGGTTCGTCCCCTCTACTACCAGCATGGCTAGGGGATGAACGAGCTCTTTTGCCCCAGTAGCCTAGAAATTTCAGTTGCCCCTAATACCGAGGAATGAATTCCATGCTGCGTGGTGTCGGCTCTTTTCTTTCGTCTTCTTTCTGCTTCCTTCCTTTCTTTCTAGATGTGCGGTATATCATGTAACAGTTCTTATTGTGCAAAAGTAATTTCATGGATACAACAAGTACAACATACTAAAAGGTGTACACAGTATACAACTCTGTCCGAAATCGACATGTAACCTAATAGCCTATGACTCCCATTTTTAAGAACATGTCGTCATTGTCTATGTGCGCTTTGACCTCAGCACCTTGCAATTCATTGACATCCCAACAGGATTTAACGAAGCGTCCGTGGAACATAACAGCAGCGGAGGACGTGGCCCAAACAGCAAATTGGCCAGGTAGATTTTCTGGCGAGTTTTTGCACGTGTTAGCAACCTACTCCAGAATCCATGGACGGCAGTGCCGATGCGTAGGGAAATTAATGGGCCAAAAAGAGGGAAAGGAGGGGTGTATACCATCATCCCAGTCATAGCTATGCTCCGAAAAACCAGCAGCCTTTACGCCTGGGCTGTAAATGGAACCAGGATCAAAGCTGATTATTTGAGCCTTCTCAACGGGTTCTTGGATGGCAATGCGATGTAGCAGGGCCAAAAATGCAGCTTTGCTCGAAGCGTATGTACCTGCGATCGGGTTGAGATGGTAATCGGCGGCTGTTGCGGAGGATACATGAACCAGGCTCTGTACGATATGGACGAAATAATGAAAGGTGTATCAGCCCAGGCTAAGTTTAACAAGCAGCAAAGCTAAAATGCAGATCATTGATACCGGTCAGGGGAGTAAATTCTCACCTTCTTCTTTCCATTTGGAAAAGCATCGATGTTGTTGAAGAATCGTTGTGTCATATCCAAATTTGCACGTGTATTTGCGTCAAACGCAGCCCACGCGTCGCTGTGCTTGGCCTTCAGGATATCGCCTATGGGATCGATGACTCCGGCGTTCAGAACGAGCACATCGACTGCGGTATTTTCTTCCCTGAGTCGATCCCAAAACCGAGCGACCCTCATCTTGTCGGAGATGTCGCATGGCACGGCTTGCAGTTCACCACAATATCCAGGGACTTCCTTTTGCAGTTGCTTGACCGCATCAAAGAGAACTTCAGAGCGACGACCTAGGAGGATGATTTTCAATGCGCCAGCTTGGGCGAAGGCTCTGGCAATGGCTAACCCGATACCGCCGCCACCACCAGTGATTACCACTGTTTGGCCAGCTTGGGAGTGCTCGGGAGCAGTTGGGGATATGGCCGCATACGGCTTTTTATGAACGGTCTTCGTTGCGAAGCGCGGCATGTTGGAATATCTTAGATAAAGGGAATTTGAAATTCGAAATTTTGAGCTCAACTCACACCAAGTTGGTCTGTTATAGAAAGGAGAATGGTGTGTTCGAATGTTAATTCTGTATTCCAATGACTTGATAAGGATGCCGGAAGAGTATTCATTGCTGTTATTTATATCGCTAGCCTCCTTAGTCTCTTCCGCTCTTCATACCTCATGTTTCCGCAAGGTGATGGTTCATTCGGTGGTATATTAAGACGGTCATCCCCCCTGATGACGCTGTGGAGATCCACAACATTCTCGTAACTGTGCAATGGCTCCTTTTTGATTTGTTCACGCGCTAGCTTATACCATGCCGTCTGGTCCGCAGCGCAAAGACAGTGTTTGCCAGCGGAGTTCTGCTGTTGCGAACAACAAACTGCTGGCGGATGTTGAACTAGTTGACTTTGACGTTGCGGAGTTGGCAACGGAACTCCGTCAACTTTCCTGTTCGGGACAAGTCCCTTAGTTAGTTGCTTAGTCATCCCGCCCCGGCAAACCACAATCGATCTCCAGCACAAAATCTCTGGTGGACAGCTTTTCTTGATTTGCAAGGTCCTCCGCAGCTGTTGGCGAGAATGACTACCTCTCGCAGGAAAGCCTGCTCTTGGTGCATTAAGGCTAAGCGCCGCTGCGATCTCCGTCTCCCGCAATGCAGACGGTGTTTCGTCAAGGGCTTGGACTGTAGGTATGGGCCCAGAGCCGAGCCGGAGGAACACCCTGGTACAGACTCCCTGTTTGCCAACAGCGAACTGGCATTCGACTTTTCGTCTCTCAATGGACTCATGCCCACTGATGTGCCAGCCCTAAACGAGACTGATCAACTCTCGAGGGTGTTTGAGCCGACTCTTCAGGACACCAGTGGACCAATCCAGGGGGATTCCACTGTGACATCCACTATGTTGGATTATGATTCCCATACGGCACCTTCACTTAGTGAATCCAGCCACCAAGAAGATCCCCCTCTACCTGGAGGATGCTTTGACGCAGCGGTACTCCAACTCTATGTGGATGAGTTGAAAAGATGGTTACTGCAATGGGTCACCAAGGGTACCAACCCGTTCATCCATCAACAACTGTACTATGATTATATACCGTCGGAAATTCTAGATGCCTACAGCTGCTGCTCTATCTACTCTACAAAAAGTGCAGGGAACCAAAGAATTGTCTTCCACATCATCGAAGAGAAGGTGACTGCACTTTTAAATACCCATCACCTTCACCTTCACCAGCAGCAGCAGCAGCAGGAACAACAAACGTCCAATTTTACCCCATCCCATCTGACCCTCCGCAGACACCTTGCGCGCGTACAGTCTCTGCTAATTTACCAAATAATCCGCCTTTTTGGCGGCGATATCCGACAACAAGCCCTCGCGGAACAGCAGGCACCTTTATTAACAACCTGGCTACAGGAGATGTGGGACTCACTGATGAACAGCGGACTGGACATTTACTACAGTGACTCTAATGGCACATCATCACCCTCATCCTCCTTGTTTGCCGCCAGCGGTCAACCGCAAAAACAACAACCACAACGAGACCCCCTCTCCCTCTTTTCAACCCCAGTAACCTCGCTCTGGAAGGAGTGGCTCGTAGCCGAATGCGCCCGACGCACTCTAATCACTGTACGCGGCGTCGCCGGCGTGTACGAAACGATGAAGTTGGGATCTGCTGTTTGTCCTGGCGGGACGTCGTTCATCGCGAGCTCGGCGGTATGGGAGGCGCCGTCTGCGTATTGCTGGGCAAAGGCTTGGCGGGAGCGGGACAAGAGATATCTGGTTTCGATGGAGACGCTGCAATCGCTGGTGTGTCAAGCGCGGGCTTGTGACGTGGATCGGTTTGGGAAGACGTTGCTGATGCTGTTGCATCACAGGGAGGGTGTGGAAAGGTGGATTGCGGAAACTGGAGGTGGGGAGGGCATGTTTGGGTTGGCGTTGGATATTTGAAGGGGAGGATGAGAACGACGTCAGGCGGTGGCGATATATTTTTGAGGTTTCCTTTTCTCGTTTTATGTCATATGTGAAACTACAATCATTGGGGATAATTATACGCGGACATGTTACTCAGTACAGCTTTTTTTTATTAGATTTTGTTACCTTTTCTAGGCAAAACAAGAGCAAGAAACAAGAAACAAGAAACAAGAAACAAGAAACAAGAAACAAATAAGCAGAATGAACCATGGGCTACCCTACATGACAGAAAGAGGCGTATTGAACGCTGTGAGAAGGTGGACCGGTAAATGAGCAAATAAATACAAAACAGAAGAGTCCCAAACACAAAAGCGGATTTTCCCTAGATGGAAAGTTCCAACCACATTCGGAAAAACAGCCAACAGCAAGAAACGAGGAAGAAGGGGGCCAGAGAATCCAAGCACGGAAGAAATCAATGAAAATCGACGATCATGGAATCCAGCTAATTTACATGCAACATTCTCAAAACAATCCTTTCCCTCATTCCAGTAGAAGAATCTGACCCTGACAAATCCCAGATAAATCGAGAACTTAACGCGGAAAAATAAAGAAAAAATGGTCGAAAACAGAAAAAAACACAAAAGAAAGAAAGCAAGGACGAAAGAAAGAACCTCGTAATAGGAGCTGGAAAGTAGGGTAGAGAAAAGGGAAGCAAGAGACTAACGGCGGACGATTAAACTGACATAAATAAAAAATCCCTGAGGTCTTGGAATCGTAAGTTTGAGGGGCGTGCGCGAAAGTATTCTATCTGACAAAAAACAAAAAAAAAAAAAAAAAAAAAAAAAAAAAAAAAAAAAAAAATTTAAATAAATAAAGGATGCGGGGAGGACAAAGGACAAAACAAAAGGGATATACAGGGCAACAGTAAGGCCGAATAAAACGGCAGACGGAATTGCGTGATTTAGTGTAAAGGAGATTTGAGCAGACAGATTTATTAGTAAAAGAGAAGGGACCAGTGGGAAAGAAGCAAACGAAAGTACACGGAGCATGACATCGAAAATCGGAAAACTTGAACAACGCATCACAAGACACCTAAAAGAAAATAAAAACTATGAGTTAGCCAATGCGCACACAGAGACCAAGACAACTCAGGAGTAAGGTGAGGACAAGGGAGATAATATCTAATCACCAATAACCAGACAAATCTTCAACTCCCTCTCATTCAGCGGATTCCCACACAGATCCAACAGTGGCTCCTGCCCATCGGGCACGCGCACATCCCACCCCCAACACCTATCAATTTGAAATTGCTCCGGCTTGCTCTGGAAGCACGCAGGCTGTCCCGCACACGCGAAGTTGGAATACAGCTTGAAGTGCACGGTGACGGCGGAGCGAATGTCGACGTAGGGGAGCTTGGCGAGGATATCATTCGGGCGGCCGATGCGGGGGTACAACTGCCCCATACCGTTTCGAGTCCCGAACCTGTCCCCGAGAAGATCGAGTCTTGGGTATGCTTCGTTATAACAACTGGACAGGTCGCTTGGGTGGAGATCCGGGAGAACGCGATAATAGCTGAGTGGGTCGTGGTGGGCTATGCGTGGTGGATTAAGACGGGAGCACCAGCTGTCCAAAGAAGGCTCTGCGCGACGGGTGTCGTAGATTCGCCGCAGGTAGAGACCTACCCTGCTTGCCTTGGGGATAGTGTTGTAGTAGAGATAGAGGACCCATGTGGAGCCCGCGTACCAGAAGGGAGGCGAAAAACATCGTTGTTTACTGTCCAGGGTGGCCGGGTGGGGGAAGCTTGTTGAGAATCTGAATGGAGGGAAAGGGCTGTATTCGGGGTGTGGATCTGGGAGATTCATAGGAAATGGTTTTATGAAATCGCTGCGTTCCCAGCCCGTAACGAATTGAGCTGCGATGAATCCGTGCTGTGGCACATGGTAGTTGCAGTCTTCATGAATAAGGCCCCTTGCTTTACGGGAAACTACAAGGTTTGCGGACATTTTATCCTCCTTCGTAATAGGATATTCGTGGGGGATCGCGTCGCCGACGGACATGGCGCATGGGTAAAGATCAGAATCTTTATGGAAACGATGTATTTGTATGCGCTGGGATGCAGGAAAGTCGCTCATCAGCATATCCTTTCTGATATTCAATTTCGGGCTAAATTCATCTGCAGAATCGACCAGGTGGGCAAGCTTTAACGCTTGTACAAAAGCAGAATGGATCACAGCCTGCTGGACAGGGCGTACTCCAAAGATGTCACGATGAGCCTGAATTCTACGGAAATGCTGAAGGGGAATATGCATATATCCTATATCCTCCATGATCATTTGTCGGATGGGAAGGATGTCAGGGTGTGTGTAGAGATCGAGCCATTGATTGTGTATATCTTCCGGGAATTGGCGAGCCGTCTCCAAATCCCCTTCCGCGCTGGTGTCCAGGTCCGTGTTGTTGTCTGTTTCCGGAGGATCATCGGGAAGAAGGCCTTCTAATTGGCGTTTGACATGGGCTGGAGCTGAGGCCTTATCGTCTAGAAAGGGGACACGCATTTTCGAGGCCTTCATCTCAAGAATTCGGTCGAGAAGAGATACTGCATACTCCCACCTATTCAACTCGGAGGGCATGTAAAATGTATCTCCACCAATTATTTCTCTCACCAATTCCGCAGGAATGTGATCCCAAACAGCGAGTGGCATTTCGCAACCACGTAGACGCAATAAAGCCTTAGCCGCATCGAGAATCACCATCCCTTCCTTCCCATAATAGCTTTCAGAGAAGGTATGTATGATAAGATGGATGTTCGAGACATTCAAGTGGTGCATGATATTTTGAGCTGCCCACTTCAATAGCTCAGGAAGTTCTAACCATTGACAAGATGCGAATATCCCTATAGGATCCAATTCAATCAAGTCCATGACGTTTCGACCGTACATATACTCTAAAGCAACTTCAAAGCCTACTTTCGTGATGTTTGGGTCCATCTCATCGGGGAAGATTGAAATGCCCCGTTCGCTATTCTCACTCCATTGGCCGGAAAGCATCGCAGAAAAGTAAGAACTCCTTTCCAGAATAGAGCGATGCAAGCTGTAAGTTGTCCCAAAGGCATTAACCGTGACCTCTGGAATCCCGCCTGCAGCGCCCCCAGCCAAAGCTGTTACTGTGGGTTTTGGGGTTGAGCCGATGGCGGGATGTGCCCCAACTAACAAAGATATTAGAATCAACCGTTCAACGAAGGGAGCTAGGTACTTTACCCGCTGCAGATGGATCTGCCATGGTGGAGCTGCAAGCCCGAGTATCAGTGCCTTTCCAGCTAGCTTGCCTCCTCAACACTACGAAGGAGCGTGGATTTGTAGCAACTTGAGAAAAGGCCGCAATGCTTCGTCGTGAGCTCGTCAAGTTTAACCACTCCGATGAAGGGGATGTTAAACGACCGGAGATGGTCTTGTTTCTCGCACGTCTAGGCTGCTTGGGACGAATAACACTCGATGACGATGATGAAGTGCCAGTGGAAGCCACAGATGACACGAGTGTGCAGCCTCGCGCTCTGCTTAGGTTTCTCGACAAGGATGATATCAGATCATCGATAGCCTGTACGGGGCAGTAATGGCTTGAGTGTGCTAAGGGGTTTTTGGAGGAAATGGATGATGAGGAACAGCAGTTGATGTTTGGAGGTTTGTGATTTGAACCACCGTGTTCCTGTCTCGAGAAAAAAGACGACAACAACACTTTCTCTGAGAGGTCCTGGAGTGATTCATAACATTGGTGGTCATCATCGGCAAACAGTGAAGCATTGTGATGGCGATGGTCGTCGGTGGTGATTGAAGTAGGCATCATTTTCTGCCACTCAGCACTGTATCGCTGTCTTTCTCTGTGCATTGTCTGAACAGAAGAGCACTCTTTGGCCTGAAATAAAGAAATAGAATAAAAAGGCAATCGAAGTCAATATACAAGAATTTAGTCCTTGTGTTGGTGTTTGGTGCATTAGAAAGAGATCAGCAGAAGCGGATATCTTATATCCAATATCCAGCTCCACCTTTAGAAATGTTCATCATCCTTGAGAGAACCACATGTTTTAGCTCAGTCGGGCCGTATGGTGGCTGCATGAACAGAGGAGAAAGAGTCCTGTGGTTCGCCAATTGCAAAATACATAAGAAGTGGAGTTATCCCTCATGTTGGGTGATAGGCGACAGATCTGTTGTCGTAAGGCACTGGTGATAGAAATGAAGGGCATGATATTGAAGGAACAACAGAGCAAGAGGGACAGCCCCAGTCCAGCGGGCGCATAGTCTCATGCAGGAGTCATTTCTATTTGCCAACGGGCGCATTTTGGGCCCCTCTACGCCGCCAGCTGGACACAGTGTAGCCAATGCAGCCATACAGGAAGCGCCAACGTAGTCAAAGAATACACAGTTAAGTCAAAGTAAGGCGGTGGGGAGATATCCTGATGACTAAGTCCCAGCTGCTTGTATGAACGTTGTATTAGGCCACTAGGGCAAAAGAGCTCAATCACCACCAGCGCCATAGTGGTATAACTACGGTTTGCGTTACTTTCTTCGCTGAGAGAATCTCCATCGGAACTCGCTGTAGACAGTTTTGACTTACTTGAAATATTGATACGGGGCATTAGCTTCCGCCATAATTTATTAGATAGGGCTTGACTGCTCACGTGGCTTTCTCCTCTGCTGGTTTGCCCAATTAGGATATAACTAGATGTTTGATAAACCTAACCAGAAATAGAGAAACACCGTATACTTCCTAAAATTACATTGCTGGCTACCAGCTACCACCATGGCCTTTGCTAGTCCTATGTTTAGGAGCCTGGCTCCCCGCGTTTCAAAGGAGTTCTTCACCTGCCGTCAATGCCTGAGGAAAAACTCCCAATTCGGCGTCTCGTCGCAAAGATGGATGAGCGTGCTCCCCTTCCGCACCACCCTAGGCCCCAAGGTGACTTCTTTAACATCCTCTGTGCGAATGCCGGGCTCCTCGATACTGAGATTTGCGTCCTTCACTTACACTGCAAAGCCTGCTGGCAACGGGTCCTCGGCCGGCAAATCCAAATATCCCGACGTTAGCGATAAAGTCGTGGCATACTGGTTATTGGGGAGCGCTGCATCTGTTTTTGGCCTCGTTGTGTTTGGAGGGTTGACCAGACTGACTGAATCTGGGTTTGTTTGTGCCGCACTCTCATCCGGTTGATGGTTAGACAATGAAGCGTGTAGGGGTTTAACTAATTTGTGCTCTGCAGACTGAGTATCACAGAATGGAGACCCGTGACGGGATCACTACCACCCTTCAGCGCCGAGGATTGGGAGTCTGAATTCTCCAAATACAAATCCTCACCGGAATACAAGATCTTGAACCCCAATATGTCCCTATCCGAATTTAAATTCATATACTACATGGAATGGATACATAGACAATGGGGTCGCTTCGTGGGCCTCTCCTTCATCCTGCCAGCTGCCTTCTTCGTCGCAACAAAAAAAGTTTCTAAACCAATGTCCTTGCGGCTACTGGGTATTGGCGGCCTGATCGGATTCCAAGGCTTCATTGGCTGGTGGATGGTGAAGTCAGGACTCAAGGACGACCTTTTCGCTCCTGGCAGCCATCCCAGAGTGAGCCAGTATAGATTAACGACCCACCTGGGCACAGCTTTCCTTTGCTACACAGCGATGCTCTGGAATGGCCTCGCGATCCTCCGCTCCAACCGCCTCCTCAAAGATCCTGTCAAGGGCATGGAAATCCTCAACGACCTCCGACACCCCAAGCTCAGCATATTCCGCAAATCCGTAGCGGGCCTCGCCCTCCTCGCCTTCACCACTGTCATATCTGGCGGGCTCGTCGCCGGCCTGGACGCAGGCCTCATCTACAATGAATTCCCCTTCATGGGCGAAGGCTTCGTACCTCCCACCTCCGAACTGTTTTCTGCCCACTACTCGCGCCTAGCTGATAAGTCGGACCTGTGGTGGCGGAACATGCTTGAGAACCCGTCCCTGGTTCAGCTGAACCATCGCATCCTGGCCTTGACCACTTTCTCCTCCGTCATGAGTTTGTGGGCCTACACATCCTTCTCGCCGGCTGTCAAGCAATTGCTGCCCAAGGCCGCGAAGAAAGGGATGCACGGCGTTGTCGGCTTCACGTTCCTGCAGGTTTCGCTAGGCATCACAACGCTCATGTACCTGGTACCCACTCATCTTGCCTCGGCACATCAGGCTGGTAGTTTGTTCCTCTTGACGTGGGTTCTTGTGCTCGGGAGCAGAATCTGGCATCCGTCGCGCACAGCGCGGTTACTACAGATGGCGGCGAAGATGAGTAAGGGACACGTACCCAAGCCTGTTGCTAGTAAATAGGAGCCGGGCAATATCTCGCGTGCGTTCCATATTTTGGAACGAGAGGGAAGAGGGTGGGGGGGGGGGG